>NC_090929.1:552442137-552751870 GCF_040938575.1 Ambystoma mexicanum
CGCACTCTAGACAGGTCCAACAAAGACCCGCGGCCCCAAACCTATGCAGCTCGCCAGCTAGCAACCCTCATGCAAACACTCAAACTCAAAGACGCATGACATATTATACACCCATTATTAAGAGAATACACTTTCCACTCTTCAGCACACGGTATGTGATCCCGGATAGACCTTTTCCTTATCTAGGCCTCACTAATGGGGAAAGTGCTGGAGGTTGAAATCGGGCCACGCACCTTATCTGATCACTCCGCGGTCTCACTAACCCTGAAACCTAAGCCGGGCCCATCCAAATCCTCCTCGAGGTATACATCTGCGGCACTCTGTGATGTGGTATTCAGAGCGGATATACAATCCGATGTTGACACCTTCTGCGCTACCAATACACCTGATGCCACCTCTCATGTCACTAGACGGCAAGCCTTCAAAGTGTACCTCAAGGCCTCCGAAAGGACACTCAAAGATCTTGAACAAGAACACTCCTGCACTTCCGATCCGGCGCTGCTGGCACAAATCTGCTCAGAACTGGAGCGGTTTGAAACCCACGCCCTGAGAGAAACCCGATACTACTCCTGTCCTGATGCCACCAAGAAGTACGGTGAAGGTGATAGACCGGAAAGGACGCTGGCGAGGTTGGTCCAAGCTGAGCCTGTTAGGGACCAAGTAGACCGTATACTAGATACCGATGGCAATAATAAATGGTCCGGATTTGGTTGCGGTATTCCGTAGCTTTTACCACACACTGTAAACTGCACCAAGTGACACACATGCCATTCGCACACTCCTCTAGAACATTCCATTGCCCTGCTTAAATGCCCAAGCCAGGGATGAACTGGAACTTCCAATCTTCCTATAGGAAATTGTGATGTCATCTCCTCCCTGCCCAAAAGTAAGGCCCTGCGCCCTGGCGGCTGATGGCCGAATTCTACCATGAATATGCCGCTACACTATCCCTGATCCTTTTGCTGTTATGGGAGGAATCCCTCCGCCTCAGTGCCCAACCTGAATCTTTAAGGGAGGATCTCATCACTGCAATGCTAAAGCCGGATAAACCTAGCAACGAATGTGGCTCATTCAGACCTCTAACCCTTATTAACTGTGATACCAAAATGTATGCAAAAGTTCTGGTTAATCGCCTTCTACTGCTCATGCCTTACCTAGAACACCCTGATCCAGTTGTGTTCATCCTGGGCAAGTCCACCAATCTGAACATTAGACGTCTATTGAACATAATGGCTCGAATAGACACGGAGCACAAGCAGTGGCGGTAACTATAGGTGCACAAAAGGCATTTAACATGGTAGACTGGGAATAACTCTTTGTAACAGTGGAAAAGATGGGGTTCGGTGCTAAAATGGTGGGTTATAATAAACTTTTATACAGGCAATCACCAGTCAAGGTCCTTGTTAATGCGTGCACATCCTCCACTTTTCAGATTGAGAGGGGCACCCGACAAGGATGCCCGTTTTCCCCCATTATTTTTGCCTAGGCCATCGATCCTATGGAAGAATACATCAGGGAACACCATAAGCATCAGGGAATTCACCTGGCAGGCCCCTCAGAGATCATATCCCTATACTCTGATGACATAATACTCTACTTTAGGGACCCCTCGACCAACTTGATACCAATACTCAAAGACATCACGCATATAGGGGTACTTTTGGGCTTCACTATTAACTTCACAAAATCCAAGATATTCCCCCTCACAGAAGCCATCTTGGCTTATAGCGCAACTACCTCCCTACGGTGGTCCCTGGAATGCATCAAAAATCTAGGAGTATGGGTGTTGTGTTCACATCCCAGCCTTCTACTAGACAATTATGCCTCACTTATAGTGTACACAGAGACCAACATGAATAAATGGAAATCTCTTCCACTCTTCCCTGCCGCAAAACTATCCCTAATCAACATGACAATGCTCCCCAAGATTCTATACACATTCTCTAATGTCCCAACCTGGCTTGGTAGACCATACTTCTCCAAATTGTATGCCCTACATGCAAAGTTCCTATGGCACTTTGGAGCGGTCTGTAAGAAATGGGTTGAGATAACTAACCCTTATGACAAGGGGGTTTCACCGCACCAAACCTAGAACTGGACAGCCGCCGAAGCGCTATTTGCCACATTTTGGTACCCAATGTCATCACCCACCCCACACATTAAACTGGAGACACTAGCTGCAGGGGATTTCAATTAAAAACACTAACACTAGACCATTGCTGCACAGACGACTGCCCGTTTGACTCAGTCACCCCCACACTGCATGTGTGGGGCTCATTGTTTGCTCACACATAAGCGGATAAGCCATACTATCGTTGGTTTCCCCTATGGAAAATTCCTGGCCTACTTCCCACGTGGGACAAGACAATGCAGATGAAGTGGGAATGCCTGGGATACAGGGCTCTTGCTGATCACACCCTCCACTTGAAAACTGGGGCATGGGAATAACAGGGTGGATCACCTCTAATACTATAGGCTGCGTGTTGCCATATCGGCCACATGGTCCTCACACCTGTCTTAACCCACCAAAACCACGTTCCTGGCCTACATTGCAACCTCCGGCGACTGTAGACACACTCTCTCTACACTATATAAGATACTGCTAGACAACACCAGCACGAGAGGGATGGTTCCGCGATCTGGGGTCCGAACTTACAGACGACCAATGGGCCCGCATGTGTAGACACACCAAGAAGGTTTCGCTGAATTTTCAGTTTAAATGTATACAATTTAAATTCCCGAATAGGCTCTATTATACACCTGCCAGGCTCTCTAGAATGGCTCACGCAAATCCTCTGGGCTGCCCTAGATGTCTTCACTCCCCTTCTGACTACCTTCACATGTTCTAGTCACGGCCTCAGTTACCAGATTACTGGAATCTAATAACGAACACGATCTCCGAAGTGTTGACCACACCACTCAAGCAGGATCCACTGGGAGCGCTCTTTGGCATTTGGCCTACTATTCATAGCAAAACTCGCAGGACATTTGTATACATAGCATGCATGATTGCCAAGAGAGCTATGCTTTTCAAGTGGAAAGACAAGAACCTTCCCACCCTGAAAGAATGGTTGGTCGCATTAACATGGGCCCAGGAATGCGAAGACCTTTATATCTCTACCCCCCCCAATCCAGATTGTTCGATGCATGTGTCGCTTTCTGTTCTTATCTCTCATTTTAAGTGATATATTTTTTTTTAAAGTGGATTTAACTCTTTTTAATATATTGTATTAGATATTGTATTGTGTGCTGCATTGAGCTACCCTATGGATCGCTTGTAGGGCTCTCATATTACTATATTGTATTGTGCAACGTAAATCACAGTTACAACTCTGCATGCACTGCGCTGGTGTTCAGAAATACCATGTCCACAGGAATTGTAGTTCCAATGCACATTTAACTTTATACCCAGGCACGAACGGGCTGGCGTGAAGAAGCCCAGCTGGTCTGTGCCGGACCGTGCAGGACCGGAAGGGCAAAAGCACCCTTCCCTTTCACTATGGGCATTGCGGAGATGCAGGCTGCAATCACGGCAGCAAGATGTACCGTTGATACTGCTAATCTGCCGAACTGTCCTACACTGCTGGGGGTATCGATAACAGGTAATGCTAAAACTATTGAGTATAATGATAATTATATATCATCTAGCACACTTGAAATGGGGATATTGCCAGAGGCAGTAACTTCCCACTTGCCGGACTCACTCTGGATATGAGCGTTACTGATGCCATGGTTCTTCTACTTGAAGTATGTAGCACTGATGCCATCTATACTGCTCCCCTAGCCTCTGCCTAAGTTCTCTGTCAATAACATTTGGTTTATGATGCTGAACACTAGATCATTAGTGAAACATGCCACAGAGGATGCAACCTACATTGAAGATAAGGGCATTGATGCCTGTGCTATCACAGAGACTTGGGGGCACAATGCTGCAGCGCCCACTTTTAACCTTGTAATTTCCAATGGTTATGGGATGATGAAATATGATAGGGAAGAGGGTAGGGGCGGTGGTGTGGCACTGATCTTTAGACTCTCTCTATTTGGGAAACGAATGGCTATATCATGGATGGAATCAAATCCATCTGTGTTAAGATTGGTCTTAACGCTTAAGCTAAACTTAATATCTTATTGATTTATCAACCTCCCTCCTTGCCTGAGGATTTTACAACTGGCTTCATTAGCTTTCTTCTCCTTCTGGTGAAACCTAACAGTAGTTGTCTTGTTACTGGTGATATTAATATATGGCTGGAGCACAACGACGATGCTGCCACGATTGAACTACAGTCAGTATTGACTGAGTTGGGATGTGACCAACTGATTCATATGCCCACACACTGTATGGGGTGTATTCTTGATTGGGAGGCCCGTCACAAGGTAAGGACAAAGGATGTTCTGGTATCATGCTGTCTTTGGTCTGAGCATTTCTTTGTTGAGTTTACCGTGCTTTCTGACTTTCCTAGGGAAAGTGAAAGACAGAATAAGGTCAGGTGTGACATCCAGAAACTTTAAGAACAATTTGGTTGAAAAGATAGAACCCCTTCTCTCTCCCTTGGCTAACCTGGTGGAATATGTTTCTCCTGAGGAACTATCAAAGTCTATCCTTCTTCACTTTGACACATTGGTGAATACGTTAGCACCACAAAAGAAAAACATTTGTTGGATGAATGGAATCTTGTTCATGTGAAGGGATACATGATAGTCAGAGGTGACTCTTCCTGTGTGCATGGGGAAAAGCTAATGATGGGGTGATGGATGTTGGCCCAGAACAAAACTTGTAGACGGGAGGATATGAATGGCATTTTATCCTCACCAGGACTAATCCCACTCAATGGTATTTTAGAAGGTGATATGTCTATGAAAGCTACATGGCACAATGGGGTACAGGAATCCATTATGGATGGAGCAGCGTTGGTGGACCGACTGGATTGGGAATGCTATCCAGGCCAGATTTGGATGAACTCACAAACGCCTGCTTTCCCCGCATACAGACTGGTTGGACGGAGATGGACGGGGCCGAACTTGAAAAGGTTTATGAATGTGAGCGGGTGTTTTATGTGGAAGGGACTGTGAGTGCCGGCAGGTCCCAGATCTGGATGGAGATGCAGCAATCCTTGCATGCCCCACCTGGAGAGAATATGGAAGTTTATTTTAATTTTATTTATTTATTACATTTGTTGTATGCCCAGACCCTGAGGTATCACGGCGTAGTTACATTCAGAATCAGTACAATTTGGTAATTAGACAATCATTAGAGCAACACATTAGAGAAGCAATACAATACAAGTTACACATTTTAGCGCCTCGCATACAGACAGCAATGCCAATTAACCAATCCACTAACAATTTCACCCCTCTGCATACACCTCTCAAACTCCAACCAAACACAACCACAAGCCTGTAACACAAAAATCCGCAAAAACTTCACTATATTGCAACAACAAAACAAACCACACATAGGGCCTCGTTATGACCCCGGCGCTAAACCATGGTGCTATTAGCACCATGGTCCATGCCGGGGTCCGCCATGGTGAATGGCGGAATTACCGGCCCATTCCAAGGTTGGCGGGGTGGTAATTCCCCATTCAACAGGTGCCCTTCCACAATTCCCATTTTTGCCCCATAGGGCTCAATGGGAATGGGGAAGGTGCTAAGTACGGTGCCGCAAATTGCGGCACCGTTCTTAGCACCAAGGTCCCTTTGAGGCACCCTACTTTAACGCCTGCTAAAAGCAGGCGTTAAGGTCGGGTCCCGCAAAGGGAACTCGTAATGAGGCATTAAGGGTTTAACGGCGCCGACACCTTTTACGGCGCCGTTAAACCCTTAACGCCAGGGTCGTAATGAGGCCCATAGACTTGTACAACAGCACACGATGACTACCGACCGAAAACACCCCAAGCCCAGCCTATGGAGTTAACCAGGTTGATGCCGCCAACAGCACATCACTGCCCTCTTGCACTTTTCCAGCTTATTCCGACTAACTCACCCCCCCTTCCCTTTTGCAGAGCCGCCAGAGCACCAGAGTACCACTCCGGTGGTGATGGTGCGCGGTACAAATATCCTTTAACATTAACATTAACATTATATTTTTATTAATCAGATTTTATCAGGCAACTGCAAGCCAATGAAGATGTTAGAATCCTCACTAAGTGATCATAACATGCTCTCTTTAGAACTAACAATCCAGAAGGGAAGTGGACCTGATATACTCCCAAAGGTTAGTATGGTCAATCTAAGGTAAAACAGGATTACCTGGACTAATCCGTGGATGATTATTTTTAGTGAGAATGTGCAGAAAGATATGGTAAATACATATACAATACACACGTGAAGTACAAGAAGTACGGCTGTTGGCTGGGAACGTTGCTGGAACGCCGCTGCTGCTGCTCGTATCGAATTGGAAGCCTGCGGTTTGGACGTAGAGAGGACGTACTTTAAAGCAACACGGAATTTGCCTGTCCTCCATGAGCCACAAGTAAAACTCTAAAGTAACTCTTAATACGATACTTGTTAAAGTTAAAGTGTGGATCAAATACAGACTTTTGCCCCTTTTTTCAGAGAATCAGTGATTGGCTATTTGCACTCTAATCCCGCCCCTGAGCCAGCCCACTTTGCTCGTGAAATACATTGTGTGTAGCGCACCCGCGCGCGCACACTGAAGTACACGAAGTACGGCTGTTGGCTGGGAACATTGCTAGAACGCCGCTGCTGCTGCTCGTATTGAATTGGAAGCCTGCGGTTTGGACGTAGAGAGGACGTACTTTAAAGCAACGCGGAAGTTGCCTGTCCTCCATGAGCCACAAGTAAAACTCTAAAGTAACTCTTAATACAATACTTGTTAAAGTTAAAGTGTGGATCCTAATACAGACTTTTGCCCCTTTTTCAGAGAATCAGTGATTGGCTATTTGCACTCTAATCCCGCCCCTGAGCCAGCCCACTTTGCTCGTGAAATACGTTGTGTGTAGCGCACCCGCGCGCGCACACGTGAAGTACTCAAAGTACGGCTGTTGGCTGTTTGCTGCGTTGTGCAGTGAGCAGATAAGCAGATTTGGTATGATCACGTTTATTGAGTCCTATTTTTGAATAAGGTAATAAGGCATGGTAATAGGGATATCATAAATCGCAAATGGACTGGTTTTGGTAGACTAGATTGTGCAAGGCACGGTAAGCTTTATATAGTGTGCACGCTTAGACATAGTAGTTAAGTGCTGAAATTGATTTGTCTACTCTGAGTGCTTGCGGAGTAATGAAAAGAAAGCTTGCTGGCGGTAAACGGGATTTTGTAATGACAACTAACAATATTAAAACTCAGCGTATGAGTATAGCTCACACCACTGCACTACCACGTCCGGTATCTTCTTACTCGGATGAGGACTTAATTGAATGTGCCCCAAATGAATCTGCAAAAATGATGGTTGAAAGGAGAGAGGATGATATCCCTGCCTCCTCACAGTCTCTGTTCTATGAGGAGCCGAGATTGGAAGGAGGTGATTCGACTGAAATGGGTGTGATTGATCCTAATAAGTTAAAACAAAGGCAGACTGGTGCGTCATTTATGGATACACTGCCATATTTGCTTCAGGTGAAATAACAATGTTGGGATTATCTGAACACTTTGAATCATACACGCAATGCCCTAATTCCATGTATAGCATTGTGAATCCAGTAGAAGTAATGAGCGAGATCAGAAGGAATGTCTGTCCTCGTATTAGTGAGGGACCTGACTGTATACAAGATGATATACTAAAGGAAGTTAAGTCACAGACTTGTATTTTGAAAGAAATTCTGCTAGCCTTGACAGCATTTCCAGAAATGCTAGCAGAAAATATGGCAAAGATGTATTTACCGAAAGGGGAAGGCAACACAAATAAGTTAATTGCCACCCCATGTAATGAATTACAAGTTTCTAGTGATCATCATTTGCTTAAACCAAGGATTAAGGTGGAGGATAAAGAGCACAGTGTTATTGAAGTACCTAACACTCTGATCACCAATAGCCATTTGGAAGATCTGCAAATTCCAACTGCATTGAATGGGCCTATTAAGGTCGCGGAAATATTTAACATTAAATTGTCTAAAAAAAAAATGAAAAAAAAATAGGCAAAAACAGGTACATGCTCAAAAGGCACTGAGTGTATCCTCTTTAAAGTCGTTGAGAGATATTAATGTATGCGACCATGATTTGGTAATTGTGGAGAAAAATGCAAAATACAATCTAGAGTCCAGGCGGGTGCTAATATTCTTTTGGAAGATGCAGTGAGAGACTGGGAGGTTCCGCAGGATACCTCGTATGCGCATAGAGTTCAAGATCTTGCATATGAAGGGTATGTGAAAGGGAAAAACCAGATCAGTAATCCAAAAGTAAAATTGCGTCGGCCTCATTGGCCCAATGAACCAAGCTTTATCTTATACTATGTGTTTGATGATGGCTATTCCCCCACCCTCAATAGACCATACATCTTGAGCCTGTTTCGCGATATACCAGAGCTAGCTCTAATTTCATCTTGCGGCATACAACTAGTGGATTATATACACCCATATAGGATAGATTTTGTACGACTGGTGATTGCTTCACCAATTGTGTGTGCATGTATTCTAAGGAAGCTGGGGTTCTGCAGACGAGGGGCTTTGATACGTATGAGTATTTGGACAGTGTTAATGTGTCAGAGAGAAGTGTGATCACTTATCCCGAAATAACAGTCTAAGAGAGAAACAACGGGATACGAATCAAGGAGGTGTTGATCATTTATCTATAAATGAAATGAAAGAATGGAGATCAATGGCAGTATCACTTAGACAGTCTCTGGAGCAACTAAAATGCATGAGTAAATCCCTTTAGCGTTGATAACTCTTTTAAATTGGTGTCATGGAATTCTAGAGGCCATACGCACCTGGTCCTAAACAAAATAGTCTGTAAGTCTCTAGAGAAATTTGATTTTGTTTTATTACAGGAAACATGGGCTTGTGGACCTTTGTTATGGGATGGTTTTATTGTCCTATGCTTGTTTGGTACTAAAGGACAAAGAGGACGCCCAAGGGGTGGTTTGGTGCTTGCTTATCGTAACAACCCAGACATATCAATGTTAAATGAGATACATTTGCATGCTACTTGCTTAGCTGCTACTTTCCGAATTTCAACTGGGAAGGGTATTATTCAGCTTATGGTAATTAATATTTATTGGAACTATGCTGATAATGATGCCGGTATGCTTGAAAAATTGCTTCATGATCTGAATATATTGTTAGAAGAGTGGATAGTATCCACCCCAGAGGGTTTGATAATCTTGCAGGCGACATGAATGCAGATTGTACTCTATCAAGTAGTGAGAGAGTTTGGAGCTTAATTGGACCATGCAACAAAAGTATGCAAATAGATAACAAACGGCACAGAGGGGCTCTATGGAGTAAATTTGCAATATCTTGGGGCTTGATACGGTTGTTCAATGATAAACCTACCTGGAAAGCTTGAGGTGAGTCCTCTATCATTGATTACATTTTTGCCAGTGAACACCTAATTGGAAATGAGGCGAATATGCTTGTGGAAGATAACGCTGCGAGCGACCATGCAAAGTTATCTATGAATATGAATATAAAGAAACAAAACAATCATAGCAATGTATATTGTGCACAAACGTTTGTAAATGTTAGGGGCTCTAGAATAAAGTGGAATACCGAAAAAACATCTAAGATCAATAATCTAATGTTGCACGATTTTGAGAATAGTGCTTTAGAGGAGAAAAAGAACCAATATTCGGTTGACAAATTTGGCGAGCTATTGGGGACAATGCTAGCCAAGTTAGAGCAACCAACATCGGTAGTAGCCTCACACAAAAAAAGTAATAAACATACTTTCGATCTTGACATCAAGCTGCAAAAAGCAAGGTTGAATAAGGACCTGCGTGCCTTAAAAAACAGAAGTTGCCCGTAGAAGAACTCAAGGAGCAGTGTAGATTGAGGCGACAAGCCTATAGGAATTGGCGTATCCATCATCACACCCTCCTATTACAGAAGGATGGTGAAATAATGCTTAAAGCAATGAAGGAATTCAATTCGAGAAATTATTGGGCTGTACTGAGACCGCACAAATTCAATTAAACACTAATCTTATTAGTGAGAAGGTGTGGTGCGATTATTTCGCGAAAATCTATGCACGCTCTAGTAATGATGACTTTGTGCTAGGGCAGATGAATCATAAATGGACGCTAGATGTATCGGTGGGTAAAATATAATCCATAATGAAGAAAATGAAAGCCTCCAGTACCCCGGGACCCAATAATTTGTCTATGGCACTGTTAAAGGAAAATGAACTTTTGTGGGTAAAAATATTGCATATGATTTTTAAAGATGTAATCGAGACACAAACCATGCCAGACTCTTCGAAAGTTTCATATGTAATATTGATATATAAAAAAGGCAATCGCCAGAGTCCGATTAATTATAGACCTATATCCTTGATAAATATTGAGACAAAGATATTCTCTGTCATAATCCTAGAAAACCTGTTACAATGGATGAATGATAAAGATATTCTTGACGTCCGTCAGATCGGATTTCGTAAAGGCCTGGGTACTGATGCCGGGAGTCTATTAGTTACTATCCTGCAGAATCAAACATCCAAAATGGGGCATGTACCTATATATGCTGCGTCAATGGATCTTTCGGCAGCCTTTGATATGGTTGACAGGCCTCTTCTATGGCAAAGACTTGCAACACTAAATATAGAGAGGGGATTACTCTCCATGCTTATTCATCTGTACTCAAACACAGCTCTAAGGGTTCGACTCAATAATGAGGGCTTGATGTCTAAGGACATTTGCTCTAAGAATTGGTTGAAACAGGGCTGCACCTTGGCAGCAATTTAATTTAATTTGTATGTATCTGGAGCAAATGATAGATTGGGGTATGGGGCTGCCGGCGTGGTAACGATGGCTGCACTGGTGGGGCATGCTGGGCCTGTCTCACCCTCCTTCTCCTCCTGCATCTCCTCTGTGGAACTGGCTGTTGTTGTTGTTGATGTTGTAGCAATGCAAGCATGTCCTCCAGCTCAAGTAATGCTACTAATATTGGAATCCTCTTGGTGTGGGAGGGGGTGTGGTGTGTAGGTGTACACCTTTTGTACTGGGCTAGACTCCATTGCCTCCACCTGTGCTGATTGTGTGCACCTGTGGCAGTTGGGAACACTGCTCAGGGCATTTTACGGTAGGTCGACGATGCCGGTATTTACGGCATGCCGGTAACCACTTTTTCTGTCTTCATGAGGCCATTATTTGTATGTCCGCTTCACTTGTGGTCTACTCCAGTTTATGGCATGCCGCTATTGCCGGCATGGTGGGTCGCGTGCCCACGCCCAGACCATTATTAACGGCACCATACTTTACTATGCCGCTAATAGTGGTCGGGCTGGTTAGAATAGCCCGTAGCGGTAATCGATGCCGGTATTCCTTTACCGACATCGTTGTTCCCTTAGCAATAACCTCGGAATAACCTCCATAGTATACAGAGAAGCACCTACTATACAACATTGTTTATGTCCCAGATACATGAGCCCATTGAAGCCAACAGGGAACTGCTAAACTACTGCACCATGGATGGGTGACTTTTATTGTATGCAGGTTCTGTTCAATGTGTCCTTATGCCTTCGATAATACACTTATATTTTCATTGAATTTGAACCATGTTTATGTCAACTCATTTTTAAATTGTCACAAAAAATGTGTAGTTTACATTTCAATCTCTGTATGTGGTAAGCTATATGTAAGACACACCATTCAGGAATTATGGCTATGCAAAAGAGAGCATTTGAATTTCATTGGAAGCGAAGACCCAAGATTATCGCTTGCGCAGCATTGGAACAAGGTGCATCAGACCGACAATAAGAAAGACATGAGATTTCTGTCCATTGATCAAGTTAATAGTACAGTGGGAGGCAGCGACAGAGAGAACAACTTGAGAAGAATGGAAGCTAGATATATATGTAAAGTGAGTGCTACTGTACAAGGTCTGAATACGGACAATGAGCTTGAGGTTTTTCTTTGAGCATTTAGACTTGCCAGTCAATTGCATTTTATATTTAATATTACAACTTGATACATGGTATTGATTTGAGTGTGTACCGTATAATGCAATCCTGAGCATATTTGCTACAATATACATAGGCACCAGGGTATATCACTGAGTTGCATTATTGCACATTATTATTTGGTATAAATCTTCCATTAACTCTTTTTACATATTTAACTCTCCAAGTTGCCATCATTCTGTGTATATTGCTGGTGTAATAGGTGGTTTCAGTCATCACTATCTTTACACACATCTAGTTACACTGTTTTAGATGAACTATTTCATGAAGCTAATTACAATACATATGTGGATCATCAACTGTAGTGGCTGTGCAAATCCAACATCGGAATTGATTGTTTAAATTCAGTTATACTTTTCTTGTAGCTTGCTAATAGTTTATGCACATCTTAATGGTCAACTTGTACACTATATCCATATGTACATTTCTCCAATATGGAGACATGCTGTGATTACTGTTGATATCACAAGCGGGATCACGTAATGAAGTTAATTTTGTGGATATGCTAAATCTAGTTTCATTCTTATTCTTGTCTCAAAGTACAATTGGTCTAAGAATATCTCAATGGTCAAGTCATGCATTGTTCTCAGACGTACATTTCCCCAAGATGGAGACATGGTGTGCTCACTCATGACGTCACAAGTGGGACTATGTTATTTTTGCTATTAATATCACACAAAATGGTGGCAGATTAACCACGCAGGACACATGTCCTTACCTGATGCGGCTGAAGGGAATCAACCCTTCTCTCTGCCCGCAAACCTTCCGGCTCCCTGCTGGACCCCTGCCCAGCCACAACTCTCAAAGAAATGTTCGCATTTACCTGCGCAGGAGAACACGCAAGAACCATCATAAACGAGTCTCTCTCCTCAATAACTTTTCCAGATGCATTCAAAACTGTTCATGTCAAGCCTCTTCTAAAAAAAACTTCCCTCGACCCTCTCGAGCCCAAAAACTACCGCCCCATCTCAAACACCAGGTTCCTTGCCAAACTCATTGACCGAACCACCTACTCCCAACTAAACGCATTTGTTGAAGGGAACAATCTCCTATACCCCGCTCAATCAGGTTTCAGAACCCGACACAGAACCAAAACCACCCTAACTTCAATCTGGGATGACCTTAAAAACACTGCAGATTCTGCCGGATGTGCCGCATTAATCCTTCTTGACCTATCCTCCTCCTTCGACACAATCAACCACTCAATCCTCCTTGACTGTCTCCATTCCCTGGGAATCTGTGGAAACACTCTCAAATGGATAGCATCCTTCCTCAATAATAGGAACCAAATAACCCTACTATCTGCCTATGCCTCCCACGCCATACCAGTCAACACTGGAGTTCCACAAGGAGCATGCCTATCAGCCCTCCTGTTTGACCTCTATATGGCCACCCTCCCACAAATAATCCACTCGCACAATATCCTGTGCTACAGCTACACCAATGACGCACAACTAATCCTAAAACTCCTGAATTCAAAACCCAACTGCCAACCCGACTTTGCTTACTGCCTCCTCGATATAGATCACTGGATGGCCACAAACCACCTCTTGCTAAACCCCTCCAAAACTGAAATCATGGTATGTGGCAACACCAAACTTCTTCCGCACCCGCTACCCTGGCCATCTGCCATGGGCAATTCGCCGACACCCTCTAATTCAGTAAAGAACCTTGGATGCACCCTAGACTCAGACCTAACCCTCTTGCTCCAAGTCAACAATGTCTCTAAGTCCTGCCACTATCACCTCAAAACTCTTAGGTGCATTTTTCCATACCTCTCCTTTCCCAACAGACTCACCGCGGTCCAATCAATTGCTATGTCAAGACTGGACTATGCAAACCCCCTCTACCTTGGAGTCCATGCGTACCAACTGACTAAACTACAAAGAGCACAAAACGCTGCAGCCAAACTGCTACTATCACTTGGCCCAAGAGATCACATCTCCCCAGCCCTCAAAACTGTGCACCGGCTCCCGGTTGTCCGAAGGGTGACCTTCAAAACCTTATGCATCTCTCACCGAGCAATGCATAAAACTGGACCTCAATATCTTCAAGACAAACTAAAACCCTGTCATCCTCCACGTACTCTAAGATCAAGCTTTGCTGGCCTCTAGTCATACCAAAAACCAATTCAGTCAGATCAGGTGGATCATCAATCTTAGCCATGGCCTCCACTCTGTGGAACGCACTTCCACCCCACATCCGAATCATCAAAGACCTCATCTCTTTCCGAGAAATCGAAAACTAATATCAGCTAATGTAAATTAAAACGGATATACTGAGTAGAACGAGTGAAGTGGATGAAAGTAGTGAATTGGATGAAAGGAATACATTGTATGAAAGCAGGGAAGTGGTTGAATTAAGGAAATGGATGACTTAAATGAAATGGAAGAGAGGAACGAAGTGGACGGGAGGAATAAAGTGGGCGACGAGAGGATGGAAAGAATGAGTACATGACATGGATGTGAGTGCACGGAATAGATAGAGTTCATAGAATGGATTAATGGCATGGAATGACAGAGTGAATTGAATGAACGGAACTAATGGAATAGATGAATCAAGTGCTTGAGATGGATGTAGTACGTGGACGGATGGAGTGCGTGCGACGAATGAAGTGGGTGGAACGGATAAAATGGGTGGATGAAGAGTGTGGAGCGGATGAAAAGAATAGAGCGGATGATGAGTGTGGAGTGGATAAAGAGTATGGAGCGGATGAAGAGTATGGAACGGATGAAGAGTATGGAGCGGATGAAGAGTGTGGAGCGGATGAAGAGTGTGGAGCGGATGTAGAGTGTGGAGTGGATGAAGAGTGTGAAGCGGATGAAGCGTGTGGAGCGGATGAAGCAGGTGGAATGAATGAAGAGTGTGGAGTGAATGAAGCAGGTGGAACAGATGGAATGAATGGATCGAATGATGTGCATGGACTAGAAGGAATGCATGGAACTGATTGAAAAGATAGAGTGCACAGAACTGAGGAGTACATGTAACGGATGGAATGCATGCAACAGATAGAGGGCATGGAACGGTTGGAGTGCATGGAACGGTTGGAGTGCATGGAACGGTTGAAGTGCATGGAATGCATGGAGTAATCCCAACGAATGGCGCAGACTCAACGGATGGAGTAGAAGCAATGGTTCAAGTGGTGAAACGGATCGAGTGATGGAAAGCATTGAGGAATCAAACGGACAGAATAGTCGGAATGAATGGAACTAACGGAACGGTTTCAATGGATGGAACAGATGGAGTGTATGGAACAGATGGAGTGTATGGAACAGATGGAGTATATTGGAACAGATGGAGTACACGAATCAGACCGAGTACATCAAACAGATGGAGTGCATGAAACTGATGCAGTGCATGGAATGGATGGATTCCATGGAACGGATGGAGTCCATGGAAAGGATGGAGTGCATGGAACGGTTGAAGTGCATGGAATGCATGGAGTAATCCCAACGAATGGCGCAGGCTCAACGGATGGAGTAGACGCAATGGTTCGAGTGGTGAAACGGATCTAGTGATGGAAAGCATTGAGGAATCAAACGGACAGAATAGTCAGAATGAATGGAACTAACGGAACGGTTTCAATGGATGGAACAGATGGAGTGTATGGAACAGATGGAGTGTATGGAACAGATGGAGTATATTGGAACAGATGGAGTGCATGAATCAGACCGAGTACATCAAACAGATGGAGTGCATGAAACGGATGCAGTGCATGGAACGGATGGATTCCATGGAACGGATGGAGTCCATGGAAAGGATGGAGTGCATGGAATGGATGGAGTACATGGAACGGATGGAGTCCATGGAACGAATGGAGTGCATGGAATGGATGAAGGGCATGGAAATGGATGGAGTATATGGAACGGTTGGAATGCATGGAATGGATGGAGTGCATGGAGCGGATAGAGCACATGGAATGATAGGAACAAATGGAGTGGATAGGATGGATGGAGTATATGTTACGGAGATCATGGAAAGGATGGAATGCATGAAACAGATAAAGTGCATGGAAATGACGATAACATAGAACCTATGGAGTGCATGTAACAGATAAAATGCATGGGACGGATGGAATGCATGCAACAGTTAGAGTGGATGGAACTAATGGAGTCTATGGAATGGATGGAGTGGATTAAATGGATGGAATGTGTGGACAGTGTGAACAGACAAATCCGATTGAACAGACTGAGTGAATAAAACAGATTGAATAAATGGTTCAGATGTGCGCTCGATCTCAAGCACCTACTGAAAACCACCATATCACAACACCACGCATGCTCTCGTCTATACACCACCACTCAACTAGAACACAGCAATACTATGACACATTCGGTATAGCTGTTCTCATACCAACACCTGCCACATACTCCCCATCATCCTAACTAAACACAGCTGGCTGCACAACCGCCAGCCTAGGCGTTCTCCCCAGGTCTAACACAGCCAGAATCATTCTGGGTAACACCCTGATAGAACAAACACATACTACTGACCTCCCAACCACCACACCTACCGCTATGAAGCAGCTATCATACGAGTGCCACACCTGCTGCACACATACCAGGTGCTCACACGCACCTTATGACTCTCTCTCTCTCTCTCTCTCTCTCTCTCTCTCTCTCTCTCTCTCTCTCTCTCTCTCTCTCTCTCTCCTGACTTGAACTACGGTTCCCCAGGGCGTTCAACCTACCAGCGCCTTGAGATCATACCAATGGTACATAAGGTGCTATATAAATGCAAAGTAACATAACATAGCACAACATAACATATAGTATTTCAAACATAAATGAATTATGCTGGCAATGCACCATTTTATTTAGTTAGGAATCATACAAACACTATTATTATTATTTATAGGATTTGAATCCATTTTAATAGAGAGAAAACACACAAATCACTCTGAAAACATTGAATCGTAAAGTAAGTATCTTCGTAGATTGCATACAAATTGGGTTTTGGATTGATAGTGTTTGTAAGTATGATAGTAATATACAAGTACAATGTTTGTATTTGTTGTATGATCTAAAAAAAATGTATATGCAACATAGAATTACATATGCATACATCGTCTTGGATTTGAAAGACTATAATGTTGATCGGAATAAAATTTCAATAAGTCTGCTATTGATAGGGGAATTTCACAGATTGTTAGGAGGTTAGAAACATATGCTTTGATGCAACCGCCCATTCATATTCCCAGGTGCTGACCATTAAAGTCACTATTGATGTTCCTTTGATTTCCATTTTTTATTATTCTTTTTTCCATGTGGTTTGTCTTATAATCGTTTTCCTCTCCCATGTCCCCTCATTTTCTTAACTTTTATCAGGGTTCTTCTGTTCAGGAGGCTAGGGAAGGGTCGTGGGTATTGGGGAGAGGGTGCGTGAGGGGAAGACATGGTAACCCCCCTTTTACAAAACTGATTTACCCTACTCTACCTCAGCCTTTAATGGATATTTTCATTCATATCCTGTCCTATCCTGTGAATTTACATCAAGTACTGGGATGAGGAAGAAGCCTCAAAGATTAATGCAGAGCTCCCTTAGTATAGTACTGAGATGAGGATGAGGGCTATAGAGGAATACCATTACTCAAACCAAACATGGCCCATTAATAGAGTCAGTCAAAGTCAGGCTATTGAGTCTGATAGCTCATGAAGTAGGCAAGGAGCAGCCTCACAGCGGAAAAAGACCTTGATTACAGATAAAAGGTGTTATTTTCTACAAAAAAGAATCGGTCGATAGGCAGATTGGGAGCAAAGCAGGAGGAATGTTTGGGTTACCAAAGAGGGCAGTGCTACAAATACATTAAACTTGTTTTGATGTCTGGGAAAAATATGTCAGATGTTGGATGTGGATCAATCAAAACACACCCCTGACAGAGATCATGATACTTACCCGATTTCCATGTGTTTCAGTGACAACAGCACTGTGCTTTCTGGCGCAAACAAGATGTGATAAGACAATTGATCTCTCAGAGGTCCTAGGGGGTACAGCAGCACTCATGGACATTTATTGTGTCTGTGGAAGGATGGCTTAGGTACAATTAACACCATCGTGGAGAGGAATATGTTCAGTGGCAACCATACAAGCCACCATGTTGGTGATTCCAGCTGGTAATATCACAGGAATTAGCAAACACCCAATGACCAGGCGGGGCGCTGTTGCGTAGCTTGTAAAATGGCCACAGCCTGAAAGGCTCCGGCAAGGGCTCAATTATCCTGCTTGAAATCCTCCATCCTGAGACCCAGGTCACCATCACCCTCAGGAGCTAGTACCCACGCTTATGAACATCATGGGCATCTTTTACGCTGAAATCCTGCTGCCCCGGCACATTAGGGAGGACGACGTGGACACTGGCAGGCCACGGCCCTGATGAAGCTGTTGAAGGTGAGTTGGGGGAGGGGCACCCTTGCAGCGGCTGATGGCGGGCTAAATACAATGGCGGAATACCACTTCCATACCCGCCCTTGGCTGTGGTGACAGGAGCGTCAGACCTGGGGGCGAGTGCGGGAGGCACCGGCGTCCCCACTGCCCACTACATCGTCCCTGCTCAAACAATCCTGTGCGAGGTTGTCATGGCAAAGGTGGCGCCCCCCACCCGCAACCAGAACACTGTTTGTGGGCGGAGCATACACTGGTTGTGCCGGCACCTAGACAGGGCTCCATGCCTGTCGCTCACTCGACCGCACACCTGATTGGTCCTGAGACTTCCACAGCCATCCCACAGCTGCAATCCTGCGTCCTGAAGCTCCCACGGGACCGGGTGCATGGGCCAGGACTGGGCGCCGTGACCTGCAGCTGGGCCCCTGCCCGGTGCCCCCCTTGCGGCGACTCAGCCCCTTGGATGCGGTGGCGGCTTGCTCGGCTCACGGAGGGCTGTTGTGGGGGGTGCCGGAACTGCCCCTGCTTCATCAGTGCCCAGAAGAGCAGATGATGACCTGAGCGCTGTGGAGACGCTCACATCCACCTCCTGCACCTGGGCCTCCCAGAGGTGGGGGGAATTAGAACCCGGGGGCCGTCTAAGGAGCAGCTAACTTTGTGTGCACACAGAACGCTGAGCAGAACGGCCTGCTCCTCCCGCAGTCACCAGGCATCATTGTCAACAATGGCAAGATACTCCTCAACAGAGTGTGGGAGACGAAAGGCTGACCCGGCTCCTCAGCACCCATCGTCGAGGAGATACCACTCGTAGTGGCCACTATGACCCTGATGTAAACTACTAGCCTTGGGCCCAACAGAAAACTGACCACCACCCTCAAGGGACCCACGACATCTGCAGATACCAGAAGAGTGAACGGTGAATGGCTGGCCAAGAAAGCGCGCTGCTGCAAGACTCTCCATGCATCCTGAACACTAACCTTGGGGCACGGGCCCCACACTGTCCAGCACCGATCATTCCAGGTAGCTGGAAGGTACCTAGGGAGACATATACCATCAGAAGATACCAGCGGACACCTCTTCCTCCCCGGTCATTGAGCGAGGATTGGCTCCTGGATCCCCCTGATAACGACCCCCCCAACCTCCATCTGGGGTCTGGAAAATACCACTTAATGCTAAGGACACAGCCAAGGGGAAGTGAAACACCACAACGCCACCTAGACCTCCTGCTGGGAAAGTTGGCCATCCTTGGTTCACCCTGCGGGCCCAGCTGTTTAAGGGCCACATGCTTTCGGAGGGCCGAGTGCACCAGCAGCAACAAGACTAAGCTGCAACAACCCAGCTAACCAACATCAGCAGAAAGTTTGACCTGCCAAGAGCACAATAATGAGCAACTACGGGTGACAGCAGTGGGGGGACGAGAGCAAAGGCTGATACACAGTACACAGCTCAATAAAGTCAGCCTCAGTCCCTTCTGAATCCCATGAAGTAGTCAACAATCCCATCTCTTCTGGCAACTATTGGCTAGCACACAGTGAACTTGTGGCTGGAGGCAGGTGCCCTCTTCGCACACAGGTGGCGTGCCGCAAATCTGGACGTCCTTATAGCTACCTGCAGCCATCAGTCCTCCTGCACCGATACGATTGGGGCTCCTCAAGACTCTGCATTCATAATAAATATGTGGACCACCCTCCCTCTTCTACGACTATCGCAGGCCTCCTCAAGACCCGAGCGGTTATACTACCATGGTAAATCACCCTGCGGTCAGCTCTACTATGGTAAATCCCAAGAGACAGGCCAGGATGGAACAGTTTGCTCACCCCAATCAGCCCTGAACACTGCCGGCATCCTCTTCAAGCCAAACCTTGTCTCAGCTAGACGTAGCCACACTGAACCAAATGCTGCTGGCACTAAAGAACAGTGGGCAATCTGGGGGATATAATAGATGCCGTAACAAGCAAAGTTGACAAACTGTGCGGTCACATGACCGAAGCCGAACAGCGGATACGGGAGGGCGAAGATAAAGTGGCTACTCTCTGGGACGTCATTTGGGGGGTTGCCAGAGGTCACAACAGCGACCTCTGAGTTCTCCCTTGTGACCTCTGTTGTCTCCCTTGTGACCTCTAATAAAAATGTTCAAAAAAATACATTTTTATTTTAATGCAAGCTCCTGGGCTGTGGCAAGCACCATGCGGCTCTTTATTTCTGGAGTGGCTGGCTTTCTTGTTAAGCCCCCTTAACAAAAAAACAAGAAAAATAAGAACAGGAGTGCCAAAAGTCTAACACTTTCAGCACAAATAAGAAAGAATAGGAATACCAAATAATGTATCTTTCTGGAATTCTATACAATAATTGCTAGGCTCATTAAAGGTTTATTTCATGTTACACTTCAGGGGGTGAGTCACTGATTTAGTCTGTTCTTAAACACATCAACTCAGCCTTTCATCCTTCTGAGATCGATCAATGAGTATCAACACATGTTGGGTGATATTGGGTGTACATTTTTTCTATGTAAAGCGCTTAAGCGTAAGTGCTATATAATAACACATCATTATCATTTGGTCATGGACATCTGCTTGCATTCACAGTAATTTGGTAGTATGTGCCTATACACGATGATCTTAATGATACATATGGCGATCCTTTCTTGTATGAAATGTACATCACATTACAGTGATATTGTAACAATATTTTGTTCGTAGTGTACAATGCTATGTGTTGCCACTTCCTGTTTTGTCAACAGGTGAAAGTTCGAGTTCCATCGCTTCCCGCGTTATCACTTCGGGGTGGGGTCAAATGACATCACTTCCTGTGATGTCATCAGGGGGTCAAGGGCCCTGTGATGTCACTTCCGCTACCCTTGGCATGTTGGTTAAATGATGTCCCTGGCTACCCTACAGTGAGAAATGGTGGATTACAACAAACAGTGAAGAAGGTTGTTGCCAAAAATGAGGATTGGAAGGGCGATCCAGACAAAACAATGTTCAAATACTTGGCATACCAGAGTCGACTGCTATAGAAAACATGGAGGAATACATAGATTCACTGCTGGTAGACATCCTTGGCAACCCCCCAATAACCGCAATGTTCATGGTTGAGAGAGCCCAACGGTTTCTGGCCACTCAGCCCTTCAATGTGCGCCGGAGCGCCCTATAATAGCCAAAATCTTCAGCTACAGCAGTGGTATTCAAACTGTGGGTCGCGACCCCCTAGGGGTCCGCAGGTGCATCCCAGGGGGGCCCTGAGAGCTCAGCATGAAAAAAGATTTTTTTTTTTTTTTTTTTTTTAATATTGGAAGAAATGGGCAGGGGTGGCCCACATGGGCGGGCTGAAGCATGAAACTGTCTCAGGCAACAATGAAAAAGTGGCCCACAGTTGTAAATGGATATTCATTCCTTTAGTCACAGACTGGGCCTCATTACTACTATGGCGGACCAGTAACAACGGTGCTGGTAAGCTACCGGCACCGTTGCTACCGTTCCGCCATAGTAAGAGTTGTGCTCGTGGGTGCTTGACAGCCCCCGCCAGGTCTGACCTCAGCTCGTCGGATGCACCGGCACCGTTACTAACGGTGCCGGTGCATCCGAGCTCCCCATTCCCATTTGAGCCATATGGGGCTCAAATGGGAATGGGGATCTACCGGCACCTTCGAAAGGGCAATTATCATGTCCGCCTAACTCGGCATGACCTAGTAATTGCCCATTCGCGGGTGCCAGACCCGGATGCAACTCCAGTGGCAGCCGTGCCGGTTTTACCGGCACAGCTACCGCCAGAGTAGTTATGAAGCCCACTGTTTCAATAGTACCCAAAGGGGTGCTTTGTGTTAAAATGTAAGTAAATTGTGATATATTCAGCAACAATGGTCAACATTACTAACTGCATAGTTAAGTAACTCATCAAAATGGTCCACATTGGCCAAAATGGTGGCCCATTTTGATTGGCCCAAACTAGCATTTTACATTTTTGGTACAGGCATTGCCCTATAGGCCTGTCCGAGCCTGGCGGCTCATCCATAATGGCAAGAGGCGCCCACCCAGTGGCCCCTCACCCATTATGGAGGAGCTAAGGAGCCAGCCCAGTGAAACAGTGAGCACTCCCTCAGCTGCTTTATCCAGCTAATGGAGTGCTCCTGGGCTGGCTGAACTGTCAAAGGGAAACACTGTTTCCCTTTGACAGTTCAGTTTAGTTCCCCAGCCGCACATGCTCACTGAGCCATGCAAGTGCTGGGGCGTTTTGCTTCGCCAGCATTGCATAGCTCATTGGAAATGCTGGCTGGGGCACTGCATGTCTGTATGTCCGAGGGGGAGCTCCTGCGCCTCCTCGCACATACGGACAGAGCAGCTGGAGCAGGCCGTTTCAGCACCCACACACAGGCCAATGCAGAAGGTACGTTTATGTTCATTGTTTTTATTTAAACATGTGTATGGATCCGTTATGAGTGAGTGTATGGTGATGGATGCTCATGTGAATGATAGAGTGATTGCTGTATGAATGTGCAGCGCCTTGCATATACACATAATCATGTTCATTGTGTTAGGACCAGTGGGGCCCAGGGGACAGGGATGGTATCTTTTTACCGGACATCTATCATTCAAAACCCTCTGCCTTGTCCACAAGGCTTTCTGGGGCCTGGGTCCAAAATACCTTCAGCTATTCCTCCGCAAATACCTCCCCTCTCGAGCTCTTCACTCCTCTACCTCCAACTCCCTCAGGGTCAGTCGTTTATCAAAGAAACGAGCTGGGGGTAGATCTCCGTCTTCGGCTGGGGCCTCCGTCTGGAACAGCGCCCTGCCACTCTAAAACTTGAGGAGAACCATCTTTCTTCCTGCACTTATCAGACCTACCCTGTCTGCTGCCTTAAACGTAGCACTTGTAAATTGCTGGCTGCACTACCACTGTTTGTTGCCTTTATTATTTATTTATTGTTATTTATCTGTTTCTCCTCTGCTTCGCACTTTCCACTTCTCCCCCCTTCCATGCACTTTTCCCCTCACACTTGCGCGTTCTCAATGTCACTGGGCCTAGTAAGATCGCTGTTTTATTCTCCTCTGTTCCCCTCCCTTGCCTTGTCACGCTCTGAAACACTTGTGTACGAGCGCGATAGAAATAAAATATCAATGCCTGCCCCCTGGACTCCCAGCAACAATTGCAAACTGTTTGGCTATTTACCCATTTTTTTTTAAAAGTATGCTCTACAATGCAACATTTTAACCTATTATTTAAAAAACAATTCACAGGGGGAAACCCCCCCGAACCTCCCCTTAATGCCCCTCCACTTAAAAAAGATTCACCAGCCGCCACTGGCCCTCAGACTGTGTTGGGAACGGGATGGGGGAACCGAGGGACTATGGTGGGAGCACAATGGGTGGGAACCATGGGATAGTGATGGGAGCAGAGTGGGGAGAGCCCTGGGTGTGTGATGGGGTGGGGAGAGACCAGCGACTGGGTAGGAGTGGGATGAGGGAGCCCAGCGACTTTGATGGGAGCAGGTGACGGCGCGCAATATATACTGTCCATTTGCCATTTCTGGGGGGTCCCGACCTGCCCAAATTTTGCTCAGGGGGGCCCTGGCCAAAAAAGTTTGAAGACCACTGAGCTACAGGGACCAAGACATTATCTTCCGCACTGCCAGGGAAAAGGGTGAACTTTGTTGGAGCTCCTCCATAATCCGGTTGTTCCTCGACTGCAGCGTAGGTGTGCAGCACCAACAAAAAACTTTTCAATTAGCTAAAGCTACCTTATGAAAAAAAAGGAGTTAAATACGCTATGTTGTTCCCCGCCAAACTTTGGGTACAGCACAATGGCTCCACAATCTTCTTTACCTCACCTGAAGCAGCAGAGCATTTTGCATCGAACTTACCTGATCCCGATGGAGCTCCAAGGCGCTCTCTGCATCACCCTTGAATGACCAAGGCACTAAGTTGCCCCCTACTGTGTTCTTTCATCTAAGGTTACATTTAAGCTCCGGAGCCCCCTGAGCATGACTCAGTGGTGTCGAAATGTGGCTACTGCTAATCGAAACGCACTGGCCGCCTTTAGCGCTCAACTACCCGCAGACACTGTGGTTTGTTATGTTTGAAGAATGGGACCAGTTAAGGGTTATTGTTTCTGCCGTGGGAGGGAAAAGGGAGGGGGGAGGCCACTGTGTTGGCCAGTTTGTTTAATGGGTTTGAGTATTAAGGTTTCCAGAAGACAATTTAAGACTCACACAATTTACAATGGTATAACACAATCAGCTGCAGTACATATCACAGCACATGATCCCATTGCAGAATCCACGACTATAGTTGCCATGATCCCACCAGGGAAATGACTAACCCCATAATGGGCAGACGCCCTGGGACGACACTGACTATTCTCTCCTGGAATGTAAGGGGGCTAACCAATCAGAAGAAATCGTGATTAATCATGAACTATAACAGAAATCATGGGGCAAACATATTGTGCCCTCAAGAGAAGCACCTGACCTGAGGCATTCCCCTCCCAGTCTGCCAGGGTGCGGCATCCATAGGTATGACTCTTCCTATACCTCACACTCCAGAGGTGTAGCCATATATGTACACAGCACACTAAATATAGATTGCATGAACAGATCAAATATGAAGAGGGGTGGTTCTTAATACTTGCGGGAGAGATACTCAGTACAAAAAACTCCTCCTGATAAATGTCTATGCGCCAAACACAGACACTCCCTAATTCTTTCACTAATGCGCAAGGCACATTCACAATTTTACAGAGTACAAGATTATTTGGGCAGGTGACTTTAACCAAGCCCTAACACTAGACCTAGATAGATCTGCAACAACACAACTAAATGTGCCACAAACGATTAAGGTATGGACCTCCATCTCCCAATACCACAATCTTATTGATGTTTGGCGGAGCAGGCATCCAGATGTCAGGGAATACACATTTTTTTCTGGGGGGTGCACGGCAGCGCCTCCAAGATTTTTTATATAAAGGCCACCAACACTATACTTCGGGAGGTCACTGAGGCGACCATCCTCCCTCGGATTCTGTCCGATCATTCATCGGTGCTGATTCGCTTTGTGCGATTAAGAGCCACCGCTCTCGACGACGTGGCATTTTGCTCCGAAATAGAGCAGGACATCCATACTTACTTCCAAGCAAATGAAAGGAGGGTCAATACCTGATCAATGAACAATTTGGAAAGTCTTCCAAGTTTATATTATTGGATGCTGTATCTCGAAAGAGGGTGGGGTCCTGAAAGCTATACGCCGATCCATGTGAGCACTGCAGGACAGTATAGAAGATAGTGAGAATATACAGGGCATACTGGACATGCCCGAGCTACATAGAGAGGATCTTTTACAACTGGAAAATAGTGAAGAAAAATGTATTGGGGACCCAGTACTGGTGGCAAGGCATGGGGGGGGGGTTGACCTAGTAAAACCCTTGCGTGGGCAATTCGCAAAGAATATCAAAACACCATTATAATGGAGATTGAAGGCCAGAATGGGGTTCTTATAAAAGACCTGCATGGGATCAATAGCGAGTTTATGGGAGTACTACAAAAAGTTATATATGTCTCGCCCTACCCCTGGACACGATGAGCTGACAAGATATCTAGATGTGATAGCCCTGGGTTGGTTAGATCAGGACCAAGGGAATGTCCTCAACGACCCCATTACGGAAGAAGAAGTATGCAAAGCAATACACTGTCTACCCACTGGGAAGCCCCCGGACTGGATGATATAACATTGGAATTTTACAAGGCATACTCAGACCTGGTGACTCCTCACCTGATGGGTATGTTCGATACCGCACTGTCCAACAGCACTCTACCAGAATTCACCAGATCTTCCCTGGTGACTGTCCTGCTAAAACCTGAAAGAAAAACCGGTTTGTTATCATCATACAGACCATTATCACTCATTAATGACAATAACAAAATACTAGCAAAGATACTCACAGATTGCATACTTCCCCATATGTCAGCCCTGGTCCTCCCCGACCAAGCTGGGTTTATCCCCGGTAGGTCCACTCAAAATAACCTGAGACGCCTGTTTACCATTATGCACAATGTGAATCCAGATGTACCAATAGCGATCGCCGGCCAAGGTGCCGAGAAGCCCTTCGAGCCCTTGAGTGCCTTTTCTCTTCAAGCTGCTTCGCTGTTCTGGGTTTGAGCTCACTTACATCAGCTGGGTTAGACTGCTATACATGGCCCCGCGAGCAGCAATATACAAAAAATGGCACAATCTAGTCGTTCATCTACCCCACACGTGGTACTCACCAAGGCTGCCCCTTCTCCTCGATTCTATTTGCTCTTGCAATGGAGCCCCTGGCCTGTCATATTCGTGAACTGCATGCACATCGCAGAATTCGTATCCAAACACATCTATCTATGATATCCTATATATGTTGATGACATTCTTCTGTATATCAAGCAGCCCTGGCAAAAATTAACCCCAATGACGCAGGAAGGGGTCAGATTTGGAGAAAATTCAGGGTTCAGGATCAATTGGGGCAAGTCCAAAATTCTCCCCCTGACAAGTTTTTGTGGTGTCCTCAAGGGATACGATACCTTGGCATCATAGTTTCCGCCTCTCAGGATGGCTTATACAAAGATAACTACATCACCCCTTAGAGATAATAGATAATAGAACATAAAGTTGAAACATGGATAAGGCTTCCCATCACACAGGCGGCCCGCATTAGCATTACCCTGGCTAAAATGGTAATACTCACATTAGCCGGCCATATGAACTCGGCGGTCTGAAATATCCGGATATGTACATATTCTACTTGGCTTCCCAGGTGCAATATATAGTTGGAACTCCCCTAGCTCTGACTCCCCACACTCCCGGTTAGCGAAAGTGGTCGCCAATCCTGAGACATGATTGGGAATGCTTTGGGGCAATAGAGACTCAGTCCCAAGTGGGGAGGTACAGCCCATAGCAGCAACATGCAAAGCCTTGGGATGGTTGATTCAGCTGATAGAGACTACCCACCTTTTATTTGCCTGACGTCCCTTTGTACAACATAGTTGGTATTGCGCTTGTGCACGAAAGATCATTCAATTTCAAACACTGGGAATGCAGACCTTAGGGGACCTTGTACAAGATGGGCGATTCAAAGTATAAAGTTGTGACACTGCTACGCTAATACAGACTAAGAGGTGTTCTAAGGAATAAATGGCCTAACTTCCTGTTAACTCCCACTCCCCAGCCTGCGCAAAGCTATGTGATCAACCCCGTCTCAACTGGGAAACTGGTGTCTACCATGTATGAGCTGGTCAGGTCTGGGAAAGGGGCGAAGAAACACTCCTACAGAACCGCATGGGAGACATCACTGGGAAAACCCCTGAATGAGGACAATGGAAACCCATTTGTATGCAAACCTGTCATATATCTATAAATTGTCGATACAGACTGATCCATTACAAATACCATGAGTAGGTTCTTCCCAGAGAGAACCCCTAGCTGTAAGAGATGTGGTGCAGAACCAGCTGCCTTTTATCTTGTTACGTTGAGCTGCACCTACATTAGAACTTTCTGGGTCACATAGAAGAGGCGATGTCTGGAATTCTACCCCAGACAAGGGGTTGCCGCCGGGAACAATGGCTATTGGCCCTAATCAATGGTGGAACCGGCACTGAGAAAAAACTGTTGGGCATGGCCACTGCAGTGGCTAGGTATCTGGTGGCAAGGACATGGGGCAGACCTAACCCCACCACATTCCTGAAGTGTTTAGAAAATATGAGTCTATGCGAACAGAGGGAGACCAGGTATTCAGCAATACTCCCGCCCTCCAATCTCCCTTTTGACTATTGGCCTCCCTTCAGACAATACCAATTGTACATTGCTCAGAGAGCACAATCCCGAGAATCCACCCCAGGTCACTGATTAATGCATAGCAGCCTGAACCTGCTGTGTCACTCACAGTGTGATACCATGGCTGGCAGCCCGATATACTACCTATGTGATATCTACCAATCTAATGAAATACGAAATTACTGTTGTCTTCTTACTGTAACATTGTGAGAGTTGGAGGGGGAGGGGGGGCAAGGTTGGTGAGTTTGGTTTTGTCTATAACGTGTTACTGGTAAAGCAATAAAGACATTTTTTTTAAAAAACACACAATGACCAAGCCTGTGTCCTTAATACATCAGCGAGAACGATGTTCTTTAGACCTGCAACATCACCACCATAGGAATTCCCAGTCCAAGGACTCCAGCAATAAGCTTAAAAATATACCTCATGAATACACGATATTTAGCAAAGCCCAAACATTTTTTGCCTCAATTTCCGCTCTTGTGCTACAAACAACAGCCAATGTCAAATGGCTTCAATATACATGCTGGGAGTTGCCACAACTGGCTAATGAAACAAAACATGGGCTGAATTACATAAGGGAAGAACTGAGAGCAATTAGGCTGGCTACTTTCAAAACGCTAGGTTTTTGGATTTACTAACTGCAATGACAGGTGGCGTTTGTGCGAAGCTGGGTACTTCTTTCTGTACTAATATATCTTCCAAGAAAGCAGACAATGGAACTTGTACCAGGCAATACATGCAATACACAATGTGCATAACACAATGAAGAAAGTGGGAGGGTTAATGAAAATGATTAGTCCACATCATTGTTTTCATGGATACCCACATGGATGAGCTAGTGCTTCCTGGTTTGCAGCTTGCTCTTTTCTGCACCCCTGAATTTATAGTGAGATGCTCCAAAAGGATCATGCCTAAAACAATAACCATGATGTCTCTCAAAATGACACCTGCTGATGACACTCCCCTTTTGAAAAATGTTCACACCCACACTGGACAATGGACTGCGGAGGACCCACCTCGCATGGTTAGAATAGAAGGACAAATTGGTCCTCCATACACACACTTTGATTGCCCGATAGATCCCGAAAACTATATTGAAACTTATGTTGATTGCACAGGTGAAGGGGTTGTCATTTTTTATCATGCAGCCCAGAAGAATACTACAGAGATTTGCATAGTGTCAGTAAAGTGTGGGTTCCAAAAACTCCTTTTTTATCAAGATGAAAGAGATGAGAGCGGAGGTGTAGTTAATGAATTAACTAGAGCAGGAAAGGTTAATTTGCAAATGCAATGTCCTAAATGTAAAGGGAAATACAGACTGTAAGAATACTAAACACGTGAGGGCTGCATGTTGTTTAAGTGATTCTGCCATTTTTCTGATTAGGCCCTGTTTCGGCCAAATCAAATACCACTTGTACATTTGTCAAGTATGCGGCTGGATTGCCAGGCAGCACACATTTTAAACATATTAGTTAGTGTTTCAAAAGAAGATCATGCTATCCTCTGTCATAAAGCTTTTCTAGAGAAGTCAAACACAGAAAATAATAATGAAATATGTATTTTAGCATTAGCCAAACAGAAATACAATAGTCACCAAAGACTCGTCCTGGTGTGAATTAGACCTCAGATCAAGGTACTACCATAATTCTGAAAAAGATTTTGAATCTACTGCCCTCTAGTGAAGTCTTAGCACTGTTGAGTTTGTGACAGAGTGGTCTGATATCACAAACAATACAAGAAATCCCAGGCAAGATGAACATTCTGCATCTAACAGTTTCTGTCCTTGGTATCTCTAAAGTAATGGGGACAGCAACTTGTATCAATGTGGTAGATACAAATATATGTTTCACGGTGAAGAAGCTGCAAGATCCGGGAACAATCTAGGGTGCCAAGCTGCCTGGTGTAATGGGAAAGGATGTTAGTGTATCTACTATTTGTTGCAATTGGGTGCTGATTTCACATTTCACTATTGCCCTATTAGGTAATCTGTAGTGGGATGTCATGTGTAGTGTACTAGCCAATTAACCAATAGAGTAGGGTAATGTATGTCAATCATTAGGTTTGTAAATGCCGAGAACCAGTAGGAGAAAAGGGATTTGCATTCACTTAATGTCTGGGATGTTATTGTAATTTTGGGGTTTTGTGACCCAATGTGGTCAGGCTGAGAGCTCTCACCATTTTGGCCACTTGAGATTGACTGACCTCCTAGCCGATAATTGCATGCATTAAAGAGTTGTATTTATGGAATTTGTGCACCTCGTTATTGTGTCTTGGATTTATTTAAAGTCAAAAAAATGTGTAGCCGACAAAGCCAAAGAGAAAGGATCCCTATAAACAGTATAAACCGTCACTGCAGCAGTGGTAGGGCATCACCACCATTACCATTTCCACCCTCACCCCACTCCCAAGCCCCATCCCAGCCTTAGCTCACAATTTATCAAGAGGACTCTTGCCCACCCAATCTATGATACACCACCCCTCTCATGGCATGCCGACACCATCACCACCAATACAAAAGCAACTAAGAAGCACACAACTTGGGTAATCATCCATTCATTCATTCAACCACGATTGATTCTGCAAAATGATTAATGGTTAATTTATTATTGTTGTCAATTTGTCATACGATGGTACTCTGAGACATAAAGCAGGAGGACACTACCATAACTGTGTAACACACACAGGCTTGGTGACACCCACTAAGGACTCAGAACGAAGGATTAAGCACAAAACAAGTAATGCCTCACCAGATAACCCCACCCACCCACGAGACCCACCGGAGACCTACAGTAAACCAGTATAGTGCCTGCACTGACATAAGTGACATTTATAGATCACCGAGAAAGGACAGAGACCCCAAGAAGCAGGGAAAAGTGATGAACCTAACTGTATAATGAACTACTCTCACAACCATCACTTCTCTGGGGAAGGACTCATGACCAGCTTTGCTAATTTTGATCACTTTCATAATTTTCTCCCTTTCTTTGATTTTCCATGCAACACCAGAGTATGTGTTTACATTTCTGAATTGTATTGTATTCTTTTCTGAATATTTTTATGTCAAAAACCTCAATAAAAATTGAATTTTAAACAATACAAAAGGGTTCAGAGAGACAAGATAGCAGTGTTATTTGGATACCAGTCTGAATACCTGCATGCCCTTATGTGCACGCAGCAATGGTGGCTGGTGAATTGTCTAATATGGTTGGGCATATATGATGCCCCGAAATTGTACAGGCAAGAGCTAGACAGCCCACAAAGATCAGCATTTCTTGTAGTTGGTAACTTACAAATAGGTTTACTGCATCAATAGGGCATTTCACACTTCATGTTGAATATCATTGCTGCACCTTAATAGTTAAAGTCTGTGACTATGCCAAGAATATGATGCCATTATTGGAGCATTGTGTACTGAACTTAAACAATGAATAGCAGCATCTGCAATTCTATACAACACTGTGTCAATATACACACACCCTAATCTTCCAATGCATGCTTACAGTGCACATACAACCACAACATGGACTCAAGCCTGTAATTAGGCATCTACATATAATCACACATAACAATACAATGCCCATATACATGTCCAAACCAGTGGCTTTGTCAATTCTTGGTTTGAATAGAGGACACATTTCATTGAATCACATCCAGGGACTCACAATTATGGCATAGATGGCAGAGTGAAATCAAAGGATTTGGCAAGGATTACATTCTTTGGTTAAATGGCCAAGCCAGGATTTGATCCAAGTTTGCAATTTAGGCACATTCTCCCATAACGTCTAATCTTAAATGTTTACATATTTTCTCATATTTAAATTTCAAAAGCTCAAATACCCAAAAGGGGCCGTCCTGCCCGCATTGCTTGGTCACATCCCTTGATCACGAGACCACAAGCGTCCCCAAACATGTTTCAGCCTTGTTGGGCTTCGTCAGTGAAGAGTGGCTTGGGTTTCTAGGCCCAGCAGGCACAGCACCCACGTCTGGGCATAACCGTCCCACTCAGGGTGACTATAGCAAAACAAAATTAGTGCTGGGTGGAAGGTTTAGAATTAGTCTCAACCTCTGGCGTTGCTCCAAGCCATTACAAAAGGGAAAAAAAATCATATGCAAATCAAGCTTGGTCCCACCCCAAAGTAGGCAGTCAAGCCCAAACTGCTTGGTCACATCCCTTCTGCATGAGACCACAAGCATCCTAAAACATGTTTCAGCCTTCTTGGGTCTCATCAGTGAGTTTGGTCGTGTGGCAGTAATTCTGTTATCACTGGTTTTTTGTTGGTTGTGGAATTACTGCCACTTATACTGCACTCCTGAATTCTGAGTTTTGAAGTAAAGTGGACAATTCATCTCCAGCAAGACTCTGGAGGTGAATCCACAGCCTCCCTGAAGATTGATGAAGTCATGAAAATGTGCGTTAGGAGGAGAAGCTAAAGACTGGTAACAGAGCGCCTGCCTTCACATCTTTAAACATTGTTCCAGGAGTCCCGGGCTCACAAGGCAGTGCAGCAGGGCCGTCATGCCTTACATTGGAGAGCCACAACCATGGCTTTCCCCCTCCCCCCATCAAGGGGAAGATTTGTGCTATGGAGGGAGTTGTTTCCAGTCACCTGCCAGAAAAATCAAGTGTGAAAAATACAAGTACCAGAATCCTCAGAGCTAATTAATGTGTTACACCTGAAACAGAAATGCAGACCTGCCTAAAAAAACACAGGAACTCAGCCTCCCTGAAGATTGATGAAGTCATGAAAACGTGCGTTAGGAGGAGAAGCTAAAGACTGGTAACAGAGCGCCTGCCTTCACATCTTTAAACATTGTTCCAGGAGTCCCGGGCTCACAAGGCAGTGCAGCAGGGACATCATGCCTTACATTGGAGAGCCACAACCATGGCTTTCCCCCTCCCCCCATCAAGGGGAAGATTTGTGCTATGGAGGGAGTTGTTTCCAGTCACCTGCCAGCAAAATCAAGTGTGAAAAATACAAGTACCAGAATCCTCAGAGCTAATTAATTTGTTACACCTGAAACAGAAATGCAGACCTGCCTGAAAAAACACAGGAACTCAGCCTCCCTGAAGATTGATGAAGTCATGAAAACGTGTGTTAGGAGGAGAAGCTAAAGACTGCTAACAGAGCGCCTGCCTTCACATCTCTAAACATTGTTCCAGGAGTCCCGGGCTCACAAGGCAGTGCAGCAGGGACATCATGCCTTACATTGGAGAGCCACAACCATGGATTTCCCCCTCCCCCCATCAAGGGGAAGATTTGTGCTATGGAGGGAGTTGTTTCCAGTCGCCTGCCTTCACATCTTTAAACACTTATACTGCACTCCTGAATTCTGAGGTTCGAAGTAAAGTGGACGATTCATCTCCAGCAAGACTCTGGAGGTGAATCCACTTGGAGGATTTACCACAATGTATTATCACTGACTGTAAATATGCCCAAAATCTCCATGGATTCTTTTGGACTGCAAAAATAGGGATGTATGCTGCCCTCCTATCACTCATCATCCCGTGCAATGCCACGGGACAGACTGGCTGTAACGGTAGATGGGCTGGCAGTTAATCACTGCATTTAACACAGATTTACTCCCAAACTCATAATGATGCCTCAGTCTTCAACATCAGTACGACATACCCACACCACCAGTTGGATGTTAAAAAAGAATCCTAAGTTCACTTTAATAATATCCTACACAAAACAAGTCCTTTTTAGTCTCTCAGTAGAGTCACGCTCCATCTCAAATATAACCACTCACTATTCTGGGGGGAATTCAGCATCACTGAAAGCAGTACCTTTTAGAATTCAATATCATGACAGCTGAGGTGGTGATTTTATTATCATAATACATTCAAAGTCATAAAACAACATCCCATGCATGACTCAATTTCATCAGTCATCATATAATGTGAACTTTGGAATCATTACACTACAACAAAGAGGTGACCCTAACTTTATTACAATTCATTTGAGGACGTAAAATATCAACACGCATTCTCACTGTGGAGTCTTCAGCATTATCACAAAACATCCCTTTGGAAAGGTAATATCATCAAAAAGCTTCTACTTTTGGACTTCAACTATTATCTTGGACCATCAATGTGGAGACCTCAACATCATGACACACTGTTTCTTTGGCAACATCCACATCATCAAACACCATCTATGTTGTGAATCCAATACCATCACAGAGATTTCTTGGCAGACCTCATTATCACAACATATCATTTTTTGGGGACCTCAGAACCATCACACACTAGGGACATTAATATAATCAGACAGCGCCTCTGTGATAATTTCCATATCATCACACACCATCCTTGTAGGTACATCAATATCATCACACATAATAACTGTGGGTACTTCTGACATCAACACTTTGAGGACATTACACTGCAAGGACATTAATGTCATTGCAATCTATGTGGGGGAATTATACATCATTACACACCATCTCTGTGAGTACTTGTTAGGCAGAATCACCTGCAGTACCCTTTGGGAACAATACAGGTAATTAAGACTACACGTGTAAGCACAATTTCACCTTTGGTACAAGCCTGTACTACAGAGTAAAGTGGTAGCGATGGCTGAACAGCCAGACTTAGCTCAAGAGATTAAGTGAGCAGTAGTCAAGTAAAACAAAGAAACAACCAATGCAGTGATTCAAGTAGACACTTACTCAAGATTTCTTAGTAAAAGAATATACATTTATTTACTCAATCATTTATAAAAGATTACACTAGCACAAGCAGCTCAATATCACACACTAATATACCACAAAAATCCAACCGGAAAGTAATTGAACAAGTTTAGCTCAAAAATGAAGTGTGAGCAAAACGCCACTTCAGATACTTAAGAAGGGAAAAGACAAGATTATAAGAATAGACAGCCCAAATACATTCATAGACAGGGCAACGGGTTTCAGTTAAATACAACCAGAAATTCTTCTCAATAGGACTGGGCCAAAGTCAATGGTTCAGAGTCTCTTGTATAGGATATCACAGTTCTGGTATGCAACGGTTAAGTCTTTGCCACAGATTTTTAAAGGATTTGGCTAGGCGAAAAGTTTGACGAATGTTTAGGGAAGGACAAGCCTTTGTAGTTGAGGAAAGTTTCACACACTTTCTCGATGGCCAAAAGGTTTTCTGGACCGTGTTTGCACAGTACTTTTTAAATGAAGAAAGCTGTCGCTGCGGCAGTGGTTCCTGTCAGTTCGAGCAGATCTCACTGTTCCTGAGCTTCAGTCGTGGGGACAAGGAGGACATCGGGAGGTTCCTGCACTGCCCAGGGAAGTGGGCAAAAGCTGTAGCAAGACGTCAGTTTAAGGTGTGAATGCCTTAAAGTCCCCCTGATTTCCTTCCCTCTGGATATCCGGTTTCCAACAGCACTCTGAAGAAAATTTGACCAGAATAGGACTGTGTCCAGGTGGCTTGCGAGTTGGTTGTTCCCACCAAACTCAAGGGAAGAAGTTAACCTTGACTGGCTTCTTTGCCGTCGGAGTTTCAGGCAATTCGGACCTGCAGCAGGGCTTCACCGGTCGTCCAGGAGTTGCAGCAGTCCTCTTCTTTCCTCTCCTCTTTGGTTCTTTCATTCCAGTGGTTGACTCTGCTTTCCAGGTCCCAGAGACCTGCTTTTAAACAGTTTTCCCCCATTCATTCCAGCCTGGCTGTCACTCACACAGCATGGTGGCTGTCCTTGCTGGACAGCCAGCCAGCCAATCACACCAGAGTGCATGTGGGTCTCCTAGGAGACTAAGCAAAGGGAGTTTTGGGCTCCTCTCTCACATCCTGTCCATCCCAGACACTCTGGCATCAGAAGAAGGCTTCAGTACAGAAGCCCACCAAAGGGCACAAACAAAGGGACCAAACCTGGTTTGGCACGCAGAGACAAACACAAGAAGGACCTTTCCTAAAAGAAATTGCGAAAAAAGATGACTAGAGTCTGTTTTTACGGATATGTCTGGGGCGCCATATTGAAAAACATGGATACCCCTGATTTTGAGCTACCGATGTAAGTGGTCACGAAAAATCACGGTAGTTGAGATAAACCAATGGCATCAGCCATTTAAAATAGGAAAATGTAACATTTTACTGTTACATGAGTGTTTTGACTCAGGGGAAACTAAGCAACCCCTCCAGCACTCAATAGTAAGATAAGGTGTGCTGGGTCAGTAAATTTAGAGACTAGTAAAGTCAATTTAAATTGACATGCCCTGGGAGACAGTAGTCAGTCTCAGAGAAGGTATCTATACCTTGGGGAGTCTGAAAGTCACCCCTGTGTCACTGCACTGAAGGTGCTGTTTGACACATAGAAAACGATGATTTCACTGGAGTTGCTTTAAAAACGCCATTATCAAAGAACACAAAAGTAAAACACACACAAAATACATGGAAGAGTGGGAAAAAAGGCTCACACTCTTCCCAGGTAAAAAATCAAATCCCAGAAATCCACCAAAGTTCCTGGGGGTCTCAAAAGGTAAGGGGCATTAGCACATTTGGAGAATTCTCCCTAACAGTACTTCCATTTCATGAACTATGATCCCTGTAGAAAAATTGCCATTATGGCAACCCAACTAGGGTGGGAGGATATTGCATTTATGTGTGAACGCTATTATTGTTATCATCATGACGCAGAAAGTAAGCACGCATGTGGGACCTCTAACATTATAGCACAACATCACTGTGCCAATATCATCACATACCATCAATATGGGGACCTCAATGTTATCCATTACAGACCATCCTTGTGGGGACTTCAACATTATCACATACAATGCCCTATGCTATTTTCAGATCAATGAATCTTTTTGCACTTGGCCAGTCATTTATTATAGGAAGAATATTCCATGTACACTAGCATTTAAACAAACGAGTTACTAGTGCCGAAATTCACCGCAATATCATCTAAATTTAAAAGCAGCCGTATAAATCGACAGCTACATTCAAAACCAGCAACAAAATACAGCCACCTTATGTCTTGTGTACTGTTTCTTGTGTACTATTCCTTTAGACAAATACATGGCAATATTGAAGCATTCTATGCACTAACCTAATTAATCATGAGTCCAACATTTTAGATATACTATCAAACATCTAAAAATAAATATTCTGAAAATATACAATAACTTCAATTCATGTTAACTCACATTTTAAAATGGAAAAAAACATGGATTATACATTTATATTTGATGAAACATATATGGGGATTATCATTGCACTGCTCCTTTTGAAAATACTCCATTGACTGCTACCAATTTGAGTATCAGATTGCTGAAGTGTGTTTCAAATCCTCTGTGTGTGCTGATGCCTACTGTACCTCATACAGTCTATGGGGGAAGAGCTCACAAAAGAAATCAACATACAAAAATAAACACAGGTCCCTGTAAGGTACATTTTTTTAAAGTTGTGAAAATTGGCACAAATATTTTTTATGTGATTTCAAATCATTTGGAAGCCATAACCACGTGGGGACTTGGGTTTCAGGTCCCCACAGTGCAATCAAGTCCCCAGAGCATGTGTGTGTTATCAAGCCCAAGTCCCCACAAGGATAGAAACACAAACCCACATATATACATTTATTGGTATGTTTGAGCATTGGGAGCCTAAAAGGTGCACAACCATCCTTACCCTAAGGATGGGTAAATTAAGAATCGTGTTAATATGCTTTTATACACCACCAAATCACCAATTACGTTGCATCAGAGTGGCTTGTAAGTAGAGTGGTATATTGTGCCCGCATCAGAATCATCCAGTTATCCAGACCTTGGTCTGCTGTAAGAAAGAAAATTAGCGAGTGCAAGAAAAGAGGTTGGGGAAAGCGGGAACTACTTACTGTGAACACATCGAGGGAGCGATGCAGAGAGTGAATGTTTTGTGATAGCATGGGTACGTGTCAATCCTGTTTGGTGGACAACGGTTTTGCAAAAGGTGGGAAAGAGGATATGTCCTAAACTGATGTGATAATTGGGTTGTGATTCTGATGCAGATTTGGAAAATTGTAAGTTAGCGCACAATGTTGTGTTGGAAGCATGACAAGTTGAGTGCCTTCTTTTCCTGGACGTCTCTAAACTTTGTACCAAGGTCAAACTACAGTCTGTGATTATCTAGCCGAGGCCAAGAGTGACAAAGCCAAGAATAGACTGTATATAAAGTTGAATGTTGTTGTTAACAGAAGAAGTGGGAATGGAGTGGTAGATTCAAAAAGGCCTGACACCCTGATGTAAAAAAGGTTATCATTAAGAGTTTGTTCCATGTCATGTCATGCTGAACTTTGGAAGTGTATATTGAGACAAGGTGGTACCTTACTTGGAAGTAGGCTATCAAAGTATGCTAACAATTACCTTTTATTTTGAGGAAATACAGCTGGATGTCCATATGCAGCATGTGATCAGACAATGTTATAAAAGTGGAGCCAGATGTCTGTCCAATCTGTATGTGATGACAATCTGGCACCCTGCTTTCATGTTATCTTACAATGATTTGACTTACCAGGAGGATATGGCATTCTCAATATAGCACTTATGGGCTAATTCATATAATTCAGCACAGAGGTAGCGCACGCTACTAGGGCAGCCAGGGAGCGTGTGCCACACGTGCGACAGGTGCAGCGCAAAACAGCATTTTGGCGCACAGCGTATTTGTGGATTTCCCTAGCCATTTGCAGCCATGGCGCAGCGAACATCCAGCAGCACCAGTTACGCCCCCAAGAATGCCCTTTGCGCCAGAAAAAGCCATAGAAATGCCCAATATGGAGCAAAGGACCGCGCTAACCCTGGACCAGCATACAGCCCCCCTACACTGTAATCGCATGAAAAACTGCATGTACCCCACTCGCAGCAGCCAAATCGCGTGAAAAGGGCCATGCGAAACCCAGCAAAATTTTGGTACAGGCTCGCACCAGCAAAATCATGTGAAAATCTACCTGCACACCCCCTTGAATATGCATACCTCGCTCACCACAGCTAAAACGCATGACAATCTACTTGCGCACCCCCTTGAATACGTGTCCCCCACTCGCACCAGCCAAAATGCGTGAAAATCTCCCTGCACACCCCCTTGAATACACCTACCCCGCTTGCGCCATCCAAATCGCTTGAAAAAGGCCTACCGTAACCCCTTGAATACGTGTAGCCCGCTCGTGCTAGCCAAAACATGTGAAAATTCCTTGCGCACCCACTTCAATACGCGTACCCCACTCACGGCAGCCAAAACACATGAAAATCTACTTGTCCACCCCTTGAATACAGGTACCCCGCACACGCAAGTCAAAACGCATGAAAACTCCTTGCGCACCCCCTTGAATACGCATAACTAGTTTGCGCCATGCAAATTGCTTGAAAAAGGCCTACCGTAAACCTGCAAATACGGATACCCTACTCGTGCCAGCCAAATCGCATGAAAATCTCCTTGCGCACCCCCTTGAATACGCGTACCCTGCTCGCACCATCCAAATCACATGAAAAGGGCCTACCGTAACCCTGCAAATACACGTACCCTGCTCGTGCCAGCCAAATGCTGTGAAAATCTCCTTATGCACCCCCTTGAATACGCCTACCCCGCTCGTGCAATATAAATCACAAGAAAAGCAACTTGCGTACCCCCATGAACTCGTGTACCCCGCTCGAGCCTGCTGAATCACGTGAACAAAAAGCTGCACGTGCTGGCAGCACCCGCAAACACACCCTGCTGGCAGCCCACACCACAAGGGATCACACCATCGCCCATGACCATGCCCACAGTCAGCCCACAACACAAGGGATCCGCCCATTGCCCATGACCATGCCCACAGGCAGCCCACACCACAAGGGATCCCCCCATCACCCGTCTCCGTGCCCACAGGCAGCCCACACCACAAGGGACCCCTCCCATCACCCGTGACCATGCCCGCAGGCAGCCCACACCACAAGGGACCCCCCATCACCTGTGACCATGCCCGCAGGCAGCCAACACCACAAAGGATCACACCATCACCTGTGACCATGCCCACAGGCAGCCCACACCACAAGGGACCCCTCCATCACCCGTGACCATGCCCACAGGCAGCCCACACCATAAGGGACCCACCCATCAACCGTGACCATGCCCGAAGGCAGCTCACACCACAAGGGACCCCCCATCACCCATGACCACAGACAGCCCATACCACAAGGGACCCCATCACCCGTGACCATGCCTGCAGGCAGCCCACACCACAAAGGACCACACCATCACCTGTGACCATGCCTGCAAGCAGCCCAAACCACAAGGGACCCCTCATCACCAGTAACCATGCCCACAGGCAGCCCATACCACAAGGGACCCCCCATTACCTGTGACCATGCCCGCAGGCAGCCCAATCCACAAGGGACCCCCCATTACCCGTGACCTTGCCCGCAGGCAGCCCACATGGCACCATACACTGCATGCATGCCCCGACTCATGTCCCCCCAACCCACCAGTGACGGGAACTTGCAAGCAGGCCTTGACTCATGTCCCCCACCAGTGACGGGAACCTGAAAACAGGCCCCGACTCATGTCCCCCCAACAAACACATTGTCACAACATACAATCATGTAGCAAATGTCCACCCAAATGCCACACCACGCTGCCCCGCACAGTGCAACTCCACACCCATCCATTTTCCCCACTTCCCAGTACAGGCCCCATGACATGTCATTCACAAAAGCACACATGCATGCACCCAAAGACATGCCCAACATGGCCACACAGCAGTGACACATGACTGAGCCAATGACGACTGACACATGCACCAAACAAATGAGAGCAGACAACACTAATATAGGACTGCATGGAAATGTATTAAAAAAAATAAAAATACAAATTTCAAAGGAACATGAAATCCAAAAATAGTGAAAATCCTGAAACTGGTCCTTGTCACAAGTCATTTTATCACATCCAAAAGTAAATAAAAAAACACCATTACTCCATGTGTAAAAAATAAATAAAAACATAAAAAATCCACAATAGCCCAACTATACACATGGAAAGTTTGAAGGGTCCATGATCCCAAAACCAAATGAATCCTCCAAAAAAGCACTATAAAAAAACAACTATATACAAAAAGTGGAGCAATGTCCATGGACTCCAAAGAAAAAAGAAAAAGAAAGGAAACCTAAAGAACTACTTACAATGACGGCGGGCCAGTCCTGCGGCTCACCATTGTTACCAAGAGTTTTGGCCAGGGCATCATCAAACTCTGCATCTATATCTTGGAGGTGGGACTGTGCTCTATCCTCGAGGGCTCACAGGGATGCAGCCATGTGCTCCACCAACTGCCTGTGATTCTCCTCGAGGAACTCCGCCCGACTCAATGCCCACCACATGGAGTTCTCCACACTGACCAAGGTGAGCTGTGCCCTCTCTGCCCTCTGCCGCTGTGCACCTATTTGCCATCCGATTCGCTGCCACACAGAAGATACACTTTGTCCCGGGTTCTCCTGCCCTTTGGCCAATGCCAGCCCCCGTGATGTAGTTGACCCCGAGTTCTGACGCCTCCTATTTCGAGCTTGCTGCTGCTGTGATGCCATCTGCCTGTGCAACCATGACTGCCTCCGGGACGATGCCAACCCCCGGGCCAATTGTGCACGTGCCCTGCTCGAAGGTGCCTGCACAACCTCCATTGGTCCTGTTGCTGGGGTGACCACCTCTGCTGAACCTCTGACTCCCGACTGTGGCAGGGATGGGATCTCCACCAGCCTAGCCGCAGTGGATTGAGCAGGTCCACAGGGGGCCCTGGTGGCATCTGGGCCAGAAGACGGCATGGGGGATGACTGATGCATAGTGAGTGAAGTGGAGGGGGTTACAAGAGCTCCCAGCACATGGAGGAAACCCACAACAAGGAGCCATCCTAGCCAGTTCAGGATGGCACACACCTGTTTGTGATGATGTGCGTTGTCACGCCTGGAATCACACACATCATCACGAATGATGTGTGTGCGCATCGCAACACCGACTAGGACAGGTTCAACCCTGTCACGGATTGTGTCATCTGCAGGTAGAGGAAGGTCAGTTGACGTGCACTCATCCTCTTCCTCCAGACGGGCCTGGACTGAGGCATGTGTGCAGGTGCACAGTGATGTAGTCTCAGTACCAGGGACAGGATTAGGTACAGGCCCCTCCGCAGCGACCTGTGCTGCCTCCTGCCCCAGCTCCTGGACTGCACCATTTGCACCGGTGGCATCACCCCCTCCAGGCCCCATATGCAGGTCTGATGCGGCCTCCTCCTCCACCCCAACCACCACCAACCTGGATGCCTCTGCACCGACTTCCACACTGGATTGTCCCTGTGGGGGCTCAACTGCCCCTTCCACTGCCGTGGAGCCCTCTTCCAACCTTGCCCTCTTGGCATCCCCTAAGCAGCTGAGGCCGCGGATGCGGCACCAGTACCCTCGCTCCCAAGAGATGATAAAACCAGGGAGGGTGAGTGGGCCTTGCGTGTCCGCCTGGTGGAGGCATCCCCACTGCTTTGCTCCACAGCACCGTCTCCGCTCTCTTCCTCAATCGCTGCTGTAGATAGGGAGAGATTGAACACAAGCATGAACAATAGTCTGCTTGAGACAAAGCAATTGCACATGAGTGGCACTGTCAAACGTCACTACCATCGTCACCCTCCACAACACATGGGTCAGTGCAAGCAACACACATGCACAAACAAGCATGGCACGTGCAGCAGTCATTTGCATCCATGTCCAAGGTATTGTTGGAACATCAGAAGAGGGGCTGAACATCACATACATCATGGGACATGCCAATCACATGCACACACACCATCGGACCGGTCATGCATCTGGCCATGTCTACCTCCTGTCACAGAGCACACATTGGCAACTGTGCTGCATCAGTCAACCAGGCATCGAGATGGCCATGTGTCATGGATCCATGGCGATTCCCAGTCACAGACTCACCACTCAGACACATGCACATGTACACCGTAGACGTCCATGAAGGTGACAGAAGCATGCCTGTGTCACACCCTAAACATGGCCGATTACAGATACAGGCATGCAAACATGTGTGCGTCATCACATGCTGGTGCACATCATGCATTGCAACACAGACACCATTGATGTGGAACACGCTTTACTGGACTCACATGCAGCACCGTCATGTCCCTGCACACAGACATCCATACATGGGGCATGCCAATTGCCCCCTCCTGCCACACCTCAACATGCACTACACTGGACAAGAACACATGGACACTAACCACTCAACTCCAGATGGGTCTGCAACTCGAGGACCTGGTGGTGAAACGCTAAGCATATGTGCTCCAGGACCCTCATCTGGATGTTGCTCAACTGGTCCCGGCGCCCCACTTCTCCACCAGTCGCAACGAGGCGCTGGGTCTTGCTGAGGGTCCTGGACCTGAAGTCATCCAAGCGCTTCTGGATGTGTTGGTAGTGGCGGGATGACACCCCCTCTGCAATGATGGCATCCATGATGTCTGACCAGATCCTCCTCTGTCCTTTCTTGTCGAGGCACGATGTCGAGAAGAGGGCATCTTAATGACCCAGGACTTGCTCCACCAGGATGCCAACTTCCCTGACTGGGGGTTGTCACTAGCCCCAGATGTTGCTTGATCTGACACGGCATCCCCCAAGACAGGTGTGGGTGGGCAACTGGGTCCTGGGGCTGGGCTGTGGAGTGATGGTACAGAAGTTGGGAGTCTTCTGTTCCAGCAGAAGTGATCGCAGCAACAGGAGCTCTGGTAATGTCTTCTGTGCAGGCACCAAATTGCAGTGCATGTTGGCAGCAGGCTGGCTGGAAGCAGCAGATAGCTCGTAGGAGGCTGCTCGGGGCTTTGAGGGGCAGGTAAATACCTTCTGGGCAGGAGCGTGTCCTTCCATGAGTAATCGTGTGGCCAGCTTGATGCAGAGTGACTCTGCACGTGAAAAAACTGCGCATTAGCATGAAATTCAAAGAAATGTGACGTGCGCGGGCGTTACCTTTGGCATGGATTAAAGGTTGGCGCACGACAGCAGTTCGCTGTACATGCTTTTCGTGGAGACATACACGTGTGTTTCTTCTTCTTGTGGGTTCACACACGATATGTTCACTACGGTTAGAGTTCGTACTTCTTGTTTTGGCTGGGAAGTTGCCTACGCACACACACACATTTTCTGTGTCCCTGGGTGCCACGGCGTACTGCGGGAGGTTTATTTTTTTAATTTTTTTATTTGATTTAGTTGAAATAAATCAACCTTTCAAATCAAAACTTTATAACATTTTACACAAATAATAAAGTAATAAAGTTAAAAACCAAAAAAGTAACACACAAGATTATTAATCCTAGTCTTTGTCTTTAGACACCATTTTAAAACAAGCAGTGACAAAATAAACCATATGAAACCCTCAGAGGTTGTCAATTAGAAGAAAGGTTCAGGAATGGTGACAGCCATTAATGAGTCTCTAAATTTAGGCTTGAAAGAAAGTTTACAGTAGCAATCTGTAATGGTAAATTTCCAGAGCCTAGATTTAGAGACCAGGTCAAGTCATGAGTGGCGAGGCGTAAATAATTACAGTGTCGCGCAAAATGAATTTCTCGCATAAGATGGAGAACTGTGCATTCCGTGATGAGGTGCATCATGGTCTCACGAGTGTCCATCGAGTCGCAAAAGCGGCAATAATTAATCGAACAACTCAGCAGTTTCCTTTTGACTTGTAACTCTCTGGTGACCCACAGATTAAATCGTAATCTTAAAATGTTGTTCCGATATTTGGGGGATGGACAGCGAATTAAGTAGGCTGGTAATGTATGCATTTTTGTATGTGGAAATCGAAATTCATCAGCATCTTGATATGCCAGACATACAGTTCTGGTAAAAATCCAGTCTGTTTGATATATTTTCAGTTTGGCTTTGTCAGGATTTTGCAGTAGTAGATCTAATGATATATCTGCCAGGATGAGCACACGATAGACACTCCTCAACCAAGATTTGATGAACAACTGTTTTGATGAGAAAATATATGATGAAACATGTTTTAATAGAACTTGAGATGTTGTTGACAGCAAACATTTTCTAAAAAAAGAACATTTGCGCCAATTGAAAATTGCCTGTACTGAGACTAAACCAACTTTGTATCTTATCCAGGCAACTGGGATGCAATTCGGGAGATGTAGTATTCAACGCCAATATTTTGCTTCCCATTTTGCCAATTGTGAGGAGGGTATTTCTTGAAAAGTTTCCAGCCCATATAGAGCTGGAACGATTTTTGCGGTCCAAAAATGCCATGCTGGCAAGATCGAGAATTTGCCATATTTGTACATTAGAATAGTGGCTTGTGATATAAATGATGTTAACCTTGATTCCAGGCGCATTAAATGGCCTGTTGGATGTATTAAATTCTCAAAGACAATGCCGAGATAATTGTAAAAAGGCACTCTCATTATAGGGGTTTGGTTGAGGGACCACACATAAGAGAGCGGGCATCGCCTTTTTGGAGAATAGACTACGATTGGGTTTTGGAAATATTTATTTTCAATTCGTTGGTCTGAGTGTAAGTATAGAAGGCGTTCAACAATCGTTGTAACCCCATTGGTGTTTTAGAAATGAGTACCAAATCATCGGCATATAAGAGGGTTTGAATTGTATGGCCATTCAATTTCGGGGAGTCTGAGATCACAGTAGACAGATCATGTCTCACATCTTGTATGAAGTAATTAAAGATGGCGGATGCCAAAAGACAGCCCTGTTTGAGACCTTGTGATGTTTGAATCTGCTTTGACAACATGCCATCTAAGGTCAGGCGAACCTTAATCGATGTTTGAGAATGTAGGGCATATATCACATCCAGTAAGGTTGCAGGACAATGATCTCTCCGCAGTTTCGCCATAAGCAGCACGCGGCTCACTGAATCGAATGCAGCGTTGAGATCAATGAACGCATAAAATACTTGTTGTTTTTGCAGATGGCATTGCAACTTGATTGAGTTCAACGTGAATAAATTGATTGATGTACCCATGCCTGCGACAAAACCCGTTTGATGCGGGTCATGCAAGTGTGAATGCAGAGTCCAGTCATTGAATTCAGCAAGAATCATTTTGGCGAATACTTTTCCCGGAGCGTCAAGAAGGGCAATCGGCCGATAGTTGGCTGGGTGGCAGCGATTGCCCTTCTTGAAGATAGGGATTGTGATGGATATTTTCCAGGAACTGCGAATTGTGCGAGTGAGTAAAATATCATTGAAGATAAGATAAAGGATGTGTGCCCATTCATTCGGATGGGCCTTAAACATGAAATTGGATAGCCCATCGGGACCCTGCGCTTTTGATGAGCTAATTTGCATAATAATAGAGCGAATTGATGTTTCCGAGAGATTTCATTTATTTTTTATTTTATTTTTTATTTTATTACATTTTTTATACGCCCAGACCCGGGGGTATCACGGCGTAGTTACAGACAATGGGAGAATGCAATCTTAAAAACGAACACAGAGGTACACATTCAATAATATACATCAATATACAAAATAGTCAGATATTATACAACAATATACAAAATAGTCAGCTATGTACAGTTAATTGGAGCGGATTAGTGCTCTGGTTCAGTTAGTACTTGTTGAAAAGCCAAGTCTTCAAGAAGCTTTTGAATTTTGGGAAGGATGTTTCGTTCATAATGTGAGTGGGTAGAGCATTCCAGTGTCTGGGGGCCAGTGTTTTGAAGCTACTACCCCCTGCTTTCTCTCTTTTGCATCTGGGGGTTTCAAGGTATGCGTTTTTATTGGACCTGAGGAGTCTGGTCTGGGGCTTCTTCATGACTATGTTGTTGAGGTATTTGGGTGCTTTGTTGGTCCTGCATTTGTGAGTGATGCTCAGAGTTTAAATAAAATTCTAGCTTGGATGGGGAGCCAGTGGTGGTCTCTTCTGGTGTTAGAGATATGTTCAGAGTTTTTGATGCCTAGGGCTGCTCTGAGAGCTTTGTTCTGCATGAGTTGAAGTTTGGCTATGTTGGCTTTGGAGGTGCCAAGGAAAAGGATATTACAATAGTCTAGCTTAGACAGTATGAGTGCTCTGGCTAGAGTAACGCAGTTATTGGCTGAGAGGAATTTACGGCTAAGGGAGATGAGTTTGTAGGTGTATGAGGTGGACGAGGCTAATGTATTTACTTGTTTAGACATGGATAGTTTTGCATCTAAGTAAACACCAAAGGTCTTGACTTGTTTAAGAACAGGCATTATGGTGCCATCGATGGTGAATGATTTGAAAGCGGGCTCAAAGGTATTGATTTTGCTGGAGGAGCCTAGTATGAGGAGCTCGGTTTTGTCATTGTTGAGACAAAGGCTATTATAAGCCATCCAGTTTTGAATGAGTGAGTAGATTTGGTTAACCAGGAGTGAGTCTTGTTCGTGGTTGCCTGAGAGTGGAATGAGGATTTGGGTGTCATCAGCGAAGTTAGTATAGATGACACCAACGGCATCCAAAGCTGTGAATAGTAGCTTGATATAGGCATTATACAGAGTGGGGATAGGCAGGAGCCTTGCGGCACACCTGCAGGGACAGGCACCGGGTCTGCTGATTCTTTGCCGATGGATACTCTGGAGGTCCATTCTGCCAAGAATGATTTGATCCAGTTGGTGGCGTTCTGAGCTAGGTTGAGATTGTTTGCTAGAGTGTTACAGAGTTTATCGTGGTCAACCAGATAAAAGGCCGCTGAGAGGACCAGGAGCATTAGTAGACAGAGTTTACCTGCTTCTCTAGTGGCATCCATTTGGATCTTCAGAGCAAGGAGGGCTGTCTCTGTGCTATGGTTGGAACGGAATCCTGACTGACGGTCTCCTAATAGTTGATGGTGTTCCAAATGGTTCTGAATTTGGCAGTAGGCTATTTTATCAATTATTTTTAGGAGAAATGGGAACGTTGTAATAGGTCGGTAGTTGGTGGGTATAGACGGGTCCAGGGATGTTTTTTTTAGAAGTGGTGTCACCCAAGCTTTTTTGATACTGGTGGGGACTGTGTTTGTGAGGAAAGAGGCATTGATGAATTCGGTGATGATGGGTGTAAGGGTGGGGGCGCAGAGTTTCACTAGGTGGGAAGGGAATTGGTCTTCTTTACAGTTGGAGGCTTTGAGTTTTGTTATGGTGTCAAATACTTCTTTGTTAGAAACTGGTGTGAATTGAAAAGGGGGGCCAGTAGTGATATTTGATGTGGTCATTGATATGGTGGGTGGAGTTTTGTCAGCTGGGAGTGTTTTTTTACTATCAATTTTATTTTGCAGTAGGAGGATTTTAGATGAGAGGGCGTTTTGTATAGTGGTGCACCAGTCTTTACTAGAGTTGGTAGGTGCTGAGGTTTGACAGGGGTTTTCAAGCTCTCTAAGGATGGTAAACAGTTCTTTGCTGCCTGAGGACGCATTAGTAATACAGAGGTTAAAGGCATTGGCTTTTTGGGTGATTATTGCTGATTTATATGTTTTGTTGGCTTCAGCAAAGGCTAATGCCGATTCTGGGGTATTGTTTTTCTTATAGAGGTGTTCAAGTGATCCTTTTGTGCGTCTTAAGGCTACAAGTTTCTCATTAAACCAAAAACAGGATCGTTTGTCAGGTCTGCGGGTTTTAGTGATGATGGGAGCAAGTAGGTCAATAGTTTGGGCGAGGCATTGTTGGTATTGTTCTGCTAGATAGGAAGGGTTGTTGGTGCCTAGAACCGTATGGGTGTCAGGTACTGTTAGGATACAGTGACATATTCTGAGACATTAGGTCTGGGGAAAATTAGTATAGAAAGGTTTTTGGAAGTTATTATGAGTTTAATTTTAAAACAGCCAATTTTGCCCTTAACATTCATTGCAGTCTATGGAGAATGCCCCAAGCCAAGATGGAGGTCCTCAGTCTAAGTTCTGATTGGCTGGTGATTGTTTATAGGGAAGACAATGAACATTCTAAACTGCCTTTCATCGTCTTTGCCCAGCTGAGAGGTCACGTATTAAGCTGCTCCTGCTTAACTTGTTCAGGGGTTTCAAGTTTCAAGCGGTCGAGCGGCTTATTTGGAAAAGCAAACAGGAATCTTGCGGAGATTCATTTTGGCACTGAACAGGAGTAAGAAGATTTCGAGTTATCCAAGAAGAAAAAGGTTTCAAAGACTCTTCACAAGATAAGTCCTTTTAAAAAGACTCTTTCTATAATGTCATTGTAGAAGATTTAATCTGATTTTCAAGTTCATATGAAAAATATTTACTAAGAACTTTATTGCTGTCGCATGTTTGGCTTTGCTACGCTACGTTTTCTATCAAGCGCGTGGTTTTTCCGTTAACAGAAGCCTGCGCGTGAGAGACTTCGCTTGAGTATCTAGCGCAAACTCTTTGGTGTCGCGTGATACTCTTGTGCGTGTGTTTTTTCTACCCGCAGTTGAACTTCCGCGCGTGTGCATCTTGTTTTAAGCGCGTGTGGATTTTTCCAGCTTTTCCGACTTTAGCGCGTGTGCGTGTGATCGCATCTTGGACTAAGCGCGTGTGGATTTTTACCCGCGGTTTGTCGTCAGCGCGTGTGCTCATATCTTGGACTAAGCGCGTGTGGATTTTTACCCGCGGTTTGTCGTCAGCGCGTGTGCTCGCAAATTGGACTAAGCGCGTGTGGATTTTTACCCGCGGTTGAACTTCAGCACGTGTGCGTGTTTTCGTTTAATCGCGTGTGGATTTTTTCCCGTGGTTTCGACTTAGCGCGTGTGGTTTTTTCCTGCGGTTTAATCTACAGCGCTTCAACGATCTTCACTCAGTTTGGATCCCTATGCGAGTTTAAGAGATTTCCACGTGAGATTTTTGACGCAAGTTTCAAGAACTGTTTATTTAAGTAAAAACACTCTAAAAAGAAATTTATAAGAAGAAATATAAATACTTTCCAGAAACACTAGAACTTCCATTTACTTTTAATGAACTTCAGACTTTGTTCAAGCTTCTTGAGTTTAAAGAAGATTACCTGCAAAGTTAATTTCACATTCATGGACCTAATAAGAAGGCTGAATGATCGTTGAGATTCAAGTCAACTAGTAAGGAAGTCTAGTCAGCTTATCACTTCTCTGGGCATTTTGTAGAGAAGTTCCAGGTATGGTTTTTACTTTATTTGGTAAAGGATATTGATACTTAAGGTTAGTATAGTGCCTCATGAATAACAAGGTGTATTATATGTTTATGTTTTACCACAGGTGAAGAACCAGCTAGTCTTAGCTTCCAGCCTGGTGTTTGTTAATTTGTCCCTTCCCCCTTTCCCCTGGAAGTGAGGTAAACTGAGCAGTTTATAGTATCAGCTCAGAGTGCCACATTTTGGGTGGATTGTCGGGGGCTCAGCAGCTTCTGCAGACACCAGGATCTCAGCCTGACAGAATGAAAGGCCAATAAAAAAGAAAAAGTCTGCCCAAGCTGTATGAACCCCGACGAGACAGCCATGGAGGCGTTGGGAGAAATGGTTAGGGAAATTAGAGAAGAGTTACGGGTGGCTCATCGAGAATACTCAAATCTTAATAAAAGAATAGATGAGTTAAATTTAAAGGTAACACAAATACAAGAAAAGGAAGTTTCGGAAGGTGCAGGAAACCCACCTGAGCTGGTGAGAGTAGGGGAAGAACAAGAACATAGACTTTCAAGGGAAGTGGTGGGTGGTTTAGGAACTTTAGTTATGCCTGTTCCTTTGGCTGCTCCTGAGCGTTTTTTGGGAGATCCGAGAAAGTTTCAAATTTTTCAGACTCAGTGTGAATTACATTTCTTAAGTCGTCCCGAGTTATTTTCAACGGATGCTTCCAAGGTCACATTTACATTATCTTATTTATCAGGAGAAGCATCTGCGTGGGGAAGTCTCTTGGTGAGTCAAAAGAGTTTGGCTTTGAATAATTATTCCCTGTTCCAGGCCGAATTTAAAAAGATGTTTGATAAGAGACAGGTATCTCTAGAGGTAGATGGAGAACTACTGGAGTTACGTCAGGGAGGAAAGGAGTTGATTTCTTATATCACTCAATTTAGAACTTTAATTTTAGAGAGTAGATGGCCAGAGGAGAAGAGGGCTTCCTTATTTTATCGGGGCTTAAAAGATGAATTGAAAGATGCTTTGGCTGGTGTTTTGGAACGACCAACTACTTTAGATGCTCTAATTGATTTGGTGGTTCGGTTAGATTTTCGTTTAACCGAAAGACGTTTAGAGCGTAGACGTTCTCAGGGGGAAGTTAGGTTTCCAGGAAGAGTAGAGAGATCTAAGGTTGAGGTGGTGAACAGGGAAGTTAAGTCCAAGGGAAATGAGCTGCAGAGTCGGGTGAGAGGTCCGTTGTCAAAGGAAGAGAAGACAAGAAGAAGGGAGAATAATTTGTGCCTATACTGCGGTAGGAGTGGTCATTTCCTTGAAAACTGTCCTTTTACCTCCAAGAAGATCTTCAATTCTTCAGGCAGAGTACAACAAGTTGCTAACACGATACAGACAGCTGTTCCTCATATAACTGTGAACGTATCCTTAATGTTTGAAAAGAAAATCTTAGGTTCTGGGCCAATTATTATTGATTCAGGGGCTACAGGAAATTTTATGGACAGAGGATTGGCAAAGAGTTTAGGTGTTCCTTTAGTGGCTAAGAAAGAAGTTGAGCAGGTAAGGGCAGTTGATGGTACATCTCTTTCTTCAGGTCCAATCACTCATAATACAGAGGTACTTGAGATGGAGTTAACTGGAGGTCATAAGGAAACTATCTCTTTTGAATTAATTGATGCTCCAATCTTGAAAATAATCTTGGGTATGCCCTGGCTTACTCTGCATAATCCTAGAATTGATTGGAGTGCAAGAATTGTATCCCTAGAATCAACCTTTTGTAAGGAACATTGTTTCTTAGGGAAAAGTCATGGAGAGGAAGAAAGATTTGTGAATTCTGTTTCGTTTTCACTTGCAGAAAGAGGCGCAATAGGTTTTGATGTTGGAGCAGTAGTGGGTGAACTTCCTACTTGTTATCAAGATTTTTGGGATGTATTTGATGAAAAGGAAGCTGGAGAGTTGCCTCCTCATAGACTGTTTGACTGCAGGATAGATTTGGAGCCTGGAGCTATTTTACCTAGCAGTAGGGTTTATGCCCTGACAGAAAAAGAGAATGACTATTTGAAAGAATACTTAAAGGAAAATTTGGCTAAGGGTTTTATTCGGCACTCTCAATCGCCGGCTGCCTCACCATTGTTTTTTGTGCCAAAATCTGACGGTTCCCTCAGAACTTGTATAGATTATAGGGCGGTAAATAGAATGACAGTAAAAAATAGGTATCCGCTCCCTCTCATCTCTGAGATGTTAAATCAAATTCAAGGTGCCACCATTTTTTCTAAATTGGATTTAAGGGGGGCTTATCATCTGGTACGAGTTCAAGAGGGGGATGAGTGGAAGACGGCATTTAAGACCAGATTTGGCCTGTACGAGTACCAAGTGATGCCATTCGGTCTTTGCAATGCCCCAGCGGCTTTTCAATTTTTTATCGATGAGGTTCTTCGGGAATTTCTTGATATTTTTGTTATTGTTTATATTGACGATATTTTGATTTTTTCCCAAAGTTTGGAGAAACACAAAATTCATGTTCGACAGGTCTTGAGAAAATTGAGAGAGAATAATCTTTACGCTAAATTGGAGAAGAGTCAGTTCCATACGAATTCAGTGGAATTTTTAGGTTTTGTGATCACTCCTAGTGGTCTGGAAATGAATCCGAAAAAGGTGGAAGTGGTTCGTGATTGGCCTATTCCAACGAAGGTGAAGGAGATCCAGAGTTTTTTGGGATTTGCCAACTTTTACCGAAGATTCATTGAAGGCTTCTCCAGTTTGGTGACTCCAATTACTCGACTTTTGAAGAAAGGAGTTCCTTTTGTTTGGGACGTTAAGGCTAATGAGGCTTTTAAAGTATTGAAGGAGAAATTCATAACTACTCCTATCTTGATTCATCCTGATACTTCCAAGCCATTTTTTGTAGAGGCTGATGCTTCCAATGTGGCAATGGGAGCAGTGTTGTCGCAGAGGCATAATGTTACTGGACAATTGCATCCTGTGGCCTACTTTTCTAAGAGGTTCTCACCAGCGGAAGAAAATTATACCATTTCAGATCGCGAGCTTCTTGCTATCAAAGCAGCATTTGAAGAATGGCGACATTTTTTAAAAGGAGCACGTCACACTGTGACTGTATTAACCGATCACCGAAACGTACTCTTTTTGAAGACAGCAAGAACTCTGACACCTCGACAACTAAGGTGGTCTTTATTTTTTGCAGATTATGATTTTATAGTTACTTTTAAGCCAGGAAATCAAAATAAAAAAGCAGATGCTCTGTCACGGCAATTTCCAGAAAGTGAAGTTAAGTCGGTTTGTGAGTCACTTCCTCTGATCGCTCCAGAACGTTTTGTTCTTGCTGGAATTGAGAAAGAAAACGAAATCTTTAAACAAGTACGAGAATCCATATCTGAGAGACAACTTGAACATTGGGTTCGTTTGGATCCAGCTCGCAAGATTAAAGATGGTTTACCTTATCTAGACGACAGACTCTATTTACCATCTATTGAACTTAGAGAAAAGATTTTGAAGGAATGTCACGATTCAGTTCTGGCAGGACATCCAGGATATCGAAAAACACTTGAGTTGGTCAGAAGACATTTTTGGTGGGAGAAAATTCGACAAGATACTCTTAATTTTGTTAAGACCTGTGAAGTTTGTGCTAGATCTAAGAACCTCATCGGAAAGCCTTCTGGGTTATTGGAACCGTTGCCAGTTCCACCGCGGCCTTGGTATTCAGTGTCCTTAGATTTCATCACGGATCTACCACTAGATAAGGGGTGTACATCAGTATTGGTTGTAGTGGATTTACTCACTAAAGAAGCACATTTCATTCCAATGAAGGGAGAGGTTACCGCTGATAGTTTAGCTCACAGTTTCTTACAAGAAGTAGTTAAACTGCATGGAATTCCCAGTCAGGTCATCTCAGACAGAGGGTCTCAATTTATTTCTAAATTTTGGAGAGCTTTCTGTAAGAGATTGGGAGTTGAGGTATGTCTATCATCCGGTTACCATCCCGAAACCAATGGGCAAGTGGAAAGGATAAATCAGGAGTTGGAGAAATATTTGAGATGTTATCTACAGACAGGGGAAGAGTGGGTAGATATGTTGTGGGTGGCAGAATTTGCATATAACAACTGTAGTAAGGATGCCACCTCAATGTCTCCATTTTATTTGGGACGAGGTTTTCATCCTCGTTTTCTTAGTATAGAGATCGATTATGATGCTGAAAACCCGGAAGTGGAAAAGAGACTAGAGATCATGAAAAGAAATTTGGAGAAGGCAAAAGGGGTGTTGGTGGAGAGTAAACAAAAATATAAAAGATTTGCGGACCTTAAAAGAAAGACTAGTCCCCAGTATAGGGAGGGAGATTTGGTATGGTTATCAACCAAATTTTTGAGAATTAAGGGAAGAAATAAGTTTTGCCCTCGTTTTGTAGGGCCGTTTGTTGTTGAAAGGGTGATAAATCCAGTGGCTGTTCGCCTTAGATTACCAAGACATATGAAAACTCATCCAACTTTTCATGTTAGCTTGTTGAAACCTGTGGTTAAAGGAACTAGATTGACACCTACTCCTTCACCAGTTGTATTTGAGGAAGATGATTCAGAAGAATTTGTAGTTAAGAAAATTCTGGACTCTAGAATAGTGAGAGGAAAGCTACAGTATCTCATTGATTGGGAGGGTTTTGGTCCTGAAGAACGCACTTGGGAGAAAGCAAGTGATGTACATGCTCCTCATTTGGTTGAAAAATTCCATAAGAAATTTCCATTGAAAAAAGGCCCAGGGACTGGGCGTTAGAAGGGGGGTACTGTCAGGTACTGTTAGGATACAGTGACATATTCTGAGACATTAGGTCTGGGGAAAATTAGTATAGAAAGGTTTTTGGAAGTTATTATGAGTTTAATTTTAAAACAGCCAATTTTGCCCTTAACATTCATTGCAGTCTATGGAGAATGCCCCAAGCCAAGATGGAGGTCCTCAGTCTAAGTTCTGATTGGCTGGTGATTGTTTATAGGGAAGACAATGAACATTCTAAACTGCCTTTCATCGTCTTTGCCCAGCTGAGAGGTCGCGTATTAAGCTGCTCCTGCTTAACTTGTTCAGGGGTTTCAAGTTTCAAGCGGTCGAGCGGCTTATTTGGAAAAGCAAACAGGAATCTTGCGGAGATTCATTTTGGCACTGAACAGGAGTAAGAAGATTTCGAGTTATCCAAGAAGAAAAAGGTTTCAAAGACTCTTCACAAGATAAGTCCTTTTAAAACTCAAGACTCTTTCTATAATGTCATTGTAGAAGATTTAATCTGATTTTCAAGTTCATATGAAAAATATTTACTAAGAACTTTATTGCTGTCGCATGTTTGGCTTTGCTACGCTACGTTTTCTATCAAGCGCGTGGTTTTTCCGTTAACAGAAGCCTGCGCGTGAGAGACTTCGCTTGAGTATCTAGCGCAAGCTCTTTGGTGTCGCGTGATACTCTTGTGCGTGTGTTTTTTCTACCCGCGGTTGAACTTCCGCGCGTGTGCATCTTGTTTTAAGCGCGTGTGGATTTTTCCAGCTTTTCCGACTTTAGCGCGTGTGCGTGTGATCGCATCTTGGACTAAGCGCGTGTGGATTTTTACCCGCGGTTTGTCGTCAGCGCGTGTGCTCGCATCTTGGACTAAGCGCGTGTGGATTTTTACCCGCGGTTTGTCGTCAGCGCGTGTGCTCGCATATTTGACTAAGCGCGTGTGGATTTTTACCCGCGGTTGAACTTCAGCACGTGTGCGTGTTTTCGTTTAATCGCGTGTGGATTTTTTCCTGTGGTTTCGACTTAGCGCGTGTGGTTTTTTCCTGCGGTTTAATCTACAGCGCTTCAACGATCTTCACTCAGTTTGGATCCCTATGCGAGTTTAAGAGATTTCCACGTGAGATTTTTGACGCAAGTTTCAAGAACTGTTTATTTAAGTAAAAACACTCTAAAAAGAAATTTATAAGAAGAAATATAAATACTTTCCAGAAACACTAGAACTTGCATTTACTTTTAATGAACTTCAGACTTTGTTCAAGCTTCTTGAGTTTAAAGAAGATTACCTGCAAAGTTAATTTCACATTCATGGACCTAATAAGAAGGCTGAATGATCGTTGAGATTCAAGTCAACTAGTAAGGAAGTCTAGTCAGCTTATCACTTCTCTGGGCATTTTGTAGAGAAGTTCCAGGTATGGTTTTTACTTTATTTGGTAAAGGATATTGATACTTAAGGTTAGTATAGTGCCTCATGAATAACAAGGTGTATTATATGTTTATGTTTTACCACAGGTGAAGAACCAGCTAGTCTTAGCTTCCAGCCTGGTGTTTGTTAATTTGTCCCTTCCCCCTTTCCCCTGGAAGTGAGGTAAACTGAGCAGTTTATAGTATCAGCTCAGAGTGCCACATTTTGGGTGGATTGTCGGGGGCTCAGCAGCTTCTGCAGACACCAGGATCTCAGCCTGGCAATGGGCAAGAGCAGCACTCAAGGCTGGAGTTATTTTGTCAGATGAGAGCTTTTTGATATTTCTAGTTTCGAAGGTGTCTGGTTTTTTGAGAGTGATGTGATCTGTACAAGCATTGTCTATTGTGAAGGTGATTACATGGTGGTCTGACCATTTGACTGGGAGGATGGAGTCAATGGTGACTTGAGAGTTAAGAGTGAGAAGCCAGTCCAGGGTTCTTCCTTTTGAATGGGTGGGTTTGTCTATTAGTTGTACAAAGTTCATTGCTGACATAGCTGTATAGAAGGTAAGTGCTTCAGAGTCAGAGATGTAATTGCCAAGAAGAATTAGTAGCAGGGATGTGTCTTAGATTTTCAAAAGCTGGGTCAGCATATAAAGCGGAGAAATTTATGATCCAATCAGCCTCAGAGATGCCATTGATTTGTGCATCACCCTGTAAATTTGACTTTTGATTGTTTAGTAACTGCCACATAAGTGCCGAGTTTTTGTTTGACATGGCAGCTTGCATAGAAATGCTGTCACGTTGGAACTGTGATGATTTCCTGCTTCTGAGCCAGTTTTTATAACAGCATTTGGCAGTTTTTAGAAGTTGCTGGCATGATGGAACTTTCTGGGAGAGTATTTGTTTCCTGAGTTTTCTATATTCAGTTTTCATATTCTTGATTTCAGGATCAAAGATGTGTGGGTGGCAGACACAATTGTGCCGCAAAATGGTCAGATTTTGCATGAAAGGTTTTAAGAGATCCGGATATTGAACACCATTATAATGCCACTCATTGGCCCTCATTACGACCCTGGCGGAAAGTGACTGACCGGACCGCCACAGCGTAAATAGCGTTTCCGCCATTGCACGATGGAGCAAAGTGCGGCCCATTCCGACCCATCGGGCACGAGCACCACGCCATGGCGGAAGTGCAAAGTCTGCGATGGCGGAAATGACCCCAAAACGGCCCACACCGCCGCCGTACGGCGCCCTAGGTGCAATACCGCCACCCATCATAGCGGACACCGCAGTGAGCGCCAACCGGAAAGTACGGTGACCGTAAATATACGGAAACGGAAGTAAAAACATGGGCCCGGAACGGGAAACAACACCCCGTACACCTATAAAACCACAAAATACACACAACCACTAAAAACACCACCCTGAGACACATCCCAACCCGTCATCCACCCTAGTGAAACCAAGAAAAATGGGAAAAGTAGCGAAGAAAGCGTGCGACCGCAAGCGGCAGGTCCACTTCTCCCGTGAGGAACTCACCGTGCTTACAGAGACCCTCCAGGAGAATGCCGCCGCCGTCTTCTCCACGCAAATGACCAGGACGGCACTTGCGAACAAGAAGGCCATATGGGCCCTGGTGGCACAGCGGGTAAGTGCGGTGGGGACCGCACCCCGCAACCCACAGCAATGCAGGAAGCGGTGGGACGACCTGCGGATACGCGTCCGTAGCATACTTTCAGCCAACCGCAACATTGCCACAGCCACCGGGGGAGGGTCGGAATCACCCATCAAGTTGACCCCCTGGGAAGAAATCTGTGCCTCCACCATTGGAATGGAGAGCATAGAGGGAGTCGGAGGGATGGAGAAAGGAGTGCAGACATCCGGAGAATCAGGTAGGTGGCCCAAATAAAACCATGCCAAATCCACAATGTCCAATCATGTGACTCACATGTGTCCACATAGCGCAACAGCAACACATGGCCAGGAGAACGTCCACACACATTGGCCTGATAGCACACTTTAAAACTCACAATAAATACAAAAATAAGTAAAAACCCCAAAAACACCCACTACACGTGCAGCAGGCACACCCTAACTGCAGGCTGCCAAACAACTGCACCCTCACTCCACACACAAATGAAAGCACCTCCAAGGCCCCGACCCAAATCACCCTCAGGTACCACCCCAATGCATGTGATACATTGCCATTCCAATTCCCACAGACCCATTAATAACGCTCGCCCTCCTTTACTCCACCACAGGGTCCGATCCAAACGACGAGCTCCAGGACACCCCTACCAGCACACCTGCAAAGAGGGCCAAGACCGACGGCCAAAGACCCTCCACCTCAGCTGCACGATTCAAGACACGGCAGCAGCACATATCAAGTGGCAGCACACAGGAGGGAACATCAACAGGCACCCCAGCAGCCAGCATGCCCACAACAGCACCACCACAGGTCCCCCCAATGGATGCCACAGAAGGTACTGCCTCTGGTGGCAGCAGCACCATAGGTGACACCCCTTTAATGGCAGCATGCTCCGACACAGAAGACGGGGATGTCGAAGTCAGATCCATCCATGACCTGTCCCAATCCCCCTGTCTGTTCCATCCCGTACACCATGAGGATACCACGCAGGGGCACCCACAAGACGACGACTGGCCATCCCCCACAAGCCCTGTGGCAGGGCAACATGAGGCGAACAGCCCCTCTGTGACACCACCGCAAATGGCCATGGCCCAGCAGAGGCAACAGTCCCTCGACCAGTTAATCGTGCAACAGCAGCAACTGGCAAATGTAGGGGAGGACTGGCCGCGAGGCCCTCCTCACCTGCAGCCTTCTCCCCAGGTGAGGACTATGACTCGGTGGCCGTCCCCTCATGCCACCCGGGCCCAGGTGGAGGAGGGGTCACCCGCCGACGACATTGCCCACACATATCCGTTCCCTGCATATACCCAAATTCAGTTAGGCCTAGAAGCCATCTTGTTTAGCAAACATGGCGTGAGTTCAGCACACTGTAACGAGGCCCCCACCTTTGGAGGACCTTTCATGCATCTCTGCCGCCGCAGTAGCCCTGGTAGATCCGCTGCGAGCGCGTTCCCATGAGAAAGTCGGATATGAGCTAACCCGAGATGCTAACACTGTAACATTATTCTCATCCACAATGTAATATCGCACCCTGCATGACCTGGTCCGCGAGGCCGGGGTGACGGGAAAAAAGCTGAAGCATCACTATCTGAAGAAAGTAGAAAATAATTCAAGTATTGGTATTAACGAACTACCTCGGTTTAAACAGATCATGTAAACTGTGAATTAACCATAAAGATGTAACGTTACATGATACCACCCTAGGTCTGGACTAGTGCTGCTACAACCACAGAGAAAGATGTCGACCAAATGTATAGCCTTTACTTACTTATATATGTTTTCTTAATCACCTAAAGCAGCGAGCATCAATTTCTGTAGGCCATAACCTAGAACGACCTCGTGTAACGTTTAATGTACATAAAATAATCACATCATGTAGTAAATATAATGTTAGGTAACGAAAAGGTACTCGGACCGACTGTATTAAAGAAATGTGTAACGAAATGAAAATATATATGTGTGTTTAAATAACATCAAAATAAGGCGGAACGTTATAGAAAGTTCTGCATTTAAAAGTTAGCAACGCACGAGGAAAAAACCTTTGTGAGTATATGCAAGGCCATTCTCCCTCCCACCCTGCCAAGCCTGCCAGATAAGGAAGCTAAGGCCTGTGCCGCACTCCCTCACCTCCCCCAACCAAGCTGGAGCCGCTTCAGAGAGTCAGAGGCCCCGGTACCGCACCCAAGGCCACAGCCCACCACCTGCGTTATTTACAGCACGGTAATAAACCCACGTTTTGAATCCACTGATTTACCAGCACCCTCTCGTAAAGTCCACAACCCTCCCCCCTAGACCACCCCAAGAACGACCCCCATCACTGGGACAAGACACAGAGACCCATTTATACAATAACTTCTAACGCGACAGACAGGCATGTACCAGTCGGCTCAGGCCCCAAAACTCAGCCCCTCGACCTAAAATACCGGTCAATAGGACACAGGTAAATCTCACCCTAACCGACAATCACCGGACCTCTCAAGAGGTGCATTCCTCATGCGTTGCGTTTATTGTATAAGACAAACTGCCGAGCGATTTATTGATGAACTTAGATGTCGTTTCTTGAATAACTGCAGTGTGCATGGCCTAGGGCAAACGAGTCAGGAGAGGTATTCATCTTTGTCACAGGCTGCCCCAGCATACCAACACCGCTCGGATGACCTCAAGCTGGCCTGCCAGGCCCAACCCAACCCACGAGGCTGACCAGTGACGTCCTCACGCCAAGACCAACCACGCTGCAGCAACACCTATAGTTAGTCGACGCCACCCAATCCCAATTAACTTGTGCCCCCTATAGTGTGTAGGTTCTGATGACGTTTTTTGTATTAGAAATACGCCTGTCTTTGCTATTGTCAGACAGAGCGCTCTCGGAGGTTGCAGAGTTCTTTGCATGCCCTATTCTTTGGATAAACTCCCACTTACGCTCACCCGCACTCTGTCTTGGCCTTATTCCCACTACGGGAGAGTCCCTTATTGTCTCTCATTGCGGGGAGGATCGTGCTGAAATTGGGGGCGCTTCCTTTCAGTGGTGACCCCGATAGCGTGATATCTCCAAATTATTTTTCCTAACTCCTTTCTAACGACCCCCTTGTGGCACGAGAATCTCCGGTCGAGAAGGGATACGCACGGTGAGCCGGCTCCGGGAGGCCGCCCGCCAACGGCGACCGGCACAATAAGAAGTGCGCACTCAATGAGAAAGGGTACGGGATCCCGATTGGAAAAAAATCCCCTTTGAGTGCCGCTCGCCGGAGCCAGGGGCTGACCGTTGAGTTACCGGTGACACCGCCTGGACGGACCCAGTTTCGGAGACTATCGGTTCAAGACGGGCACGTGAGTACTGAGTGCGAGCGATCGTAAAGGGGAAGGGAGGGGAAACGGTGAAAAGGAGAACGGGGACAGGCAGAGGAGAAGAATAACGGGGGTCTACTAAAGACGGGTCTTGAAACTTTCTTTATCTTTTCTTTGCATATGGCCATTAGGAGTAAGAAATAAGTGAAGTGGTAGAAGTGACGGAAACCTAGCTCCGAAAGGGGGTGGAAGGCGGCGCCGCATAGTGCTATCTAAACTAGTACTGGGAATATATGAAGAAGTAAGAAATAAGTTATTGGTGTCTGGCAAAAGGAGACACCGGGAATATTTTTTAGTGATTGCTACTCTCTCTATTTCTTTTTTCCATTCCACGGGGCAGGGGAAGAAAGCGAAAAGGATATAAGATAAATATACTTGTAGAAGGACTATAAAATAGGGAGCACATTTTGAGGAGTAGGGACTAAGTAGTGGCACGTACAGACGTGAACATAGCAACCTTAGCAGAAAAATAGGGACAGCTGGCCAGGGAGGAAAGGGAGGAAATAAGAAGAAGTGTGAGTGGAAAGGCATTGTGATGGGTGCGCGCACCGTGTGAGTGTTGGAGACGATCGGTTGACCGCGAGGTGGCGCTAGAGAGTGTTGACCATAACTAGTACTTGATCAGTTGTAAGCGGAATCATATGAGAGTGTATGGGAATGGGAAGGAGATGAGCTATGGTGAGTGCGAAAGGATTTGCGCAGTGAACAAACTTGGGTGATAATATTTGAGACGTCCGCTCTTGTCTGTGCCATAAGGGTATACATACATAGATCTACACCTAACTAAACGTAAAGAAGGTGGACACGGCTGTGAGAGTGATTTAGAGGATGGGGGCCGAAACTCCCTTGTCACATATTTGTAAGAGCTTACCGGGATACGCTGAACGAATAAATAAATATCACGATCAATGGGTAACAGAATTGAAGGGGGAGGGTCTGCCCCAGATTTGGCCCGAGGGAGGGTCTTTTGACAAAAGCGTTCTTGATATGGTACGAACATGTATTAGCCTCAAGTATAAGGGGAAACAATGGCAAAATAGGAAGGAGATATTAGACCTCTGGAGATTGTTTGAGGAGGTACCCCCACCCAAAGCTCCGATGGATGTGGGGGCACTAAGGCAGACATAGAAACATCAACTGAGACACTTAGGGCACAAATGGAGAGTAGCACCGAGAGCCTGAGAGTCCAAATGGAGAGTAGCACCGAGAGCCTGAGAGTCCAAATGGAGAATAGCACCGAGAGCCTGAGAGTCCAAATGGAGAGAAGCACCGAAAGCCTCAGGGGGGAACTGCATGCGACGTCCAAAGACGTATGTGCCGAACTTGCCGCAGTGCGCCGTGTGCTCACTGAGCTCTCACAAACCCTTAGGGACATGCATGGACGTGAGCAGGCAGAGACATCATCCGTTGCAAGTTCCGTCCAGGGCAGCCCCCAACGTAGATCTGGGAGGAACCTGCGCTCCACAGGCAGGGCTGCCCCTGATACCCGCAGAGGGGGCTTGCAATAGCGACTGCCCACTGACAATGAGCATCTTTGGACACTGGTGTTCGGGGGGGAGGTAGGAGGGTGGAGGGGGTGTGTTGGGCTCACTTGGGTGGCGGGTCGATAGGGTGTTCAACATGATATCACATATGCCATAAACAATGCACGATCAAACAATGAGATGTGTGGACAATGATCTTTGTGTACTAGGCCATCATAGGCGTACAGTCCATATTGTGCATGTACCAGACACACACAGTGCCACAAGTCCTGTGTCCATGTATCAGCCACCAGGCGTGAGTGCTAGAAGCATGCATCTATGAGATGCTGACGAATTTCACGGCCCTCCTGTGCCTCGCAGACTCCTTGAGGTGCTGCCACATCCCCACCCTCATCATGACCATCTTCAGGTGCTTGCAGTTCTGCGTCAGGGGGCATGGGCACATTTCTACGTACGCACATGTTGTGTAGCATGACACATGCCATCACCATCTTTGCAACCTTCTCATGGCGGTACAGGAGTGCCCCGCCAGACCTGCTGAGGCACCGGAAACGGGTCTTCAGTAGGCCGAATGCCTGTTCAATGACTACACGGGTACGTGAGTGGGCATGGTTGTAGTCCTCCTCATGCTGGTCCCGTGGGTTCCGGACTGGTGTGAGGAGCCATCTCTTCAGTGGATATCCGGCATCACCTGTATGTGGACGATAAACGAATTATGTGGAATGCCATTGCTACGTACGCACCCCCCCCCTTCCTGCCAGGTCATTGCCGCATCACATACCCCACATCATCATGCATGAAATGAGACTCACCGAGTAGCCAGGATCTGTTCCCTGTGTGTCGCTCCATGTAGCGTGGTATTGTAGAGTTCCTCAAGACCATAGAATCATGGGTTGATCCAGGGAATCGGGCACAACAATGTGTAATGATCCTGTTGGAGTCACACACCATTTGTACATTCAGTGAATGAAATTGTTTTCGGTTGCGGTACTGGGCCTCCATGGCATGTGGGACGACCAATTCCACATGGGTGCAGTCGATGGCACCAATGCAACCCGGTATGCCGGCAAGTGCATGGAATCCCACTTTTGTGTTGGTTATTTCCTGCTCCGAGCGTGGTAGAGAGATGTAGTCGTCTGCGTGCTGCAGGAGGGCATCGAGCACTTGCAATAGTGTCCGTGAGAACAGTGGCTGAGAAATGCCATGCAACTGTCCGACTGTGTGCTGGTAGGTGCCTGTGGCCAGGAAGTGGAGTACAGACACCACCTTCAGTAGGGGTGGGATGGCGGTTGGGCTATCTATCATGCTGACAAGGTCAGCCTGTGTCATGTCCACAATGGCGGCTATGGTGTCCCGGTCCAAACGGTAGAGGGTGTGGATCTGCTCATCAGTGAGGTTGAACGGATGTGCTCGGAGGCGTGGGATTGCGGGCTGCCTGCGTGGTGGTAGTGGCTGTGCTGGCAGCCCTTGCTGGCCCTGCCTTGCCCTCCTCCTCCTCCTGCGTCTCCTCCGTGCGGCCGGTTGTAGTTGGTGTTCGTCTTCTTCTTGGAGTTGGAGTACTTGCAGTGCTATCAGGTCCCCCAGGGCCAACATCGCGAGTCCTGCCGGTAGCATTTCGGAGTGGGTGTGGTTGTGGGAGGAGACTGGGTGTGCAATTAATGTGTTTTCAGGCTGTATGGCCTCCACCTGTGGTGATTCATTCCACCTGTGCAAGCTGCTCTCCCCTTTGGGCAAGCACGTCCCGCACACAACGCTGCAATCCGAGGAATGGCATCTTGCTATTACAATCATGTATTAGTACCCGATGGCCGTGTAACATTGGTTGATATGTTCATTCGGCTATGGTCCCATTGTTTCACATGCATTCTTTGCAGTCGCGAACAGACTTGTGAAGGGTCAGTGGAACGTAGTACTCGAGTAACGGTGGACCCTCATGCATCACTGTACCGAGGTTCACCGACGGGCGGGGCCTCCCATTTGTGAGTGAAGGCAGTTGCCATTTTCACACACAGCCGCACTAGATGGATTAATTTGTGATTTCAAGCGGCCACAGATGCCTTTTCGACGTGATGTTGCAAATGAGGAATTCGAAGGGCGGCGCTTTCGGTCTTCAGCTAGCGGCGAGGAGATGCCCACAGGTCTGACTGCAAATATAACGTTCTATTGTTCAGTGTCCTTGGGACAGGGGCCATGGCGAGGATGCAATGATTGATATGAATAGTTTGGGATGCGCAATAGCGAAGTGGATGATGAGGCCAGACGTTCCCAAATACATGTTACTTCACAACACTGGAATTACGGGCTGGGGCACAGTGGATTATGCAGGCTGCATGACGCACAGACTCAATGGAATTCTCACATGTTATGTGAGTATGGAAACAGGCGTTATCATTACGGGATGAGGGAATGATGAATGGATGCATGGACAGATGATTTGATACGGTGTTTGCCATGTACAGGGCTTCTTGGAATCTGTCCGCCTCCCCTGCGCTATGTGATGCAGGGCTGCCATAGTGGGACCATCGTCTATCTGGCCTTGTTGAGCCCTCCCTGTCTCGACGCGCCTTCAGACACTTGTGTCCATGCACGTTACCAATCCCATCTGATGGATTCTGTTTTCACAGACGCATGCACAGGTACACTCGTTTGTGATGGTGTTTTCACCTCGATATGGATAGTTATGAGTCGCAAGTGGTTTTGGGGTGGTGATGATCCTTTGGAGTGGGATAGCATGCATATGGCTGTGGATCTAGTGTGATCATTGAAGTGAGTTGTTCGAATGTAGTTCTGATGGCCATTCTATTCTTTTTCTTTTCTTTTGGTTGACAGGTATCTCCTCCCCTTTTGCCACTGCCATCTGTATGCCACTCCTGCAGATGGGTTTTACTCCCGACACCTGCTGCTTCGTGTTAATCAGTGGAGCAGCATTACGATCTTATGGGACGATCGCCAATGGGCCACATGCCCTTACGCAGTACTAGTGGCTCGGAGCAACATTTCGGCCTTTCAGCTGGACTAGTGCCTCCCTATTGGGACGGCCCTGCGGTTCTAGGCGCTTCCATGTTGCCTTTTCGTACGAGAATGTAGCCCCTGTGTACCATGAAGGAACAGGGCGTCACACAAGAAGTAGCTGGTCATTTATTGCGGATGCAGCCCACAATGGTGAAATGTGTTTTGGAGTTCATGGCCTAATGGCTGTATGGGCTTGGTGAATTTGTTGTGCATTAAATTTCTATTCTGATATGGGCCGTGTAGCGTTCTTCTTTGCAAGTGATGTGGCATATTCCTATTTGGGGAGCGATGTATTGTGAGGAGATCTGCATTGGGTTCCAGCTTCGGAGTATAGTTGCGTGGTACTGTGCTGGGCGCGTTTGCCTACGAAGCCCAGTGAGGTCAGGGGTGAGGGCTGCCAATATGACTGTTTGAATGATGTCATGCTCAGGGGCGGGGGATTAGGTTTTGTGTAACAGATGCCGGTCAGCCAGGTGGATTGGTGGAATGATGTGATTATCGGAATATTGCTGGTCACAGGTGCCTGTGTTTGCGTGCGTTTCTTGGTGGGAGACTGAGGTCATGTCCATTGGTATAGCTTCTGTATTCGTGCCATCTGTGCCCTGCAGCTCCCATTGGCCCCTCTTGTGATTCTTTTGTTCGTTGGCATGCATGGGTGACTTGTACATTTCACTGGTTGCATTGTGACTTCGTTGCACCTACGGGGAGTTGTACTATGTGGCCAGGGAGCGGTGTACAGGCACTCAGTGGGGCCGTTTACGGTTGATTCGCGATGCCGTACTTCTCACCATGGCGGAATGGTACTTTCCGCCGTGCTTGATGGCGTTAAGTACATGTCCGCTAGGGTCGGAATTTGCGTACCCTTGCGCCATGGTGCTAATTACGGTTTGGCATGGCGCGCGCGCCCGTACTTGGTGCAGTTAGCGTTGGCGTTCACTACGGTGTCGCTAATGGCATCGTACTTTACGGTGACGGGTCATAATCGCACCGAGCGCTATTCGATGGCGGTATTGCATTTCCGCCATCGTTTTTCGATTTCCGCCAGGGTCGTAATGATTGTCTTCTAAGATGTGTGCTAGAGACTGAATCTTGCTAACATTCCATCTGAGACGATTTCTTGCAGTGTTTACTGTTGCTACCTCATGTAAGACTCGACTACTGGGGACATACTCAAAATTCCATGTTATCTGTGCAACCAGCAAACAGTGATCACTATTAGGGTGAGCACACTGCCAAGATGGTGAACATTTTGGAACAGTTTTGGACTCATGTAGATATAATCCAGAGTGCTGGTGCTGGACCCACGGTGCCAAGTATAATTTGATTGAACATCACCCGTAACAGAACCATTTAGCCTGTATAGATTGCGGTCAAACATAATGTTTGTCCATTTTTGGGCCGTCCGAGAGGGATCCGGTATATCTCGACAATCCAGGTTAAGATCTCCTGCAACAATGGTATGGGTGATGGAATGTCTGGAAGTTATGAGGTCTAAGATCTCATTCAGATCATCATAAAATACATCGTCACTAATAATAGAAATGTTGTGGTAGATGTTTACCAGTGCCAGTTCTTGGGAGTGTCCCAGGATAAGAACTAACTGAATCTGGGCACCTACTGAGGCCCAGGGGGTAATGGTAAAGCCACTGGCTCTGTGAACACCCAATAAAAGGCCCGAGGAAGGTCCAACACTGCTCGGAATGGCTGGAAGAAGCGAGATCTCATAACCATCCCAGACCGGACACGTAATGAGCCAAGTTTCCTGTAAGGCTATCAGGTGATAGAGGTTGGCGAATTTGGCAATGGAGGTGTGCAGGTGAGTATGCCCAATTGTGTTCCAACTTAAAAAGAAAATCAAGTCTTTGCACATACTGTTGATGGTTACTGATGATTGAAGGCTTCACTTTGTGCCTCATCGGTCTGCCTCTGCCCACTGAAATAGATGTTGGATTTGCGAATTAGATGTTGAATTTTTGGAGGCGCTTTCTCAGGTTCCTCTGCTATGTGAAAACCCATGCTGAACAATTGCATTCTGCATTGCCAGATAGAATCTCGAACTAGACCAGAAAGGATCCACAATCTAACAATTGAGCATTACAGTTCTGAAATGAATTCAATTTGCTCTATGTCATTGGATGCCAGATTTCTTAAATCAGCAATATCTCTAAATATGTTCAAAACACTTTGCTGATTCAAATCATAACTGGGGAACTTTCCACATCTACATTTTAAAATGAGAGTGAAAAATTGCCCACGTCGTAGATTTAGATGTCGTGAAAAAGCCAGAGTATTAGCTTTCTGTGGAGCCCATTGCAAAAAAGGAGTATCGTTATTAGTTCTGGCTTGAGTATGGTAATCTGCTTCCTGCTCCACTTGCCAAGCGGCAGTTGGTTTCTGAACGAATTGGTCATCAGAGACAACTGCAGCTGAGGCTAGGGAATTTTGTGCTTTTGCTAAGCTGGCAGTCAAATATTCATCAATTTTTTGTCTAAAAGTCTCAAGCTGAGCCATGGTCGAAGGAGCATCAGTGGGGTCTGCCAGGGTCTGCTGGCTTTGTAGACTGGATTTTTTGTCAGGAACCACAGCAACCGGCGATGGAAATTTGTCTGGATAGGCGCCCACTGTTACTCGATTGGCATTGGTATTAGACAGCCCAGGGCCCAGTGATACCGATGTATAATCTTTCGAGAAGAACGTCATGTGTGCAGCATTTTGTGCTTTTAGGGCAGCTAGTTGTTTGTCTACCTCTATATTGCGATCTATAGATAGCACCAGCTGCGACGATGGAGATAAATGAGCACAAGCTTGTGTATCATTAGGCTGTTTGGCTATCCTCGAAGGCATAAAAGGGGGCCCACCAAGTAGCTTTGAGTGGGCTGGATGAGATGAGTCTTGTGTCGACATAGCTCTTGTCATGTCAACCAAGACTGCAGTGGGCAGAGGAAGTGATGTAAAGGCAGGTGGTAAAGAATCTAAACCGGCCTCTGCTGAGGTATGACTAATCAGGGGCACCCCAGCCGAGGCTAATGATGGTAAATATAAAGGTGGTGGGACCTTAGCTTGTCCTGAAGGGATGATTGCTTTCTCTTTTAAGACAGTAGATTTGCCCAAGGCTTTAAAGAAAGAGTTCAAAGTCTTTTTAGTTTGTTTAAGGTTTGCCATATTCTTTGTTTTTTTTAAAGCCAAAGGTTTTTGTGGTGCAACTTTTGGATTACGAACTTTCAGAGCATCTAGATGGCTGAGACCTAGTCCAGCTCTGGTGGTGGGCATGGCACTTCAGGCTCAAGTGTTTGAAATGATTGACCTGTGGATGCGAGCCCTTTCAGAGAAGTTTCCGTGTGGGGTAATTGATCAATTGGTCGAATGATGCCAGTGATCAGGGGTAATGCACAGGCCTTCGAAGTGGATGCGCCAGCAACACTATAAATTGGGCACTTGGCATTGCTGAATTCCATGCCAGCTCCCCCTCAAGTGGCTCGTTTGGCGTCCTAGACCCAGTGGGCGAAGAAACATTTTTGGAGAGAGAGGAATTATAATGGGCCAACAACCATTTCATTAAGTCATCGAATTACCTGCATTGATGTGACACTTTTGTGTCCAGCGATTCAAACAGTTTGCACAGTCTCCTGATGGTTGTATTGATGGTTATCAAAGCTGGTTGAGTCGTAGTAGTTTGTTGTAAAAATAGGTCTGTGGAGGCTTTTCTAGATGTTCTTGGTGTGGGTAAAGCAAATGAATGTAACATAGAATGTTTAGACTTTGATACAGATTTATCGGACATAGTACTTTTACTGCCTAAAGGGTCAACAATAGGGTAAACAGTAGTACTCCATGGAATAGGGGACTCACTTTGACTGGCATGAATGGATAAGCCCGTTTGATCATGCACTAATGAAGGAAAGGTAATCAGAGAGATTGCAATACGGGAAGAGGAGAGATGCGGACAATTACGAGTAGAGGCTAACATTGTGATGTCAGAAAGAGGTCGCGGGTTAGCTCTCACACTTGGAGTTTTCAGTGAAGTAGATATTTCTCGTATGTCAGAATGCTCCAGTTTTTTGATAATCCCTAAGTGGGAAGTTGACATTGAAGAAATAGAGGCTATGGATTCATCTATGTTGTTATCAAAAGTGAACTTTGATTTTATAGATAACGCAGTGCTGGTTGGAATATAAGAGTAGGCAGAATACAAATCTTGTGGTTGAATCCCGACCTCGTCTTGAGTGGCTTGTGTCAAATGACTTGTAGATATGGCATATAAATTTGAAGTGTGTGGCGTCATGTTTGTCGTGAGCCGATAGGCCATATCTATAGTTGGACAAATAATAGTCGCAAAGCGAAAAGCAACAAACTATATTTATGTGCGTAGTAGCTGTCACTAAACTGACTTAAGTGGATGCGAGAATCACACTACTTATGTAAATAGTGAATGCTAATATACCCTTTCCCGGCCAAGGGGACAAGGTATCCAGAAATAATATGGTTGGAATGAGCCAATTCCAATTCCGATTTCGGAAAATCCAAAAAACCTTAGTTGGCAACAGAAGGTTAAAGTCTGACTTGCACCCCGTGCACCATGCACAGCGAACAGCAAACAGTACTCGAGGTACTCGCTCAGGTGCGCAGCGCGGGTGCGCTATGGTCGTTGTTAATAAGGAGGTGGGGAGGGGCGCGGCCAGTAGTGGGAAGGGCACACTGGAGTGTTGAGTGTAGTCCTGTCAAGTAATAAACACAAAATAGGGGGCAAGAAGGACAGTTAGGCACAGTAGAGAATTTTATCCTAGTACGCCCCCTCCACGCTACGTGCAGGAGGCACCAAACGTCCTTTTGTAGCGTCCCTTTGCTATACACCCATTCAGAGCACTATGTGCAGGAGGCACCAAAAGAGTAAACACAATGCACAGCCCAACCCAGTCCAGGCACAACGTGCCATAACAGTCACCTTTGTTGATTTCCTGAGTGTAAGGTCAGGCAGGTAAGGTGGACGTCCCCCAGGCGATTTTCTGCAAACTTTTCAACACGAAGCAACACGAAGCAAGAATGAGCCGGGCAGCAGGTCCAGACAGCAAACAGTACTCGAGGTACTCGCTCAGGTGCGCAGCGCGGGTGCGCAATGTTCGTTGTTAATAAGGAGGCGGGGAGGGGCGCAGCCAGTAGTGGGAAGGGCACACTGGAGTGTTGAGTGTAGTCCTTTGTTGATTTCCTGAGTGTAAGGTCAGGCAGGCAAGGTGTTGCCGCAAGAGACATCCTCCAGGTGATTTTCTGCAAACTTTTCAACATGAAGCAACACGAAGCAAGAATGAGCCGGGCAGCAGGTCCAGACAGCAAACAGTACTCGAGGTACTCGCTCAGGTGCAAGGTTTATTTCATGCACATGGGCTACCAGGGTTTGCATACAGGTTTACTTTGTTTTTTGGGGGTGCCTGAGCTTTGCGTGACCCGCCATTTTTCACCAGGGGTCACAGACAGCCTTGCAGGAGCACAGGTGTGTGTCTACCATCACGTACCCTGCCCCCTTCACTCCAATTGCCCAGGACAATTGTTGTGTGCACCTCCCGTTGGCAATAGTCCATCTGTGACATAGTTGGGAGGCCACCAAAAGGGCAGCAAAGCTGGGCGACCTCCCAAGGCTGGGCGTGGTGGGGTACATGGCCACGGAGGCCAGGGAGTCAGGGGAGTCCAGGGAGTCCAGGGAGGCCCAGGTGGACGCAGAGGGGGACGTTTCCAGGGTGTTCCACAGGGGCAGCATGTCCAGCCACATGCTTGGAAAGCCATTCCACCACCCCCAGCAGTTCAGGGAGATGCTGCTGCTGCAAACAGCTGCAACCACGGGCATGGGCCACCAGGTAATGGAAGCTGCAGGTGCGGCTGCGGCAACCACCACCCATGCTTGTGGTCAGCCAGTGGAGGCTGCCTTGGCACAGGAGGACTCCCAGGCAGATTTTCAGGTCAGGAAGGCCAAGCCACGTGTGTCTAAGGTTTCTGTGACCAAGGCACATGTATCTGGGGCAGTGGTGACATCTGCTACCCCGAGCAGCTAGGTGGTGGGAGCTGCATGGTCAGATGCAGCCAACACCACCCCGGCTGTTAGTCTGCCAGCCAGGGCTGTGTCAGTCACAGCCCTTGGCACTGAGACAGTTGTGCCGTTGGGTCCGGGCAACAGCACTCAGCAGCAAATGTCTCAAGTCAGGCCTGCCTTCCTCATGCCATTGACTACTGCCATTGGCCAGTCCACCAGCACCACTGCCCCTAGTGACCAGGCCGGCATTAGCCACTCAGGGTACACACAACCCACCAAGAGGGGGAAGTGTGTTTCTGCGCAAGAGGCTGGGACCCCAGACATGGCTCCAGCCTCTGGCACTTCCAACCGCGATATGCTGGTGGGCCCAGGGTGTCAAACTACGCCTGCCCAGCGTCAGTTTCACTGGCAATGCATTGCGGAAAGTGTCAGTACCATGGGATTTGAGAGGTGCACAGCTCATGATTGCTACACACGTTGGACTGACCTCTGACGCTGTGCAAAACAAAAGCAGGCCTCTATTTACGCCTTGACTCTGGTGACTGGCAGTGGGCCACCACAAGAGGAGGGTGTACTCACTACGCATGAGGAAATCGCTGCAGAGTTCATATATGAGGGACTAATACAGGGAGTGGAAGAGATGCTGGATTATGATGCAACGTCCGGTGAGTGTTGATGAGTGTGTGTCCTGCCCATGTGTCTTTTGCTTGTGTGATGTGTTGTGATTGACTGCCAGTTCAGGCTATGTATTCATGTGTGCCATGTGTGACACATTCAATGCTTGACTGATGGGTGCTTGTTGTGATGCAGTCTGCATGCAGGCCATGTGCTGCAGACAGGGGCAGTCATCATCACCACACATGCACCCTACTTACATGCAAGTCACTCGGCAGCCTCTTCTGTCGTTGTTCAAGCTCACTGACATGTTTGCATGTAGCCTGTGGTGTTGTTCCACTCAACACTCTGCCTATGTCATCACATGACTGACAGCTATGTGAGGTCACCCTGCAAGCTGCTCTTCTTCACGGTCATGCTTCCTTGCCTCTCTACCACCCTGCAGCTCACTGTCTTCTGTGTACATGCACACTTCCCTCTGCAACCCTGCCAAACCTGTACTGTGGGGTATATCCTTTGTCCTTGATGCAGGGAGTCTCTCTTGGACTGTGCAGATGGCACAGGCTCAGAGTGGACATGAGTGTTCATTTCTGGACCATGTGCATTCCCTGCAAGCCCCTATGGGTCCTCGGCAGGCTACTCGTTGTACTACATTTTATCCATCTCATGGTATTTGGTCATCCATTTCATGCTCTCTCAGGGTGACTTCCTCATCACGCACATGTTTACAATGTCCTTGTCTTTGTCACGCACTGGCCTCCCTCTGTTACAGCCACTCTGCCTCTAGGCAACTAGTGTTGTGGCTTCTGCATGTATGGGTGTACTTCTGATGATTCCTCATCTGTCCTGCTTTCTGTCCCCCTCTTGTCTGCTGTAGTCTCAATTGACTGAGATGGTGCAATTAACACCTGCCAACACTGTCTGCAACTACACAGTACTCTGGTCAGCCATTCAGAGCCATGCACTGCCTCCCCACCATTCCTCGGATGGCGGGGCAGGGGTGGTCACTGTATCCCTACAACCCAGTGCCAACACTTTGCACATGAAGACTGCACTGGCCCTTACACTGCCATCATGTCACTACGTTTTTGTTTATGTTGATAGTTAAGGCTGTACACATGTACTGCACTTCACCCATTCACTTCTGAGCCATGTTTCACCCTTAAACATGCCTATTCACTTGTGTGATGTCAAAGTGACCTGGCATGTATGTATCCGTGTGCCTCCCTTCACTGTATTTCAATGCACTTGCGTTGTTGCATCCTGTGACACGTGTACTTTTTCTGTAATACAGGCATGGCTGCCGCCGGTGTCATTTTTTTTCCGGCGCCCGCGAATGGCCAATTACTGGGTCATTACAGCCATGCCGAACCCAGTAATTGCCCATTTGCGGGCGCCGGAAAAAAGATGCTCCCCTTTCCCATTCGGCCCCATAGGGCTGAATGGAAATGGGGAGGTCGGATCCACGGGCACCGTTTATAACGGTGCCGGTGCATCTGACATGCTGTGCTCACGGGTACCTTGGCAGAAAGGCACCCGCAGGCACAACTCGTAGTTTGCCTTTTCGGGACTATGGTGCCAGCATGCTTATCGGTTCCTTAGTTCCTGGACCGGCAATCTTATAATGAGCCCCATTATAAAATGTTAAAAAGTGTCAATTTACAACGTTGGTATATTCAAACAAATGTCAGTTTTTGTTTTATAACAGCTTCTTTTTTTTATGAAATATTCACGACTCCCCTGCAGTATATTTACTTCTTTAATCTAGTAGCACAACTGTCAGAAACAGCTAGGGTGCCACTTGCAATTATCCACCTGACCACATGACTCTCCTCCACGTAGAGAGATCACAAGATCAACATATGATACACCGGGTGCACCCTGTTTATATATTAAGGATACTTACAGATAAAATACCACTTTCACAGAGTGCAAGCAGAAAGCACACATCGTTTTATACTGCCAGACATGTAAGGGACTTAGGACCTTAACATAATCACATTGTAGAACTGTTTACAACAGATACCATTGTGGGCCAATCGGCGATATGAATACACATTTTAGCAACATGATTTTAAAGAAAATAAAGCTGCGGGTCACACGTATCTGATAATCATGAATCAAATCATCCAAGCAAACACAGATGGCTTAGGCTGTTACTTGAACACTGCTAAATTCTTATGGCAAGAAATAGAAAATATATGGAACTTTTAGTCAGAGCTTTATAATGACGAAGTCTGGGACCCATTATACAGAATTAAAGCCAGTACTGGACAAGCATCTCCTGAATGAAAGGGGGCATGTTGGCATGCATGCTTCTAATATGTGGTGCATGAGGCTCGCAGACAAAGGGCCTCATTATGAGTCTGTCGGTAAAACCGCCTGGTTACCGCCGGACTCGTATTACCATTCAGCGTCTGTGACTCCTGGAATTACCAGGTCATTACAGCCCTGGTGTCCCGGGAATTCCGGAGGCGGAATTCAGTAAATCCCCATTCCCATTGAGTCCAATAGGACACAATGGGAATGGGGAAGTGGAAACACCGGCATCATCTCGTGATGGTGCTGGTGTTTCCACGTCTGCCTGCAGGCGAGAGGTGTTCAACCCGCCAGGTCAGACCTGGCGGGAAGATCACCTCCCGCCTGCAGGACTCGGGATCGGGCGGTCCGGAATTAACAGTGGCGGCGGGTTTACCGCAACTGTTAATTCTGGACTGTCTGACCTGTAATGAGGCCCAAAGAATCCTGAAATGCTGGAGATATTTCCCACTGAGATTCTAAGATGTGGTCAGCAATAATAAAATACAGTGTGCACACCAGAACGAATCGCTCCAACCTGCACCTTGTTCTTCTGTTAGCTCCACTCCTCACCCTACTCCGCCGTTCGCAGTGAGAGTCTGCTCTACCTTGACCTCACCCTGCTTTATTATAAAAAGTAGCAATTTAGCAAGTACAAGCTACAAAGCAGTCATTGGACTGGAATAAGTGAAAGGCCCGAAAAGATAGTGTGATCACTGATGTATACTCAGGCATGCCGAATGTCACTGTATCTCATTGTGAAAAGCCACCTGGGGAGTTCATTCCGTTCAATCAAGCCACAGCCCCAAGCATCTTGATGAGCTACACTCAGGGCCCGATTCTAAGTACCGAAAAGGTTGTAGAAAGTGCTAACAACCTTTTCAGTACTTAAGACCTATTCTGAAGGTGGCTCATTCTTCTGAAGTCGTAGTGAATGCACCACTTCTGGAATATATGTGGCGGTTGCTAGATTGGGTGGGAAACCAACCTAGCAACTGCCACATTTATTACCTGCCATTTAAGATGGGTATTCTTGTGCCACTCCTTCACTTGTTAATGTGCGTTAAAGTGGCGCACATATATGGTACCATTTCGGTGCCACAGGAAGCCGGTCGCTGTGTGCATGTGGGTGGCGAAGATTAATGGTTGTGGGTTTGGGTGGATGGCTAATTATTAATGTAATCATACACGGGATTAATTGGGGGTTCAAAGCATATTTAATGCGCATTTCTATGTATGCATACAGTGATAAATTAAGCTTCAATCATGTACACACACTTATAAGTTACATGTTGTTTTAAATAAAAAAATGATGTTTTGGATTTTTGTCATATGTGTGCATATTATTTTATCTTTATATTCCTTGTGATTGGTTGGTGCCGCCGTGTTGTCAGCAGCACTTTTGTTAAATAACTAATATGTAGTTATTGAAGGAAAGTGCTGCCAAGATTTTTCCATTGCGCCTGTTGCCGCCAGAAACTGGTGCAATGGAGGTGCACTGTTGTGCACTACAAGGACGCCTAGGCCCACTTGAGAATAGTGGTGGAGCCTGGGCATTCAGATTTGGCACAGTGATCAGTGCTCTTTAGCAGGCTCACTCCGCCAACATCAGAATCGGACCCTGAGAAGCACCCAGAAGCTAAGGTCTGGAATATAATAATAGACCATGCCTCCCGGATAATGACTGAGGCCTGCTATTTTTTCACGCGGTCAGGCCAATATATGCGTTTGCCTCTGTTTCTCTTCAGCCAGTACAGTGATTGCTTCGGGTCGTCCTTACTTCGAGAGCAACCAGTGCCAGGTGCAAAAGGTGCACATAGCAGAATATAAACTTGTTCGCTCATTCTCTTGTGAAAACTCAATCCACCAAACCACTATTTTTGTTTCACGACATTTGTCCGTGGCTAAACCACTCACAACCCTTCCTACCTCACACTTACCTTCACAACCGAAGCTCTGGCTCCAAGTGGCTTGGCCACCCATCGGCAACTACATCTCCAGGTTCCGGTTGCATTTCTCTTGTTCATTGACCACGTTCTGCTTGCTCTGTGCGACAGTAGTTCCCACCACTTGTCCATCCAAACTCGTTAGCCGCCTGTACAGGCTCTGGAGGAGGGTGAAGGGATTGGAATTATTGCCAACAGTAAACAGTTCTCCAAAGATCCCACTTTACTTTCTGATTGGCACTACTTCTGGGATGCCTGGACCAGGGGTCACAGAGGCAGTGCCAGAGGTTGCAAATGAGTCACTATCACAGGTGCTAACATTGGCAAGCCACAAATGGCATCCATGGATGTTAAGTCTCAGAATGGGCTATTTTGCACAAGATGGGGGTCTAAGCCCAGTGCCCTCATGGTTAGCAATGGACCAGGTCTCCTAGGCATAACTTGAGCAGAGGCATGCAGTTCTTGGCTCTTCAGATGTTTTGCATTACAACACAAAACAGTCCATCTCATCATAGTCAATGGTGAGGGACCATTTGAGTCATAATCCAAAAAATCTTTAGTGTTACAGGTTGGAGATCTCCGACCCAGTGCCTGTACAGACAGTGACTCTTGCAGAGGCCCACATATAATGGTGGAATCTTTCACAACACAAACGCTTACATTAACATCTGTCAATTCAGGGGCACTGTGTCATCCATTGCAGAGAACTTACCAGTCAAGATTACTGACAGGGTGCATTCTGCACAATGGTTTTAGGCTTCCAGCCACTGCACTGCCAAAATGCCTAATATGCATATACAGGCATTAGGCTCCGTATAGGAGGTTTTCTATGTTAAACAGAACTCACCCATTCATCTTTTCTTTAGCCATTTACTAGCATGAACATAAACGTGTCAGTGTGTGGCTATGGTTGGAATCCTTTGTAAATATTTAAAGTATACATTTGTAAACTCTGTTGCATCGAATTTCCTTTTTCTGGAAGAACTTCAAACTTCATTGTTTCAAAGAGACTTTTCACTAGTTTACAATTGATTGTCCTATCCTGCTCTTATGTTGTAACTGGCAGATTTCTTTAGAACACTAAGTGTTAGCATTAACAAATAAAGGCCTGGATGATGTAAGACATCTACAAGTGATATGACAAAGTATACATCTTTTGTAGCATAACATAAAGAAGAACGAATTTATTTTTGACATTTTGCAAATTGTTCAGTGACTTGAAAAAATAGCAAATTCATATTTCTGACACACAATAACTCGTGACTGTTGTCAGAAAGTATGGTCTGATAACTTGGCCCCTGTTCCTTAAGCACCATACCACAATGGCACATGCCCTACTGCATCAGTCTCCTGATCTGCAGCAACTACTGTCTAATGCCTCAAAGCAGGTTTAACATTCACAGGTGTCACTTTGAAAGCTGTTATAGTAGCCAAGTCACTGCTGTGCATAGGCTGCATTTTTAAATGTACATCTATGTTCCAAAACCACATAATTATGATGAACTATCATCCTGGTGGCAGTTTAATTTTTACCATATGCCAGAACTGAGGTTTGGGAAAGGTGGTTCACATAATTAGTAACACTCACATCTGATCTGCATCATGTGCCAGCCCCATGAGCCAACACCAACCAAACACAGGCTCAGCATGACAATAGCCAGTGGAAGCAGCCTCTCTTTTGATCATTTGTGAGGTCAGGTAACTCCACTCTCCTGCAGGACAGCCCCTCAGCAGGAGCTGTCCTGGAAACAGGATGTACAGGTCACACTCTGAACAAAAAGTTTAGCAATATGTAAGGCAAGTCCCAATCCAAGTGTTAAAAATCAATCCGAAAGAGCTGGAAAATGAATGCACGAGATATGAGAAAAACATAAATGTATAATACATGCCTAGGCAGGGAATCATTGAAACAGACATTCAAAATCTCAATGAAAAATGGACAGTTGTATTGCAAATTACAGAAAGGAAAAGACAACAAATGTTACACATCAATCCCAATTTCTAAGTTTCCTATTGGCTATTGTCATTGTCGCTATAGGTGCTTCCATACATTACCAAGCTTCATTGGTTTATTCTAGCCTTGTGACGGAACTAAAATGTTAAACTATTAAACTATGAACTCTTTGCACTGTGCTCATCTACGTTCACATGTTTTCTGATTGGAGGGAACTCTTTTTAACATGTATCCTTTAAACACAGCTTACTATTGGTTGCTTTAAGAAGAGTAAGTGTGTAGTGAAGATTATGTACATTTCAACCAATCTCTATGTGAAGTGTGACAGTGTGACATTGAGATTGTAACCTAAAATCCTCTCTCATTGACCTAAGCAGTTTGGCACCATCTGACCATTGTCAACATTGTGAACTGTTTATCTCCAGTACACTTTGGTACTCGTCATTGGAAACATTACTTGCATGGCTTCTTTCTCATGATTTCATCTATCCTGCCTTTGAACTTTCCATGCTGGGACTTAGCTGCTTGTGTACTCCATTCTCTTACAGCGACAAGGAGATGGATATGCATATATGCCTACATGTGTGTGTATCGATATAACCTGTTATCTCATGAAGGTGTCTTTATTTCTGTTATGTAAGAAAGGGGAAGGTGTCTGAAAACATGAAATAACTAATGAATGAAGTTAGCCCAAATCAAACTTCGATGCAAAGACTATCATAAGAACTGGTTCTCGTGACACTATAATCACAAAAATGCAATTTTATGAATAGTTCTGTGAAACATCTTAATGAAAAACACATATAAAAACATACACATATACAAAATTGTAGAATAGTTAAAATACAATTCAGAAGGTGCTAACGAGTCACATTCAAGTAAATGACCACTAGTGAATACTCTCATAAATAACTAGTGTGAAAAAAATAAAACCATCTGAATCTCTCATAAATCAAGTCAGTGGTATCAAAAATCCTAATAGGTCAAGTCTACTAGATGAGACAACAGTTATAAAATAGTTGTCTTCAGGTTAGAGCCCGTTGAGGAGGTGTCAATGTAATAACCTCCCATCTGGATTAAAAATTCAGTCTATAATTCCTGTGGTTTTGTCAGGAAATTAAACCTATTGGGCCTCATTACAAAGTCAGCGGTAACCGGCCTGTGCAACCGGCGGGTTTCCGCTAACCTCATTACACTGTTTCTGACACCTAGCTTCCCTATGCCACCGGGACATAACAAGTCCCAGCAGACCCGGAAGCTAGGTGCTGGAAAAAGTTAGTCGCCATTCTCGTGGAGTCCGGTAGGACTCCATGGGAATGGGTTCATGGAAGCACCATTACTAACAGTGCTGGTGTTCCGTGATGAGTCTGCATACCGGGGCCATTGTGCACAACAGGGTCATAACTGCCAGGCACAACGGCTCCGGTAGGCAGATGGATAGTGTGACAGTCCAGAATGAAGGGTTCTTGTAAGCTTACTGGCACCCTTGTTTCAAGCCCACCACACTTGTAATGAGGCCCTTTGTTTCCAATTTGATTAATCTTGTGGGAGTAATTTGCATCAAAAATCTGTGTCATTGATCACAGCTTGTCTCTTCCCATGGGACTTCTGGTCGATAGTCTCAATCACAAATATGTTCCTTCCAGATTCACACTGTCAGAAGTCAGGAGAGAATGCCCTTTGCCTTTATATGATATCCCCTGTGCTATGAGTTTTGTTTTGAATGATTCAAATTGATTTCAAAGTGATGTGTATCCAAAAAGATATCACAATTAGTTAAAGCCTGTATAGATACTGAAAACAATCTGATAAATGAATATTTTATGAATTTATCAATTTTATTAGGAGTAGAAAAATCCAAACATGAAAAGAAAAACTATTTTACAAACATGAGGATCCATACAATATATCATTGAAGCAAGAAAAAGAAAAAGTGCACATTTAATCAACCAAGGCAAATTAATAATGAATTAATCATAACATAGCAAGAATGAATTAAACCTAAAACTAAAACTTAATATTCAAATGTGGCTAAACAGAAAAAAGAGGAATGGCACATCTAATCATGCCACTTTGTTTGTTAATACAGCCACTTGCTTGATTAGACAAACTGTTATTTGCGGAAAATGTCAATTGCAGGTCTGCCGACGTGTTTGTGTCAGAAAAAGTCCAAATGAACTTCAAAATTGTTTAAACAAACATCCATAACACGTTTCGGTGAAAAAGCCACCTGCTGGGCATTACATTCTGGTAGAAGCCTTCATCAGGGTGAAAAGAGAACTGGACCCTCTGTGGAGGCAGACACATAGAAAGAAAAGAGTTTTGAATGATTGTTTTCAGAGTCTTGTAGGTTGAACTAAATATATCTAATTATTTTTGACTGCATTGTAAAATACCCAAAGGGAGAAGTCTTACCCTGGTTAGTAGCAAAAAATGGGCTATCTGCAGTCTGGCTGTGGTATCCCTCTGATTCGAGGTGCACACCACGGTCAAAGAGGCAAACAGGCTCAGGTCTTTAAATGTGCTGCAGACCTGAAAATCCAAACAAGTCATTTATTGCATTGAATGTCCTTGTGGACTACGGTATGTAGGGCAGACTAGTCGGTCTGCCAACATCAGAATTTCAGAGCATTGATCTCGGATTAGGTGCAAAACCACATCTGCAGCTTTAGTGAATCATTTTATTGATGTGGTCAAATAATCCTCAAATATATCATGTTGCCTCCTGCAGAAAGAGGCAAGACGGATTCATAGATTATCGACCAACTCATGGTTTGAATGAAGAATTTTTGCCTCTCACTTGAATACATAATGTGACCAAAATCAACCCCAAACCTCCACCCCCCCCCTTTTTGTGCTTGAGTGACCATATGCAGCCAAAACATAGCTGCTGCATATACATAGTGTAGGGTACTCTTAATCATTTGCATTTTCCTTCAAACCATCTGCATTTTCCTACCTGTGTTTAGCATGTTCGACCAGGCAAGGACAAATAAGACGACAGTGAAAGGAATAGATCTGGTAACACAACATACATCAATGTGTGTTAGATCTTGTCTTTTTTAATTTTAATGCACTCAGTTAGTGCCTGTTGCCGAAAAGTTCCGGCACCATGCATTGAATGTTTTCTCCATACATTCCTACATGCTAGATGGTGCTTCTTGGTTCTTTGAACTTTAAATTTCAATGCTCTCACTAAGTGCCCATTGCCGAACAGAGTCGGCATCACACATTGATGCTTTTGTCACATATTCATGAGCACCAGGTGGTTCTGTTTCTTCCTTTGTTCTTTGTTTTTTGAATGTTAATGCTCTCAGAAAAGTGCCCACTGCCTCTTGGGGCTTTTTCTGTGGGGACTTTTTAACCAACAATACAATTTAATTTGAATTGCAGTAGAAACCCAGAGGCTCGTCACTGCACTAGCCAATCAAATGTTAGTTTCCAAAAATGTTTGACGGCAGTGAGCTTCCCTGGGATTTTTACAATGCATTCAAAAAAAATTGCATATATTCAGTTCAGCCTACAACACTCTGAAAACAATCATTCAAAACTCTTTTCTTTCTCTGTGTCTGCCTCCACAGAGTGTCCAGTTCTCTTTTCGCCTTGATGAAGGCTTCTACCAGAATGTAATGCCCAGCAGGTGGCTTTTTCACCGAAACATGTTATGGATGTTTGTTTTAAACAATTTTGAAGTTCATTTGGACTTTTTCTGACACAAACACGGTCGGCAGACCTGCTTTTGACATTTTCTGCAAATAACAATTTGTCTAATCAAGCAAGTGGCTGTATTACCAAACAAAGTGGCACTTTAAGCCTGATTACATGTGCCATTCTTCTTTTCTTTTAATTAATGATTTTTTTTGTTTAGCCACATTTGAATATTAAGTTTTATTTTTAGGTTTGATTCATTCTTGCTATGTTATGATTGATTCATTAATAATTTTCCTCAGTTGATTAAATTTGCACTTTTTCTTTTTCTTGCTTCAATGAAATTTTGTCTGGTTCCTCATGTTTGTAAAATGGTTTTTCTTTCATGTTTGGATTTTATTTATTTTCAAATCTTTTTTCTACTCCTAAAAAAGTTGATAAATTCATAAAATACGAATTTATAGGATTGCTTTCAGTATCTATACAGACTTTAACTAATTGTGATATCTTTTTGGATACACATCACTTTGAAATCAATTTGAATCATTCAAAACAAAACTCATAGAACAGTGGATATCATTGTTTATTTCTCTTTCCCTATCTACTGTTGCTCTAGGGACTCTCCCTACCCCCTTTTTTTTTAAATGAACTTTGCCTTTATATGCCTTTTGTGGATCTCACATTTCCCCATGCTGATGCTCCTCTGTTGATGGTGCGCCCCTGCAGAAATGTGCTCTGCCCCAGTGGCCCAGCCGCTCAGCTGGATGCCATCCTGGTTATGTGTGTAATACTCAAGGACTTGGTGGTGCAGTCACATGATTGTTACATGTTGTGAGGGTTATGACTATGTGTCTGTAAAGGAAATCAGTGATTCCTAATCAATTCTACTTCATGTGTAATAATGGGCTTTCATGGCTTTTACTTAGCAATTGGTGCTACATTAGTGCAGTTTTTCCTACAGGAGGCAGTGTTGTACCTCCTTCATTCTATCCTGTCAGGCAGTTTTTTCCACTGCTTATTGTTCTGTCCTCTCTAGTTTATAACCTTCATTATAATACATTTTAATATACTACTCAGGAACATAAATTGTCATATCACTTTGAATACTAGCTTGGGAACTCGGCTAAGCCAATGTGCTTTGACCAATCAGTGTACAGTGTTCTGTTCTTTAGCTCTGGGGTCTGCTATCTCACTTTGTTACTCTCTCATGACCTCACTACTGTATCTGAAACCTGGGAACTGGATCACCCCTTTGTCTTAACCAATCACTGCACAGCATTTAGCCTTTTGCTCTGGGAAGTTACAATTAAGATGTGTGTGTGTGCTTTTTTGCAAAGGTCTGACTAATGTTTTCAGCTTTGGTGGGGTGAGGATTTTCCTTCTTGTGAAGTGGTTAACTAGATGTTGAGGAATACATGTACTGTGTGCTCAGTTTAGTGTAAAGGGTTACTGCCATTCATTATTAATATTAATACTCTTATGTTTCCCTAACTAATGTTAAATGCAGCTATTTGCACTAAAGGCGATGGGTTATGAGGTGAAGTCACTGTGGTTCACTAAAGCAGGGCTACTTGTGCTTTGTTAGACTGACATGAAGGAATCTCTTTGAGTGTGCATGTGTGGCTGCTCGCTCATATGCTTCACAGTCCTTTTACAGTGACTTTCACAGCTTGTACTTTCACGCATGTTTAGGGCGCTGGATGTTTTCTCCAGTTTTACTGTCTTCTCGAGTATTCTCATACTTTTTCTCCGTAACTATATTTTATAATCTTCTTCCTCCTCTTGGCAGTGCCAAACATTTCTGGGTTTCACATTTTACATACATCTCTTAAATATCCTCCACATATGGCATAATCCAAGGGGTGCATCTCAAGGAAATGATTGGCCAATCTGATTTGGTGTTCATGTAATATTCTAAAAAGTTATTTGGTTCAGGGGGGTGGTGGCCAAATGGGAAACATCGGGCTGACAGTGTTTATTGGTTGAGTACCTTCTTGTTTCTCCTACCTGTGGTTGCTCATCTGTTTGTCAGCTTTCATATTTCCAATGAAGAGTGGCAGTACCTGTCATAATTGCAAGGAGGTTATTTTTATTTCCATGAGACACACAACAGGCTACCAATATTTGATAAGTAGAGCAGAGTAATATTAAAAGCACAAGTATTGGAAACAAAACTCGGCAGAAGGTGATTATCCATCGGGGCATCCATGATGTAAGAACCATTAACCAGTCATCATCCTTGCAGTTCTTCCTGCTCTCCCCATGTCTATTGTCTATTTGGTCATCTGTTTGATGGCAAGGGTCACTGATCCATTTCCAGCATCATTGGGAGGAATGTATGTGCAGCACATACTCCCTATCTTCTTACAGAGAAGACCACCACCCAATAAGAAACAACCAACAAATTTGAGAAATCGTGAGGAAGACGTAAGTGACCCAAGCAGTGTAGCACCCAATAGTGGGGAGGACACTATAAATACAGAGAATATTCAGACACTTGTCCCAAATCTACACACATCACAAGAGGCAACAACCTCAAATGCTCAACTGACCACTTTTTTTAGACAAAAGACAACGAGAAGAGGCAAAAAGAAACCTAAGGTCGAAAAACAAACCGAACAACTAGTAGTGAATATCTCAAGTAAAACAATATCCAAAGAACAACTTGATACACTAAACTTAGGATTGTCATTCATACTGACCCAAAACACAAACCTACTAGAAGAAAAAGTGAATCTATATAGATTAACTAGGAAGATGCTGCTCAAAGTGTTTTTTGACACACAAACACAAATGAGCGAACCACCAGAAGAACATGGATACTAGGAGATGAAACCTAAGAGTCAGTTCGACCCACAAGTAAATAACATCGGCATAATAATGTTCGAAGAACAAATGCATAAAGAGCTGAACAGGGTGAATTTCACAAAAAAAACCAAACACTACAACATCAGAAGACATCAGAGTCAGTTGATCAAAGAATTGGCGGAGGATCAGAGTCTAACCTGAAACCATCAGATAAAGGAGGGGCAATTGTGATAATGGACTAAACATATTATGACACCAAGATCAAAGAACTATTAGAAAATGAGGGTACCTACATTCAAATTGGACAAGACACAAATCCACAGATAGCGAAAATCATCCAGACTACGTTGGATAAAGCATTTGAAGCAGGATTGATTTCCGAATAAACAAGAAAATACATGACCAAGGAATTTCCAATTACACCAGTATTTTATGGATTACCAAAAATACATAAAAATCTACAAACACCACCATTAAGACCAATTGTCGCAAGCACAGACAGTATCTTTAATCCACTGGCAATTTATGTGGACAAAGCTCTAGAACTGCTAGTACAATCAACCACAACATATCTCAAAGACACAACAGATTTTTTAAATAATTTGACTAATTTACCACAAATCAGGGAAGATGACATTTTGGAGTCTTTTGACGTTCAAGGTCTCTACACATCCATACCTCACCAGGATGGACTAGGAGCATTGGAGTGGACACTCATGAACAATGATAACTGTAAGGCAAACAAAGTACTCATACTGGAATTAACCAAAATTATTCTAATTAACAACTATTTTAGATACGGAAACCAATTCTATTTACAAGCTGCAGGAACCTTCATGGGTTCATCCATGGCTCCAGCATACGCCAATCTATTTTTGTACTATTTGGAAATGACACAGATATTGCCTGAACCAAGATGGAAAACAAATCTGATTATATGGAACAGATTCATAGACAACGTTTTTGTAATTTGTAGAGGAACAAGAAGAGAGGTGGATGAACTTTTGGAATATCTAAATTCAATACATGACATAATCAAATTTACTATGGAAGTAGGCACACCTAGATTACATTTCCAAGAAGTGGAATTGGAGATCGGAGCTACAGGTATAATAACTAAAATATACCACAAGAAGACTGATGTCAATAATTCTCTACATTACTTGAGTCACCACCCGGAACACCTATGAAACAACTTACCGTACAGTCAGTTTTTACGTCTGAAGCGGATTATATCATCGTCAACCGCATTGGAAGATGCAAACCTGACTATGACAGACAAGTATAGAAGGAAGGTGAGGTTATCCGACAAATATCATTGAAGTAGCTAGAGAAAATATAGAAAGATTGACTGGAGATGAATTACTGACCCCTAAAGATAAATCAGAAGGATCACCCTTCATTTACGCCTTACGATGCTCAGGACAAAGTCATTACATCTCAAGGATGATTAAGAAAAAATGGAGAATAATTAGAATGGACCCTTAATTGAAAAAATGATTCATTAAACCCCTGATTATAGCATATAAGAGGGGACGTAACTTCAAGGATGAATTAGTTAAAGCAGAAAGACCCCCAAAGGAGAAACAAACAACCTTAAGGACCAAAAAATGAGCCACATTTGCATGCCTTAACTGTGGTCACTGTAACAATATAATGAAAGGTACCCACGTAAGACATCCATACAATGGAACCAAAATCAAACTAAGAGACTATAGTTGCCCCTGTGGCATTTTTTACGTGGGACAGACCAACAGAAGGGTAAAAGAAAGATTGCATGAACATAAAAGTCACATCAGGACGAAGAACATCAGATCACCAGTGGCACGTCACTTTGATGAAAGGGAACCCAACATAGCACAACTTAAAGTAATAGTCCTAGAAGTGGTTAAAAGAGCACCATGGGGAGGAAATCACACAAAAGGATAAACCAGAGAGAAATGTACTGGGTAGAGAAATTGAGTAGCTTGTCCCCTAAGGGTATGAATGAGGATTATAACTTGGGAGTCTTTTTGTAAAACTATTGTGGTAAAACCCCTTTGTAAAATCGTGTTGTGATATTGCTGAAAAAGAAGGAATGTAGAACACTGTGATGCATAGAATGCAATATTCCAAGGTCTCAGAGATTACGTGAATAGCAGAATGTAAGCATAGTCTTCAACCCATAATTATGTAAGTATCAGACAAGTGATCACAAACTAATAGGGAAATGAGAGTGATTTCATACCCTCCACTATAAATCACTCTAAAAGGCGATTATTGAACTTCCCCAAAACATAACCTTTTTCTAAATGTCCCCACTGCCTTCAATACATTGTTTTCAAAGGCTTGCTTCAATGTTTTAACAATCACACTGCTCATCATTGAGACTTCTCAAAGTTTGTACAAAATGTTTTATCTATACAATGATTCAACATCCTCTGACATTTCAGATTACTGATAATCTTTAGGGCTTTGCATTTTTTGCATTTCTCATTTCCCATGGAACCTTTTACCATATACACTCGATAGTAATATAGTTACTAGTTTTGCCATACACACTCTCTCTAGTAATATATTCACTAGTTTTAGACACTAAATGTAATAAAATTATGAAATCGGGAGCATCATGTTAAACAAAATGACACACAAAATCACGGCACAAATGACTACAATCACGTGTGACGTCATCGCGCATGCACGTGACATCATCACACATCTGCGTCATCATCATGACACTTATAAACATAAGGCGGCATGCGCGTGGCATCATCACCCATCCGCATCATCATGTTGACGCATATAAACACAAGGCGGCCATTTTGCGGCTTTTTTTACCGCGGCCGGGAATCACTAAGTGGGATGAAGAGAGGTAACAACTAGCCTCCAGTGACCCATATATTTCATCTTTTTTAGCTCCAGGAAAATACTAGGTAGCTTTGAATGACTAATATTGTCCCACATTAGCCATTAAATATACTTACCCTTTTCAGATCTCCTTGAAAAGGAAATACTTGGTGACAAAATCTATAGACTAAACCACCTATTAAGGGAATTATCTGACAACTGAGCACTGGTAAGACACCACTCTCGAATTTTCAAATCACTCATAATGCTACTGAAGTTAAACATAGCAGGACCATTAATTTATACACACATATATGTATATCCCTATAGGTGACAAGGAAAGTGATGAGGCCAACATGCGATTCTTTTTGGATACTTGTAAGGTTGAGACTGCCAACAATAGTCTAAACACCAAGCGCCACTCCAAGGGCTACCAAATAGACAGAGATATCCGGGAAATTCTTCACGGTCCAGTGGATGAGAATATCAAACAGGTAAACTGGGATTACTGGGAATTTACCCTTGTGACTTTAAAAACCCATTATCGGGTTATTAATAATGGAACAACTCTGGAAATTAATAAAGTAGTATTTTAATCTTTTATTTTTTGATTTTTACAGGATATATTTTTTAACTCACCAGAAGTGGGCAGAATAGGAAGGAACACAGTTAATTATGAGATGAAAAGTATGACAGACTAAAATATTTATGTAATGTAAACCAAAGAGAAGAGTGTTAATACTCTACTTATTTACCATTGATTGGTCATCTGAATATAAAGAAGAGAATAGACAACTCCTGAAGAAGGGGATAGAATACCCCGAAACGCGTAGAGACATACATCCAATATCGGATATTCAATAAGAAACTACTCTACTATGAATCTGCAATATAGAGTCATTATTGAAAATATGAGAAAAACTATCTGATACCAAAGATATGTATTTGTCTATTCAAATTGTGAAAAATTGAGAAATGGAACATGAAATGTATTTTTGTTGATTGACAGAGTATACTTGAATATAACTGTGTATGTATTCACTATAAATTGGTTCATATAACATAACACAGGTGTGATTTACATTATTTCTTAAAATATTAATTGAACCCAGGAAACAAATAACAGTTGATTGTCTTTACAATTGCTATTGTGGACATCTGTTGTGTTGTAGTCTAGTAATACAATCCAGTGTCAGGGTTGTTTTTCTCCCTGGCACCCCATTACTTAACTTTTAATGAGTTAAAATGTTGAAAATTATCAATTGAAATAGGAGTGCACCAAGACTTTATTGAGACTTTCCAGTCACTGCTACTGCCAATAGGCACACTTCCTCTGCCTCTGAAACAAAACGAAGATCGAGTGAGTTTATGCACTTTTACAGGCTGTTCATGTTGATGCACACTTGTCAACTTATTCACAGGCAATGCCCATACATATCTACAGCTTTCTTCCATTTGCATTACTTCTTCTGCTGTAAATCCCATTAGTACCTCAGCACTGAACACAGCCTTCCCCTTTACCCATTTCTTGTTCTAAAATGTTGCACCTTCTATGACCATCTGTGGTTTTGCTGGTCAGTGTGTTTACTCATGTCTTCCTATCCCTTCACATTCATCTTTAAATCTCTTTTCCAATTTTACTTGGAGTATGCCCCCCTTGAATTGCCCTTTCAGTATGCAAATTATCAAATGTGCTAAGCATTGTGTCCCTAGAGTCAGCACTTCCTGAGGTAAGAATACTCTGGTGGTGCCAACCCCATGTGGGATAAGCCCACATATATAACATGACTCATTTACCTGGGCCCTACTAATGGCTTTCATAGGTTGTACCACACATTTCTACCCTCTGAATGATGTTCATCGAATATGTTATTAACTTCTTCACTCAGCTGTCATTTATGCCTTGTCACTAGGTCAATTCTAAGTGTAAGCACATTCTGTACCTTTGTATCATTATGCTTAGTACCCTTTATACCCACCTTTAATAACTCCATTAGAGAATAGGAAGGAAGAAGAGAGGAAAAATAGATACAATATCCCCACAAGGATATTCTTAACATTGCTACAACTATTTTCTTTAGCTTTTTGTACATCAATTGCTGCACTTGCTCTGTTGTGCCCAAAAGGTTTCATCCTTGTCTGGTACTTGCCCGGAAGGTGTGTTACAGTTCAATACTAATACTCAACTGTTGTTCTTTCTTTATGTCCCAATAAGGTGAATCCAAGTGTGATGATCTGTCAGCTTGGCTGCAGTCGCTGTTGGCTTTTCCACTTAATGGGGACTGGTACATTTAGGCTTATTCAATTTTCTCACATGCTGTTTGACATACACTCGGTCTCTGGGTTACAGCTGAAGAGGTTTTTCTGTTTCTCTGTCTTGCTGATCTGTTGGGGCCATTTTGTGCACTTTCTTGTCTATCTGTGAAGAAAATATTTTTGCACAGATTAACATATTTTTTAAATATACATTGGTTTCTTCTCCCAATAAATCTGAACATGGAGTCCATCTGACACTGTTAGCTGGGGCACAGCTGAGGCACACATTCTCCTTTCTGCCACTACCTCATGGCGTGTAAGGTGGTGGTCCTTTCCAGGTTGATTACACAAACTGAACAGAGCCATGGGCAGGCATTATAGCCAGCTTATTTTGAGAGTATCGCAGAAATTAGCTAACTTTAGTTTTAGCAAACAATTCATCCTTTCCAACACCCCATTTGTTTGTGGGTGTTAGGAAGTGCATGGTTTATACCTTATTCCTAATAGTTGGGTAACCTCTTCTAGAAACTTGCTTACAAATTGGGGCCCATTATTGAATCTAAAAACCTCACATATGCCCCAACTGGGGAATAACTCCCTCACTAATAAGGAGCATTGGATTTAGCTTCTGCATTGAAACAGTGTCTGGCCTCTATCCAGCGGGAGTATAGGCACACCACCATTAGTACATACCTGTAGGTGTTGCATTGATTCACCAAATCAATATAATCGATATGGAGCTCCTTCAACGGCCCTGTGGGTGAGACAATGTTGCCTTCAATGTCTTGAGTGTGTGTCCTGAAACTCAATTATGTGCTCCTTTGATAATGCCTTATAAGCTTCTGGTAGCCTTCTTTGCTGTACTGATTTAATAGACATGTATGCTGCATGCTTTGCAGCTGCATTCACAGCTGTGCTTTTGTGTGAAACAAAGTCTTTCTCTGTGGAGTGTGCTGTGCACTTCACTATGGCTAGCTTCAAATGGCCTTTCAATGTATCAATTAGTCTGTCTAACAAGAATGCTGAATTGGCGACCCATCTCCCTGTCTGTAACCTCCTCTTTTCCACCTTCATAAACCTGAGTGCACGGTAGATGTCACATAGGCTGATTCGGTATACATTGTAAAATCTTCATAAAATGATATTTCTAGGGTTACAAGTTCTGCATTGTGTGCAGAATAATGTGTGTGCAATCTCTGTTGCATCACTATTTGAAAGTCTTCCTCTTGATCCTTTACATATTTCACTACTGCTGTTCCAGTATGTCTCTTGATCACTCTCCTGATTGCTGCCTGATGACCCATCTAAATAATACACTTTTGTTATGTCCAGAGGGTCTTCACTCACTCTGCTGTATTTGTCTGGCTCTCCTTCGTATACTATACAGTCATGGACTTTGTGCTGAGGCTGAACTGGTGTGGCGATGTATGTTTCTGGGTTGACTGTGTTACACCTTACTATGGTAATGGCTGGATTTGTCAAAATTACCTCATACCCACTTTATACACAATATTGATGCAGGGGTTCACATTATCGGATATTCTGTTTCCACAATATAAGTCAGAGGAAAGAGATCCTGTATGAATCTCCATGATGATCACTTTGCTTTCTTCAGAGAATATATATATCTGTGTTGCATGGTGAGTCTGAAGGCACTAAGATGCCTTGGTCAAGCAGTGTTTTGATTGTGTCATAAATTCCCTAATCTACTTCTTTGGACAATGGATATTGCTTTACTCTAGGGAGTATGGCACCTGGCTTGAGTTTAATTTTAACCCCTCCTATGCTGGTCAGTCGCCCTACTGTGTGTGGGTCACTGGTCCATAGTCATCTAGCTACTTATGCTAAGTCCTCTTGTATCTCTTTTGGTGTTGCTGTAGCTGTCAGTATTGTCTGAGGTAATTCCCTATGATGTACTACCATATGACAGGGTATGCTGAGGTACAGCAACACCAAAAGGCCTTTTTTAAAATCTATTTCTTCATCTGTATACATTTTTGCAAATAGTTGCTCATCTGTGACTTCTTTTAGTGGCAGTGTGGGGACCATGCATACTATTGTTCTTCTCTCCATCCCTTCCTCATTTGTGCCTGATATGATGACTGTGTCTTTCCTCATGATCACTGCCTCAATGTGTAATGTGAAGACTGTTCCTGGAGCTTCCTTGTGTGGTACTGCCGGTCTGAATAAAGATTCTTCTGGCAGGCAAAATATTACATTTTGTACACCTGGTAACCAACCAATAAAAATGGTAACTTCATATGTGAAAAGAGCCTCATGTAATGGTAATGTTAAAATTGTGTTTATGCTACACAGTGACTGTATTACTGTGGCTGTACTGTTGAAATGCATGCCTGGTGCGGAGGATATGATTCCTCAGTCAGTGAGGGGAATGGTCATTTTAAGCTTCTGAAGGAGATCCCTCCCTAGTAAGTTCACTGGTATGTCTATATTGTATAATACACGTGTTACTATCTCTTGAGTCCCTGTAGTGAGGTGTGAATCTTCTGTGAAAGGACCCTTACGATTGCCTAAGAACATACTGTTGTTTGTCAATGGAAACCGTCCTTCCCATAAACAAGATCGGGTGGCTCTGTTCTTTACCATAAAGGTGAACATTTTGTTCCCTATCTTCATCCTCACTTCCGTTTCTTTGCCTGGAGTTATTGAGAGAATTGGGTGCATCAGGGCTTGCTGTGGGCTGTCCTATTGTGTGTAGGTGTTGGCTCCTGAAAGTGGGAACGCATTGCTTCCCAAAATGCTAGCTGCAGTGTAGTGTGTTACAGTTCCCAGTGGAAGGGCACTCTGTTCCCATTTTACTGTAGTGGCTTGTGCTGGAGCCTGTTGGGTGACATTCTGCATCATGTGTGGTATTGGGTACTGTATGGACTGTGCCTGTGTGGGCGTGATCATTTGTACTTAGTCTACGTTCTGGGGCTGTGCAGATCCAGAGTCACACATTGGTACTGGGGCTGTGGCTTACTGTGGGATATAAAATCCCTGTGTTGGCCTTTGTGCATAATACAGAACTGGGGGTCCCAGCGTGATATTGCATGAGGGGTCTGCTTCGACAATCCTTAGACATATACCTCATCTTCCCACATGTCTAGCATGCCCAAATCGAGGTTGTAATCCTCCAAAATGCTCCCTCTCACCTCTTCTACGAGTTGCGGCTTGCCCCTTGGACTCTGCCCTTGTCTCTCCTATTGCTGTTATTGTCTTGTATATGGGTCTAATATTGTGTTGATCCTGACTACTGTTGTACATCTGTGGAGTTAGTTACTACCACTCCCTCCATACTGACTTTTGCTAGTTTCTTTTGCACTTGTTTGGCTTTTGCGTGCTGCACCTTTTCTTCTGCTGATCTCTCATTCTCACGCATGCACTTGCAAAAAGGCACTATGTGCGTTTGTATCTCATCCCATCCTTTTGCTTCCATGCCTACAATTCTATCTAATTCCACTTGCAATACTTGGTAGAAGAATGGTATATTGTTTTCCTACGTGCCCCCTGTCTCCTATCACCACATTTAGTGGAGGGACTGAATATATAATGAGGAGTCTTCATCATGTTTCATCATGTGTGCCATTATAGCACCTACATTCGGTCTGTCATGGTATGCCCTTCTTCATGCATCCTATACATAGGCTCTGCAGTTATTAAAAGGAGTCCCATCGTATGCATCACTCTCTAATCATACCCCTGGATGTCCTGCTCATTCCAAAATTGTGTTTGGCTGGTCTCAAATTATGATGGCTAATAGGCTCTTCCTGTCTCCAAATGCTAGAGTAGCCCCTGCTGTATGTTTTTCTACTGCGCTGATTCACTTACCCACCCCTGTTCTAATAGGTGGCAGCCTTTTAATTAAATTATTCTTATACATATGTGGCCATGGTATTGTGATCTGGCCACTTCCTTATCTACCAATAGGAACTGCCTTCCTGTTTTGGGCTATGATGTTTTCTAGTCTTTTTCCTCCCTTTAACCACTGCCATGATTCTGGCGTGAGATCTTATTTGCTTCTCTCCCAAGGATTCCTCTCTTCCGGATCCTCTTCAGTTACCCAGTTCTCTTAACTTTCGTCCCGCTCATCTTCACTTTTAATCACCTCTGATTCATGGTCTACTTCCTAGTGCTCTGGCTCTTCAGTTACTACTTTTACATCTTTATTCACTGCCTTGTTGAATTTCAATAATATATCTCCCGCTGCCTACTTCTCTGCTTCTACCGTAAGGCAAGGCCCCACCCTTTTCCTTGTCACCCTTTGTAATTCTTCTTCTGTCTTGTGTATTGCTGTTTCTAAATCTTTACATGCTTTATTTTCTAATTTCACTATTGCTCGGTCTTGTCTGTCACTTGTTGCAGTTGCTTTCTTCATTGGATTTGTTTCCGAGTATCCTTGGGTTTATATCCGGGGTTTGTATATCCCACAGATGGTTTTAAGGGATAGTGGATATACAATTAGGAGATGGGGTGGTCACTGCTTACATTTCTACTTGTTACTTATTTTGCAGTCAATTGTGGGGGCTCACCCTTGAGCCTAGGCACTAGGTTCTAAACAATATCCATAGAGTAGGGCTGGACAACTTCCAACCCTGGGTGAGCTCGCTGGCGCTTACGGAGAGCAGGAGAGTAGAGAGAACACGCGCTAGAAAAGGATACTGACAACAGAGGTGAACGTACACTCTGGGGACAAAAAGCCAAACAGTGTTGATAGCCCTGAAGATGGACGGAGGTCCGAAATGCATTGGCAATAACTTTGAAACACTGATTGGCCAGGAATAAATAAACAATTGAAATATTTGTAATATCATACCAAGAATGGTGGATTACTTAATGAAAGAAATATAAATTACTGATGAGAGTGAATTGAAACCCGTCGAGGGGAGTGAGAGCGAGCTTACCCAGTGTTGGATGTTTTCCAGCCCTACTGTATGGATATTGTTTAAGGGATAGTGGCCCATTAGGGATGCAGCTGTCAGCTGCACAGGCACGGGAGTTTGTGCTGACTGGATGCCTTTTTCTACACTTGTCAGAGGTACCAGCTGTGCAGGCTTTGAAGCCTGTGTCGTATTTTTGTTATCCGAGAGGGGCGTGGTGCAAGGACCCTCAATTCTTCCCTTTACTTTAGTATTGTTCTTGTCTTCCTTGTATTAATTTCAAAGTTGTAATGATACTCTTGTCATGCTTGGCCTCAGCTGGCCAATTTGTAAACATTTTTCCTTCCGTTCCCACCGCGCATCCATTATTATATTTAACAATCTTTTTTTTAAGAATTTGGTAACTCCTTGCTCATGTGTTCTAATGGAGTACGCATTTTTCATCTATAGAGTAAAGCACAAACACAGCTGATCAGAATAGCTCGAAATCAAAACAATGCCTTCAACAATATCTCATAGAGCAGGCCCTCTATGGTGCCCCCCTAACTTGCTTCAAAATCCTCAAATCAACAATTAAATACAAAAACCAAAACCTGAACACAAAATCACAATGCTCTCATATGCATAAACATACATTTCCAAAGCCACACCCCATCCGAAATGCAATCTCCACCCAAATGATTTCCCCACTCAAAATCTTACCAACATTTGCCTATAATCATTCATCAATATGTAAAAGTATATACAATTCCAAAAGGAAAATCACAGTTTTCCAACTTTTTACTATTCTCTGTCTGGGCTAGTTTTTTTTACTAGTCTCTGGGCAGAGGGTACAGTCCTGGCTACTGCAGGAGCTCCCACTCTTATTTCTAAAGCAGCGCTGCTCCTGCCTCCTTTGCTGACGGATGTGTACACTTCACTTATCAAGTTTTGAAATTACGTGACGTCATTGCTTCTCGCTAGAGAAACCCTCTTCAATTTCTACTACAAATAAAATAAAACAAAGATAAACAACCCACACGGCTCACACCGTCATTCACTCAACTCCCGCATTCATACTCACTTCCCCATTGTAGTCCTCGGATCAGGTGCACTGGCTCACTATGGTCATCCGAATGCTTTCGGGGCCACCTCTCCCCACAATTGCCTGCACTTGGGGGGGGGGCGGGCTGGGGCCTGAAGCTATCAGGCAAGCCTTTGGGTATCCCCAGTGCTTGCGGCCTCCTTATCATTTGTGCAGTCGTCTGCTCTCTCAAGGTGGGCCTCGCTTGTGCCCAAACTGTGGCGAAGGACCTGTAAGGATATTTGGCATGTTACAGCACAGAGTACAGCACTACTGCACAGGTAGCAATTTTTCTTTTGATGCAGCACCACCACATGGGTGTGGTGCATTGCTATATGTGTTGCCAGATTAACATGGACATATAAGTAAAGACAGGCTATTCAGTCAAAAACGATTTTAACATATAAGATGCAAATCTATTTTTACAGTTAAAAGCACACGTGCACATTCAAAAATGCACACTATTTTTCACCTGAAATGCCTATGGTGCAAGAGACACATTTGAAAACTAATAACTAACCTTATTAATAACTAACCTGACTAATAAAACTGCATTTAACATAACCCACTAATAAAAATGTGTCTCCACTGCAGAATTAGGCCTACTCTGAAAGTGAACCTTTAAACGCACATTCATTTTTTTTTCTTTTTCTCTGCTGCTCTGTCCCCATAACTACAGGAAGCAAAGGGCTTGAAGGAACAGGAAATCAGTTGGTTACAAGTGGTTACTGTAGAAATGAGCCATTGTGTAGTGAGGGAGGAGATGGCATTATTGATTCTGATTGGAGCAGCGTCATAGCAAGTATCATGCTAGAGGCAGTGATTAGAGTTTTGCTGGGGGAGCTTGAGGAGAGGGGGAGGACAATCGAGATTTGGCAGAGCTGGGAGAAGGACCTGTTTCCTGGCTGAAACATTCCTGCTGCAAAAGCTGAGAATTCCAGGCAATAACCCCGGTTTGAGAACAAAAGACGCTTGTTTTCCCTGGGGTTAATCTTCAAGGGAGCCAAATTCAGAAAGAGAACAGCTGGAGAAAACTCATGCTGAACAGATAAGGTAATTACAGAAGTGTGGGGGCTGAGTGTGTACGAGAATATTCAGTCAGTGTAGGAAAGGAGATTCCTGTGCTTTACTCACATGTTTAATGTTGCAAATTGAGTTCTTGTCTCCGCCACTCTCTTTTCAGTGTATCACAGACAATGCTGTTACTGTGCTATTTTATTTATTTCTGTAAAGAGTGAGATCATGTTTAAATGCAACTTTTATAATACACAAAAATATTTGAAAGCAGACGGGTGGTGTGTTTTATATTTACCAATACAGTGCTGATTATGTGGGGAGATGTTTAGACAGTGCAATTGTCATTTTCAAGGTAGCTAAACATCAAATTTGGCTGCAGCCGTGTGCACAATGTAGTTCAGTATGAGCAATTGTAACTAACTGTGTGTGTTGTAGTTTGTCTGAGGTCTATGAGTCGGCAAAAAGGGAGGCCCGGGACATAGTTCACTACCGTATATAAGATAGTGAAATTACCACATGATAGCTCGCTGCCGTAGATAAGGCAGAGAGAAATTGCCCATGGTGGCACACTAAAAATGAAAATGTGGTGTTCCTGAAATGCAAGCCTGAGGTCTCTCTAGTGATTACACGAAAAATCTAAACAAACATAAGGGGTTCTGGATATTGGGGCCACAAATAAAACAAGGGAATTATGCTCACCAAAATACCACCAACCACGCATACCAAATACGCATGTCTGTGTGCTGAAATAATGCATGTCCACTGTATTATTGTTGTACATGGCCCAATCTGAATACAAGGAGTGATTGTTGCTAAGTTATTTTTCGGCGGTAAGAAAATACCGTCAGGCCCCAAATCTCCACAAAATACCCTACATATTTATGGTGCGTTGGCCGGGAAACGAACCCGGGTCAACTGCTTGGAAGGCAGCTATGCTCACCACTATACCACCAACGTTGGTGCGTTGCAGGCCGGGAAAGTGATCATAGAGTACCTACTGGGCGTGGCAAGCGTGTCTCACACTGCCATTTGCACATTAAAGGGAACCCATTTTATAATAGCAGTGTGCCACTAAAAACGAATTTCAGAATGTCACAAAGGGAAACCACATTCTCAGACCTAGTGCAATATTTAGAGGCAAAGTTGTTTGCACATGGGACTTGGTCGTCGAATAGCACATTAGAATGGCGTGAACGCATTTATGGTGAGGTGCAGAAAGAAAAACTAGACAATATTTTTGCAGAAGGCAGCATAATTCAGGTCTGCCTTACAAGATTATTGAATGCAGCCGATAAAAGTGCAGAGAAAGACTGTTTAATACGGCTATGCGGCAAAATATGGTTTATTTTGAATAAGTTCCTGCGAATGCAGGAGAATGATACTCAGCTATTTAACAGGTTAAAGACTGAATTAGATGGGGCAAGTAAAAATCAGGAAATGTTAAGAGCAGAATTGGATGTATGCCAAAAAGACATGCAATTAAAATGCAGAGACTTTGATGCTCAGTTATCCAAAAGCAAGAAACAATTTGAGGATAGTGAGCAAGAATTGGTACACTTAAAAGCCTTAGTGGACCACATTAGACAGGATAAAGATGAGGTTGTTTCAGAAATGCAGATTTTACAAAAAGAACATTGTGAAAAAGAATGTGATCTCCAGAGTGCAGAACAAGAAATGATTAAAATGATTGAAGAAAGAGACAAGAGAAATAAAGAGTTCAATGAATGCCAAATGCAAATGTGCGACATGCAGGAGGTGATTAATAAGATGAGTGATGAAAACAACTATTTGCAAAATGAAGCAAACAGACTCCTTAAAAAGTGTAAGGACTTAGAACAGCAAATGTGCATTCCCAGGTCCCAGGAGAGGCGGCAGGGTACCACATTCAATGGAGTGGAGGTGAATTCTAGCTCTGCCCAAAGAGCTAGTGCTCCAGTGACTGGGCCGGTGACTGAACTTGGTTGCAGCGCCCTTGGGGGGTTTGATATTCCCATTGGGGGCAGCCACCAATCTCATACACCTGAAAACAGGATTGAATCACAAAATAGTGCAATTCCATGCATTGCAACAAGTAGCCCCATAAAAATAATGAAATCCATTAAAGCCCTGATCAAACCATTTAAAAAGGGAGGTAAATGCTGCATTGAGGATCACTTAGAAGCGGTGCATGACATTTTTAAAGCACTCCAGATACCTAAGGAACAGTACAGACAATATTTTCATTTAACTTTAGATGCCCCGACGGCCAGCATCATAAGGGGATTAAATGAACAGCAGAATATGACCTGGTTGGAGTTTGAAAAAGAAATTAGGCGTCATTTTTCTCCTTTTCAGTCATTGCAGGAGGCAAAGAAAGTCGCTTACACAATTACTGCTGGACCTAATACATCCCCTCGCCAATTTTTACAAGACTTAAAAAGAGCATTTTCTCGCTTTGATGTATCTTTTGACTCAAATTCCAATGAGTTTAAAACTGCATACTTCTATGGGCTACAGAAAGACATCATATCCCAATTGGTCCGTGAATTTGACCGTGACAAGTCCCTTGAATGGATTGTACATCAAAGCACAAAACTATATGAGGTACTCTATTGTCAGGGTAGAGAAAGTGATAAAATGAAAGATACTAGACCTAAATCTAAAGAACCCTCAGCCACAGTAATGGAAATCAGGTCAGCCAAAATGTCCCTTGAGTCTGCTCAAAGCCACGGTAAAAATAATGTGACACCTGAACAAAGGGGTAATCAACAAAGATCGCCATTTCCTGTACCAATGTTCCAATCACATGATCCTAGTAATAGAGAGAGCTACATCAGCCCTAGGTATTTAGGGGACAGACCCCGGGTAGGATATTGGCCTGATATGGCAGGTATGAACAATAACCAGAGACAAAATCAAGGTCAAAGGTCAAAGAAATGATGGTCCCTACCAGTCATTGAGGATACAGAGCAGATTTGATCTCAACACCATGATATATGGTAATCAGGATAGGCCCCAATATGTGGATCGATTTACTGATAATGGAAATCAATCTAGGGGCCAGTACCCACAATCTGAGGGACTGGACATGAGGCAAAACGTGAACTACAATCCACGTCAGTACAATGATTCCCCACCAGGGGACTATAATCAAAGGATGGGTGCAACCTGCTCCCCTCCACAAATGAATCAAGAGTTCAGAAACCATCCCAACCGACATCAATCACCTGAGAGGTATCAGAATAGATCCAATCAGGGGGAAAACATCAATATCGACTTAGGCCACAGAAAGAGGATCCTAGAGAGATGGAAAGGTTCCAGTGCCTTGAGGCCCAAGTGAAAATGTTAGCTGAGCAAATAGGAAAGCTCTGTACAGCGCAAAAACAACCTTCCAAAGAGGGGGCTGATGGCCATAGCAATGACCGGGGGGCTTCCGAAAAGTGACTAAGTACTTATGATAACTGCAGTGCCAAAATGACAGATTGCTCTGATATAATTTTGCATAACCTAGAGCTAAATAAAACAGTAAAGATTTGTACAAATGAAAAAGAAACATTAGGAATTCCAAAAGAACAAAGGGACAGATTTAAGAAAAATGACTCATGCATGGGGAATACCAGTGGACAGGGAGTAAGTGGGGATGCTATAGCTCCTTCCCTGGGCAAGCAAAACAATGACCAAACACAGACAGAAAAAGGAAATACTCACAAGGAGGGTACAAGTCAATCACCTGAAGAATTCTTTGAGCCACATATTTTTGAAGAGGCTGAAAGGGCTGGTATCACACTTAATGATCACAAATGCACAGAATTAAAAAATGACAAATTGCTGAATGATGTTGTTACACATGTTCAGTTGGAAGGTTGTAATGCGGTCTCTGATGTTACCCAGATGGATGGGCGAACAGTGGCCACACTCCAAAAAACCTCTGATCATGGAGAAATGAATAAACTCTCTCGCGCAGAAATGGGTAAAAAGGAGGGAAAAATGTCTTTCCATTTACCAGTGTGTTTAGCCAAAAGTGAAAAAGACCTGAGAAAGGTGAGCCCTGAAATCAGTAAGAATTCACATTTCTTATGTGTATTAGAGGAAGTTGAGGACAGATATTATGCACCCATCACTGTAGAAGAAAAATGCCACACCTTTGCTATGATTGACACTGGCGCACAGGCCACAATTATGTCCAAGGAGCTGGTAAAGAGTATCAATGAAGGGAGACCCCCACAGAGTCAGATCACAGTGAAGGAAAATCAAGGCCCAGTGCATAACTTTAATGGGGAGGAGGTGCCCATCATAGGTGTAACTGAGGTTGACATAAAAATAGTAATGCACAGAATGAAACAAGAGGTATTGATCACATCTATTTGTGAAATTCCATTTCTGATGGTGACAGATTGCCTGAAAAGATTGTCTCCTCTAATAGATGGGGTGAATGGAGTGCTGTGGTCCTTAACCAAAAAACCATTGAGGCCTAAGAAACTAAAATCACAAAACAGCAATATAAATGAATGTCACACCGTTGCCAAAACAAATGATGCTGTGGAGGTATATCTCCAGAATAGCTGCATACCTAGTGTCACTGTTATATTAATGTGTCAAGACAAAATGCAGAGCGACAATGAAAAACTACCTGTACAAATATACTTGGACCCAAGGAAAAATTGGCAGACTGCCATAGATGAGCACACATTATGTTTTTATTTAAAAGAGAAAACATGCAAACAGAATATTGCTCCTAAAACAGATTCAGAAAAACACATTACCACTCTGGCAGAAATACACATGGAAGATGAGCAACCATGGGTTCATGTTGGTATAAATGACTATTTTAAAACAATAAAAGCCACTTTAGCGCTTGGACATGAAAGGAGTTTCATTAATGAGAAATTGTTGCAAAAAATAATGGAGAGGGAAGAAATCCCGAGATTTAGGATTAAAAACCAATATGTTTCTGGGTTGGACAGTCCAGACTTTGAAAACCGAATTGCAGGCAGATGCATGCTTAAAATTAGCATTGGGCAGAAAACAATTTACCATAATGTATGGATAGTGAGTGGAGCACAAAATGAATTTTACATGGGCAATGACATCATGCACAGAATGTGTATGGTGTTAGATTTCCTTAATCAAAAAATATGGTCACGCCTAGGTGGTCCGGCACCTGAATTTTAAGACAAAAGAAGGGCTTATCATTGTGCACAACTGGTTCCTTATGCAATCGAATTACAAATGAGGAAAGATACTATTATTCCTGCATTTACAAAACAGTTTGCAATAACACTGAAATGCAAAAATGGACAGCAGATGAAAGGCTCTGATGCATTTGTATGCCTGAATGAATTCATAAAACAGCAAGGCCTGGATTATGAATACATTCCATTGGTAGATATTGGTGAAGGATCTGTAAAAATTATGGTAAATAATAAAGATTGTCAGGATATTCATTTAGAGGAAAACTCCCCATTAGGAATGGCCATACAAAAATCACATTATACGGCAGATTTAAATAACATGGTTATTGGAAATATTCCTGAAAAGTATGTAGATGCCAAGGGTGAGTTGCCAGAACACCTGGACTCTCAGCCCAAAGGAATATTTAAAATTCATTCTGTGTATCCTTATGATTCAAATGAGACAGTGTGCTGCCATCAAGAGGATTGCATAATATTTAATTTAAATGAAAATGAAACAGAAAATCAGCCCATTGAAATGGAAGCTCATATGCCAAAATATTTAAAAGTGGCAGCTTTACAAAAAGACACAGCCACACAGTTAGAGGAAAGCGCCGAGATTCCCTTACCAGAAGATTTTCCAGAATTTTCCAAAATGGTAGAAGAGCAGATCTCCTTAGCGGATCGTGTGAAAGCAATGAGGATAGGGACAATCTGAGGGAGATATTTATGGAGTTTAAGGATGTATTTGCAAAAGATGCTTATGATTGTGGTTTAACTGATTTACATGTGGCCACACTACCAGAAGGGTGTAGCAGAAATCCAGTGTTTGTACGCCAGTATAGACTACCGCTGGCATGTTTAGAATCATTGGCAGAGATTATTAAAAATTTGGAATCGCGGGGAATCATCAGGCCCATTCATAGCACATCCAATACACCTATTTTAGGTGTGTTAAAGCCAAATGGTCAATGGCGGCTGTGTGCAGACTTGAGAGAGTTAAATAAAAGAGTACCAGTATCTAGATGGCCACTGCCATTCATTGATCAGGGCCTAGCTCAGGTACATGGTTCAAATGTATTTACCACATTAGATCTCACCTCTGGATATTGGTGCGTGCCATTGGCAGAGGAGATACAACATTTATTTTCCTTTACATTTGACAGGACTCAATATGCCTGGCTTAGAGCTCCGTTCGGGTACATCAATAGTGGGAGTGAATTTGGCATATTTTTGAGAAAGGCCATGCCGGATGCAGCGGAAAGAGAAACAATAGTTTATGTGGACGATGTCCTGATAAAAAATGAAAGCCTGAAAAGCCATTTTGATGAAATAAGACATGTACTTGGCCAATTGCAGAAAGCAGGCGCCAAAGTATCTTTGCAAAAAGCACAATGGTGCAAGAAAAAAGTGAACCTTCTAGGGCATGAAGTGACTGAACATGGGCTAAATCCACAAAAGAAGAAAATAGAGGCCATACAAAGATTAAAAGATCCTAAAAATGTGAAAGGAGTAAAAAGTTTATTAGGGATGACAGGCTATAACAGAAAGTTCATTGAAAATTATGCAGAAATCACTCAACCATTGACTAAACTGCTTAAACTGAATACTCCCTGGAAATGGGAAAAAGAGCAGTCTGATGCAGTGGCTAAATTAAAGGAATGTCTTGTAAAGGCACCATGTTTAGCATACTCCATAAAGGACAGGGATTTCTTTATAGAAATAGGTTTTTCTGAACATTGTATCACAAAACCATTGCATATGCAAGTAAGGCATTTTCCCAAGTTGAAATGAAATGTAATGAATGTGAAAAGGCCCCATTAACCACTGTGTGGGCTCTACAACATTTCCGCCCCATTGTTCAGGGAGAAAAGGTGATTATTGAAACAAATCATCAACCTTTGTAATTTTTAGAGAGTAAAAGTATTAGATCAGGTAATCTAGCGCAATCCAGAATCACTTCATGGACGCTGGCATTACAAGGTTTTCCCGTAGAAGTGAGATATGGACAAAATAAAAAGAACCCAATTGCTCAAGGGTTAGCTGACTTACATGACTGTGCAGCTGAACAAATACCAAATGAAATGGAAGTAGAAACTAGTTTGCAGGAATTTGAACAATCACCACACAAAGCTTTTGATGAAAAAACATGCAAGGATTTGCCAACTGTATATATGGATGGTTGTGCTTTTCACATTGAAAATGACAGTAATAAACAGCTAGTGGCAGGAATAGGAAATGTCTGGTTGAAATGTGAAGGCGTCCCCAGTATAGGGATGAGGATTGGAGATAGGAGCAGTCAGGTGGCGGAATTGGCAGCCATTTATAAAGCAATTGCTACTGCAGTTGATAAAAAGTTCAGTGAAGTTGTCCTGGTGACTGATTCTGACTATGCACGGAATAGCTTTGTGGAGTATTTGCCTGGTTGGAAAGCAAGAGGCATGGTTACATGCAACAAAAAGCCACTTAAACATGGAAAAATGATACAGGCCATAGACAAATTGGTGTCAGAGAATAATTTAACAATATACTGGAGAAAAATTTGTGGGCATTTAAAAACACCAGGAGAGGATAAGGAGGGAAATGATAAGGTAGACCACCTGGCTAAGATTGGGGCTGTGATGGGAGAATTGCTACCTATTGATTATTTAATGGGTGAAATACAAATTGATGCAGTCACACGTTCTAAAGCACCAAAGGAGGTAGATCAACCGGTGGTGCAGTGGAGTCATGACACGCCAGACCAAGATTTGATTGAGGCACAAAAGAATGATCGAATTTTGGGAATCTATTATAATCATTTGATAGATCCCGAACAAAATTCTTTAACAGAAAATGATTGTATGGGAAAAGAAGAGTTGAGGGTGCTATTAAAGAACAAAACACGAATTAGATTACAGGATGGACTCATGATTAGAGAGTCCATAACAGGACAAATACAGTGGGTAGTACCCCTTTCATTCAGAGGGCTAATGCTACACCATGCACATGATGCCATAACTGCAGGCCATAGAGGTTCACAAAAAACATTAGAAATACTAAAAGATTATGCTTACTGGCCACATATGTCCCAAGATGTGGAATTATATACTAGAGGATGTCTAGTATGCGCCCAATTTAAACCTGCTTCACCAATGCATAGAGCACCATTGATGAAAAGAGGCCTAACTCTCCCATGGTCAGATTTGCAAATAGACTATGTAGGTCCTTTAAAAAGGTTGAGCAGGGGAAACCGTTATATTTTGAGTGTGGTATGTTTGATGTCGAAGTGGATTGAATGCATTCCTGCACCAGATTGTAGTGCGCAAACAGCAGCCACATTGCTGGTGAACCATGTGTTCTCAAGGTTTGGGTTGCCACAAAGAATTGAGTCAGACATAGGAAGTCATTTCACAAGTACTCTAATGAGTAAGGTATGGCAAATACTAGGTGTGAAAAGGAAACTACATATCGCATATCGGGCAGCGTCTTCAGGTACAGTTGAAAGAAGCAATAGGTCTGTTGTGGATATTTTAAAGAATTTTGTGGCAGAAGCAGGTTCCAGCTGGGATTTAAGTTTACCGTTGGTTTTGATGGCAATCAGATCAACTCCTGCCAAAGCAACAGGTGTTAGCCCCCATGAGGTCTTGACAGGTAGGAAAATGGTGTTACCACAACACCTACTATACAGAACACATGAGCAGACACTTGTGAGTGCATCCACAGTTCATGAATATATTGATGAACTGAGGAGGCATTTGCAACATGCATTTGCTTTTGTGCAGAGAAATCTGGAAAGAGCTGCTGACAGTGCAAAGTCTTATTATGACAAAAAGACATCAGTAAAGGAATACAGTGTAGGGGATCAGGTGTACAAGTTTCATTTTGGAAAAGGTAAACAGAAAAATTCTAAATTTCTAGCAGCCTGGCAGGGGCCATTTCGAATTATAGGTAAGGTCTCTCCTGTATTTCATAAAATTTTGAAAAATGAAGGTGAAACGGCAATAGAGCAGTTTGTCAATGTAAATCAAATCAAACCATGCCATCCCAGACATGAGATCAGGCAGCTTGAGCATGTAGAAACAGATAAAGACCCTTGAACACAAAAAGAGAAAATAAATGGGTACAATCAGGAGGCGGTGACAAAGAAGTTAAAAAGTTGATTTTTATAATGGCACATAAACACTGTAATATATATAAAAATATATAATATAAAATAAATAAATAAATATATATAATGGAAGCTCATGGTTGGTGTGCAGAGAGAAAAGGTATTAAATATTGAATGCTGTTTTATATGTGCTTGTTTTCTTTTTAACTTGTTTAATTTCAGAAAAAAAAAAAAAAAAACGAAATATTTTTACCAAGCATGTTTTATTTTTGGCAAAAGGGTGAAGTTAGTATTGTGCTATGTACTTAATTTGTTTATTTTCTATTTGATTTAGAAAATTAACATTATTTGGTCGGAGGTTCCGGGATAACGAATTGATTCAAGGACATATCCCCTTGTATTTTGTTTCGCAGGATATTATTCGTCAAATGATAGAAAGATTGACCAGGAGGGAAATTGATAATTGATATAATGCAGGTAAAAATTGCATTCGAAATGGGTAATGCAATGCCGTTATATGTGGACTTGGAAAGACTAGAGATCGGATTTTTGCTATGCATCCCATATGTAGCCCCTGAACTTATTTCCCAAACGAAGTGGGTACACAACGTGGGATTTTGGCAAGAGGACAAATTTATTAAGATTAAGGGGGTAATTCATAGAATTCAGCGCACAAGTGGCGCACGCGGCTGGCGCACAGTGTGCGCGTGTGGATCCCTGCGCCAGCCGCGTGCGCCAAAACCCATTTCCGCGCACAGCGTATTCATGGATTCCAGCCACAAAAACCAGCCGTGGCGCACAGTGGCGTAGCGACCTTGCAGCAGCGCCAGTTACGCCCCCAAGAACGCCTTCCGCGCAGGGAAAAGCCATCAAAATCCCCAATCCAGCGCAAAGGGCTGCGCTAACCCTGTACCAGCACGGCAAGCGGGTATTTCAGGGGTTCGCGTGAACTTTTTCACGCGATCGGGCCTGGGGGAGCGGGCTACGTGTATATCTGGGGTTCGCGTGAACTTTCTCACGCGATCGGGCCTGGGGGAGCGGGCTATGTGTATTTCAGGGGTTCGCGTGAAGTTTCTCACGCGATCGGGCCTGGGGGAGCGTGCTACGTGTATTTCAGGGGTTCGCGTGAACTTTTTCACGCGATCGGGCCTGGGGGAGCGTGCTACGTGTATTTCAGGGGTTTGCGTGAACTTTTTCACGCGATCGGGCCTGGGGGAGCGGGCTACGTGTATTTCAGGGGTTCGCGTGAAGTTTCTCACGCGATCGGGCCTGGGGGAGCGGGCTACGTGTATTTCAGGGGTGCGTGAGAAGATCCACACGCGATTGGCCTGGGCGCGTGTATTTCAGGGGTGCGCGGGAAGTTCCACACGCGATTGGCCTGGGCGCGTGTATTTCAGGGGTGCGTGGGAAGTTCCACACGCTATTGGCCTGGGCGCGTGTATTTCAGGGGTGCGCGGGAAGTTCCACACGCGATTGGGCTGCGTGCGGGTATTAGGGGTGCGCGCAAAGTTTCACACGCGATTGGGCTGCGTGCGGGTATTAGTGCTGCGCGCAAAGTTGTACACGCGATTGGGCTGCGTGCGGGTATTAGGGGTGCGCGCGAAGTTTTACACGCGATTGGGCTGCGTGCGGGTATTACAGGGGTGCGCACAAAGTTTTACACGCGATTTCAGCAGGGTACGTGTATTTCAGGGGTGCCGGGGAGTCCTACATGTGATTTGCCAGTGTGGGTCCTCCCAGGTGTTCCCTGTACACCCTCCACGGCCCCTGCAGGCAGCCCACACCACAGGGGACTACCCTGCTTCCCTGGTCATGTCCCGCAGGCAGCCCACCCAACATGGGCATGCCCCCCAGCAAAGGCACATGTCTCCTTGCACCAATGATCACCAACTCATGTCCCCTTGCACCCCCACCCCCAGCATTGCGGGGCACCTGCCAGCAGGCCCGCACCCATGTCTCCCAGCACCCCCACCCCCCCAGTCACCAGGGGCAGCCTCCACCAGGCCCCCACCCATGTCTCCCAGCACCCCCACCCCCCCAGTCACCAGGGGCAGCCTCCACCAGGCCCCCACCCATGTCTCCCACCACCCCCACCCCCCAGCAGTGCAGGGGCACCCACCACCAGGCCCCCACCCATGTCTCCCACCCCCCCCACCCCCCCAGTCACCAGGGGCAGCCTCCACCAGGCCCCCACCCATGTCTCCCACCACCCCCACCCCCCAGCAGTGCAGGGGCACCCACCACCAGGCCCCCACCCATGTCTCCCACCACCCCCACCCCCCCAGTCACCAGGGGAAGCCTCCACCAGGCCCCCACCCATGTCTCCCAGCACCCCACCCCCCCAGTCACCAGGGGCAGCCTCCACCAGGCCCCCACCCATGTCTCCCAGCACCCCCACCCCCCAGTCACCAGGGGCAGCCTCCACCAGGCCCCCACCCATGTCTCCCACTACCCCCACCCCCCAGCACTGTGGGGCACCTGCCAGCAAGCCCCCACCCATGTCCAACTCATGTCACCCACCACCCCCACCCCCCAGCACTGTGGGGCTCCTGCCAGCAGGCCCCCACCCATGTCCAACTCATGTCTCCCACCACCCCCACCCCCCAGCACTGTGGGGCACCTGCCAGCAGGCCCCCACCCATTTCCAACTCATGTCTCCCACCACCCCCACCCCCCAGCACTGTGGGGCACCTGCCAGCAGGCCCCCACCCATGTCCAACTCATGTCTCCCACCACCCCCACCCCCCAGCACTGCGGGGCACCTGCCAGCAGGCCCCCACCCATGTCCAACTCATGTCTCCCACCACCCCCACCCCCAGCACTGTGGGGCACCTGCCAGCAGGCCCCCACCCATGTCCAACTCATGTTCCCCACCACCCCCACCCCCCAGCACTGTGGGGCACCTGCCAGCAGGCCCCCACCCATGTCCAACTCATGTTCCCCACCACCCCCACCCCCCAGCACTGTGGGGCACCTGCCAGCAGGCCCCCACTCATGTCCCACTCATGTCCCCTTGCACCCCCACCACCCAGCACTGTGGGGCACTGTGGGGCACCTGCCAGCAGGCCCCCACCCATGTCCAACTCATGTTCCCCACCACCCCCACCCCCCAGCACTGTGGGGCACCTGCCAGCAGACCCCCACTCATGTCCCACTCATGTCCCCTTGCACCCCCACCCCCCAGCACTGTGGGGCACCTGCCAGCAGGCCCCCAACCATGTCCCCCTGCCCCCAGGTCCTGACGATACACAATCATGGCAGTAATGGGCAGCATACCCAGCACAAACACCCAGCCAAGGATTGCATCCACCCACATAGTAAATGCAATTACATGATACAACCCCAATGGCAAGTATGTAAATGAACACATGTCCGTCACACACACATACACAATGGGTGCAAGTGAATGTCAAAACCCATATCATGACATGCATGAAACCAATGAGAAAATACCACAAAAGAAAGTTATAAAAACATGTATTCTCGAAGAAAATGAAGTAAACTAATCAAACATACAAAAATGGGGATAACAAAATAAATAGTCCATGTCCGATAAGTAATGTAAAAATCCAAAAAACTAAGGAATCCAAAAACTAATGTTGTCCAAAGCAAAATCATGGTGAAACAAAATAAGGAAAAACCATTGCCTCATGGTGAAAACAAATATGAATCAAAAAAAAATATTTTAAAAAATCCAACTATACACAAGAATATTCCAGGGTCCATGAGCCCAACACTATAAATGAAACCTACTACTACCTAATAAAAATACTATATACAGAAAAGTGGCCATTGTCGGAGCGGTCCAAAAAAATCTCAAAAAATAAAGGAAACCTAACACTAACTAACTAAAGAACTATATACAATGGCAGCGGGCAAGTCCTGCGGCTCACTCTGTAATGTTGCCGGCCAGGGCATCATCGAACTCCATGTCGATGTCCTGGAGGCGGGACTCTGTCCTGGCCCCGAGGTCTCGCAGGGATAACCCCATGTTCACCTCAAAACTCCCTGCGAGCTTCCTCGAGGCACTCAGCCCGCCTCAACGCCCGACGCATGGAGAACTCCGCCCTGACCATGGTGAGCCGCTCCTCTTCCGCCCGCTGCCGCTCCGCACCTATCCGCTGGACCAACTGCTCCCACACGGAAGACACTACCATCCCAGGGTTCTCCTGCCCTCCGGCCGATGCCTGCCCCTCTGATCTTGATGGCCCCGAGCCATGATGCCTCCCACGTCGAGCCTGCTGCTGCCTCCGCCGCCACTGCCTCTGCCAGCACGACGGCATCCAGGATGATGGAAACCACCAACGCCGTCGTGCACGTGCCCTGCCCGATGATGCTGTCACATCCTCCATCTGCTGGGGTCCAGTTGCTGTGTTGTCCACCCCTGCTGGACCTCTGGCTCCTGACTGTGGCAGGGATGGGATCCCCACCGAGCTGGCTGCATTGGTCAGGGCAGGTCCACAGGGGGCCCTGGTGGCATCTGGGCCGGAAGACGGCAAGGAGAACGACTGGCGTATAGTCTCCACAGAGGAGGAGAGGGCCGCCAGATTGGCCGACACATGCAGGAAACCCCCGAACATGGCCGATCCCAATTGGGCCCTGTCGGCACGGTGCTCTTCGTGATGACGTGCGTGCTCCTCCTGGGAAGCACGCACGGCATCACGAATCACAGCCGTGCGCATCGCGACCCCAATCAGGACCTTCTCCACACAGCCAGGGGTCCCCTCGTCCGCAGGTGGAGGGGAGTCAGATGACATGGACATCCCCTCTACCTGCGGACGGGCCTGGGACGGGGCATCCCTGCTGGTGCAAGGTGGTGCACCCACAGGTTCAGGGACAGCGACAAGCACAGGCCCCTCCACGGTGACCTGTGCTGCCTCCTGCCCCTGCCCCTGGACTGCACCACTTGCACCAGCAGGGATGCCCCCACCAGGCCACATGTGCGCCTCAGTGGCGGCCTCCTCCTCCTCTGTGGAAACCACCAACCTGGATGGCTCCTCGCCGTCTACCGCCGTAGCAGGCCCCTGTGGGGTCTCACCCACCCCTTCTGCTGCAGCCGTGGGGGCATCCCCGCCGCCTTGCTCCACAGCGCCGTCTCCGCCCACTCCTTCACTAGCCGCTTCGTAGAGGGAGACATAGAACACAAGCATCAGGGTACTGTACAATGGTCCCCTAGACAGGAAACAATAGCAGATGAGTGCCACTGTCAAAGTACACTTCCATCATGTCACACCACAACACATGTGTCAGTCCAGGCAAAACACACACAGTGACAGTCATGGTGCGTGCCATGGACATTTCAATGCATGTCCAATGGACTCTCGAATCATACAATGTAATGGGACTCACATGCATCATGGGTCATGCCTATCACATGCACACACTTCACCTCAGTCACATCCATCTGGCCCCGTACACCCCAATCACAGTGCATACAAGGATGACTAGGCTGCATCAGTGAATCTGTACAATGTCACAGACATCTGTCATGCATCCATGGCACTCACAAGTCACAGACACGCAGGTCAGGCACACACACATGGATACCACATATGTATCTGGCATCAGCACCCATCCCTCGCCCCCACCCATGTCCAGGAACAGAGACTGCCATGCTCTCATGTGTGCAATCTGCACAGGGCTCCACATGTCGCATTCAAACACATGCAACAACCGTGCGCTTCACACATTACAGGTCGCACATGCATTCCCATGATGTCCCTGCACACATACATGCGTACATGGCCTATGTCACACATGCAGGCAAGTATCAGACAACCAGCACACTGCAACATGCCCTGTCTCACACAGCAATGCTTGGCCACTTACCGCTCAACTCCAGACGGGTCTCCCTCTCAAGGACCTGGGCGTGGAGCGCTGGGTGTGCACGTTCCAGGACCCTCAACTGGATGGAACTCATGCGGACCCGGCCCCCCTCCACGAGGCGCCGGGCCTTCATGAGGGTCCTGGACCTCAAGTGCTCCCAGCGCTTCTTGACCTTCTGGATGGTGCGGGTTGCCACCCCCTCCGCGTTGATGGCAACCACACAGTCGGCCCAGATCCTCTCCCGTCCTTCCCTGTTGGCGCGGGTCGATCCGAAGAGGGCATCATACTGCCCCAGGTCTTGCTCCACCAGGACACCAACTTCGGTGGCAGTGAAGCTGGTGCCCCTCTGCCCCTGTGGCCGGGGGTTGCCACTGGTGCCAGATGTTGATGTGCCCGACATGGCAACCCCAAGGGCAGGAGTGGGTGGGCAACTGGGTCTTGGGGCTGGGCTGTGGAGCAATGTTATCCGAGTCGGGAGTCTTCTGTTCCAGCAGGGGTGGACACAGCAACTGGACACCTGCAGATGGCTGATGTGCAGGCACCAAATTGCAGGGCACGGTGGCAGCAGGCAGGCAGGCAGGCAGGCAGCAGCAGATGGCACGTGGGAGGCTGCTCGGGGCACTGGGGGGCAGTAATTCGGCCTTCTGGGCAGGAGCGTGGTCTTCCGTGTGTTTTCGCGTGGCCAGCTTGATACGGAGTGATTTGGCACGTGAAAAATCTGCACGTCAGCGTGTAATTCGAGGAAAGGCCCTTAGCGGGTAAGCGAGTCTGTTCATTGGACAGAAGGCCCCTCAAGCGCAAGCGCCCCTGTGACGTGACGCGTACAGACGTGCATGCGCATTTCAGCGCGCGTGAAAAACTGCACGTCCGCGTGTAATACGAGGAAAGGGCCTATGCGCTTAAGTGACGTGACGCGCGCAGGGGTTTCCCTCATTGCACGTGATGACAGAACACACGTTGATTTCCACCAATCGCGTGTGAAAGTTCCCGGCACCCCGGAACACACGTACCCAGGCTAATCGCGTGTGGAACTTCCCGGGCACCCCGAAACACACGTACCCAGGTCACTTGCGTGTACGCACACTCCCCTCCGATCACACGCGATGACACTCGGACCGTATCCGAACACGGGAAACACGCACACGGCAAAAGAGGTGCACAGGCGTCAACACGTCTGCCACACGAAGGCAGGCGGAAGCGTCCCCGCGCACAGCATAAAAGTGCGCGCAAACAACAAACGCGTATATACAGCTACGATGAATGCCCCATTTGTCGCTGCACTGATCGTGGGACACCGCAGGAGGAGGAGAATAGCCAGGGCACGCATTTTCGCAACACGGACAAGCCTTTTTGGGATGCCTGACGACCAGGTCTATGGCAGGTATAGGTTTCCACCCCATATCATCCTAGACCTGGTCAGGGAGTGGGAAGATGACCTCACATCCCCCACCCTTTGCTCCCAAGCATTGAGCCCCTTGGAGAAGGTGCTCAATGTCCTGCATTTTTTGGCCACTGGGTCATTTCAGCGTACCACTGCCATAGTGGGGGGGTCTCACAGTCCACGCAGTCACGCTCCCTACACCAGGTACTGGCAATCATGACAGCGCGCCCCTCAGTCCGCAGGCACATATACATGCCCAGAACACCCGCAGAAAGGCAGGCCGTTGTCCTGGATTTTTTCAGGGTGGCACACTTCCCCAAAGTGCTCGGTGCCATAGATTGCACCCATGTGGCCCTACGTCCACCTAGGGCCATTGAGCACATCTACCAAAACCGCAAGCACTGGCATTCCATCAATGTACAGGTGGCATGTGATGCAAAGGGAATCATCACCTCCGTCTATGCAAACTACCCTGGCTCCACCCATGACAGTTTCATATACAGAATGTCCGCCCTGAGCCGGGCCCTGGAAGCTGGGCAGCATGGCGACACATGGCTCCTAGGTCAGTACAAATGCCCTTGCACATGCATGCAAGTCACACACAGACAAATATCCAAACCCTAATTATCTCAACTATTATCATCTCCCCAGGGGACAGTGCCTACCCTCTGAGCAACCACATGATGACGCCAATCCGGAACCCCACCACACCACCCCAGGTAAGATACAACGCCGCCCATATTGCAACCAGGGGCATAGTGGAGCGCACATTCAGAGTGCTCAAGTCACGTTTCCGCTCCCTTGACCGCTCTGGTGGGCAACTACTCTATGCACCACCAGTAGTGTGCAGGATCATTGTGGCAGCATGTGTCCTGCACAATGTTGCAACACGGCAGGGCGTCCCGGTGGACATGGTGGTGCCCCCATATCCCCAACAACAGGCGCTGCCCATGGGAGGGGACAGGGCACGTGGCGAGTTAGCCCGGACCCAGCTTGTGGCCACATTTTTCACCTAAACTCCCACCCCTGCGGAGTGCACACAGGCCTGGCACATACCAGGTGACAATCGATGATGACAAAGAGACAGTCAACTGTCACAACCTTACCACCCTGAGATAGTTGCCATGGAAGTGCCACATCGTCTGCATCCCTAGCTACTTAAACACAAGCTATCCTGTGTGACCAAAAGGCACACATATGACATATGACATGATATGGGCCATACGCAAGTATTCCAAGGCGCAATGAGGCAGGGAGGGGGGAACAAGGGAACACAGAGAACGGTACTACTAGGCCAGGTGTCATTGGGATCGTGCAAGTGCAGGGGTAGGGGGAATGGGAAAAGTGCAAGGGGAAGGGTGGGGGGGGAGTCCAGTACAGGGGAAGTAGCCCCAAAAAATAATACATAGGTCGCCTGGTGGCAACTACAAAGGTGAGTGCAGACAAGTGCTGGGAAGGGAGGGCTGTAGGGATAGAGAGACAGTACTGCAGTGCAGGGGTTGCCAGGGAGGCAGTGCAAGTGGAGAGTGGCTGGGCCAGGGAGCAAGGTTGATGAGAGTGGCCCAGTTGCAGCTCCTGTGCAGTTCCAGTGGAGAATTATGCAAGGGAGAGGCAGACAGTAAGCAGAAGCAAAGAGGAAGGACTTGAGGTGCTTCCAGAACTGGAGATGATTCCCCTCAAGTTCAAGTCAGGCCGGAAGTCTGTTCCAGGGGTAGGGCCCTGCTGCGGAGAGAAATCTACCCCCAGCTAGTTGCTCTGAGAAGCGGATGACACGGACATGCAAGGTGTGCATCACACACACCTGCAAACCAGGCCATGGCCATCACTGTCATGTCACACAAACCCTCCCAAACATCAACATGTCATGGCACGCAATACCCATACACCAATGCAGTAACGATAAGGTACACATTGCCATGTCCTAAATGCACAGTGGCATCGGACACTGCTGCCTGACCCGGAATCAGATGAAATGACAGACCAACAACCTCCCACCCAAAATAAGTCATTTCAAAATGCATTACAACAGTCGTAGACGTAACATCACAATGAATGCCTGTCTACATGCACATCATGCATTGCAAAATCAACACTGCAGCTCATGTGTGCAGTGTCCTACTCCTGCATCACACTGCTCAGCGCACAGCACAGTGAACAGCCATTGTGTGTGATACACACCCTGAGCATCACATCTAAGTGACAGACCACGTCAAACATCAAATCAGGCATGTACTGGATCCATGATCGGTCACAGAACATGTGCTGCCGGGGCACAGTGGGCACCAGAAGGCAAACAGTGTACACGTGTATATGCAAGGGTGGGAGTACATGTAGTGCATCAGAGTGCAAGTGTGTGGTTCTGCAAGGACATGCACTCCACATATGCATGTGCACTCAAGTGACCATCAGTGTTCCCTACACATCACATCATGTGAACATCCACCATGTGTACACCCCAGCATGTCAAACCACAACTATCCCCTCGCACCTGAAAGGAAAACACAACACATGAACAGGCATTGATCAGCAGAACACAACATGTACATGGGATACCACCATACCACCATTACTATGTCAGAGTTCCCATCACACTGCAGGGCAAGGCAACAATCAACAACAACCCCCCCCCTCCCTCACAAATGACCATGACCCACTGAACAACTGCACCTGGGTCATGGAGCCCCCAAACCTCAATTCCACCTGGCCACAGGATCCCCTTTACCCTTCGTCACCATCTCCCACCTTGTGTGTAAAAAGATGCCTGAACCCTCAGAATACACACTCATTTCCGAAACACAAAATCCAAGGCATAAAAACGAACCCAAACACCCTCCAGTAGATGACTTGACGTAGCAGTACCTCACAAAGGCCAAGTACTACCACAATGATGCAACAACCAAGGTAGCACAGCAAAACAATGTCACGACAGGATGTGAGACATGTGTGGTACATGACATAGGATGATGCACCATGAATGGATGTGTACTGTCGGAGGTCCCCTGTACAGGCGCGGGAGTGCCACGAAACAACCACCCCCACCATGTCCCGGGTGCCTGCAAGGTCAAACTCACACAGGCCCCTGAGACCCTGGTGGGAATGGAGGTTCAGGGATATGCAGTCAGGACAGGTGTTGACACACTGGATGACTGGAATGAGCGGCAGGAGAGGGGAGGTGGAATGACACATGAAACTAGGGAATGCAGAAAATGTACAACCTGCATGAACACATACACAATCCAAACAGACTTGGACATCATTGTCATGGCCTTCTGTAGTCCAGGCTCAGGAGTGGTATGAACCAACCACCCCCTCTAGGGTTTTGGTGCCTGCAAGTTCAGGGCTTACACAGGCATCCGCAACCCCAGTGGGGAAAGAGGGTCAGGGAACGTTGCTTGGATAGGCACGGGAAGCAGGAACACCGGGTAGAGGGTACAGGTTTCAAAATTGCATAGGATCACGGGTGATTAGGAAGAAAATAACATACCAAATTGAACCACACATACATCCATGCATCAGTACACTCCCCAGCAAGCCTATGCAGAGCAGTTTGTAAGAAAAACAACAAGACACTTAGCTCTGGTTTTGAGTGCTGGCCTCCTGCCTGCGCACTCTCAGGTCCGGTTACAGGAGCACTGCAATGCTGCAAAGAGAGACAGAGTCAACAACCTGTACGTGCCAATTGCACAAAAACACAACACCAAACATGCCCCATAGCAACAGACTACTCTACAAACAGACAATCTGTGGTTGATGCTTCGTACCCATATATGACATCACCCCTGTGACGGGTCATACACAGTCAATGCAGTAAGGCAGCCACTGCTGGGTGCGTGGCAAATGGAACACCAATGTGTCACAATTCACACAACATGCAATGTTCCCTGGGTAAGCAGACAGACCCATATTGCAAGCCATGACTACAGAGCAAGTTGCGTACCACCATGACCGAAACAAAGTTGGCAGTGCATTTATCATGAAGTACGTGGAAAAGACATGCACTGCACCCGAGTATGTCCCTTGCTGCATGTCCCTGTGAGCTGCCCCTTTCCATGTCTCGGAAGGCTACATGGTTGATACAAGTGCCTCAATGGACCTTGGTGTACCGGAGGGTATGTGCCACTGCCCCTGCATGTGTCCCAGACAACCCTACTATCAGCAGCCATCAGTCCACAAACACATCTGAGCTGCATTGTGTGCTTCAACACCAATATTCGTCTAAGCTCACCCTCAGTGCTGTGACTAAGCCTGCATGTGCAACTCGCCTGGTGCAAGCTTTGCTGTGTCGTGGCCCCCCTCTGATGCTCACCTTGCCTGGAGTTCCTTGGAACATGTCAGCAGTTCTAGGATGTGGGTCTGCAATCACTGTGCCTCTGCTTCTGCACACATGTGCATGTGGGCACCAACAAACGGGTCCAGAATTCCGTCGTCCAATGGGACATGTCTGCTGGCAAAGGTGCTCTGGAGGCTCATCCCCCTGCAGAAAGGGCATGCTTCAAAGTCATCTGTGTGTGTCTCATCAGGCATCTCATTACTTGACCATGTCAGAGAGTCACATCACAAATCACACCATCAGTCCGTCTTTCACCTACAAAGTGTGGAACACTATCTGCAGCATGAATTGCAACAAGCACATGTACAGGAAAGAAATGAAACATACTACACAATGCATAGCAATCAATGTCCACATTAATCATGATACACCCCATCTAGCAAAAGCTGAACAGTGGACAATGACACCTAAATCATCCCCACTAGGGGTGTCAACACAAGTCACACAGCACCAGACATGCCACAGATATGACAGTCCAATGCCCTTGTGTAAAATGCTGTAACACCGAACCATCCTTGCGAGCCCATGGATAAGGGAGGCAGGAGTGGCATATGTGAGTCAAGGAACCCAAGCAGCAAACACATACACAAGACAACCATGAAGGGCCCAGCTGGAACAGACAGTGGATGCCTTCAAAAGCCACAAAGCACCGCACCGTCACATGAAAGCACAATAGACTAGCAATTTTAAACTAAATCAACTATTAACTAATTACACTAACTATGGAAAACCTACATTACCTATTTAAACTAACTATCAAACAGAAACTTAACTAACTAAACTAAAAGAAAAATCAAAAATGGCCACATACGACCCGGGGGGGAGGGGAGGCACCCAGGAGGGGGGAGGTACAGGGTGCTGCTCAACATCCACATGCGATGATGCTGAGCCAAAAAAAAAACCTCCATGGGCTCAACGCCTGCACAGCACGACCTATGTGGGAGATAGATGGTCGTCCGAGTCTGGCTCATCCTGGAAAGGAGGACGTGGCACAGTAGCCTGCCCACGCCTAGCCGCAGCTTGCCCCTCGTCGGCAGCAAGTCTGCCGGACGGGTGAGCCTGGTTCTGTGTGGCGATGTGACGTAGGTCTGCATGCAGAACCTCCTGTGTTACACGTGCTTCCTCTTGCAAGGTAGCACGTGTAACACGGAGTTCCTCCTGCAAGGCCTGGCTGGACAACCGCTGCACCTCTTGGCAAGCCTGTAGCTCAGCCGAGATGGTACACTCAAGCTGTGGAAACCTCTCCTCTGCCCGCTGCCTCTGGGACATCATAAGGACACCCAGAGTGGATTTGAGGGAAGCATACTCCTCCCTCAAGGCATCCATGTGCGCCTCTGCGTGAGCAGCAATTGCTTGACGCAGAGACGACATTTCAGCCTGGCGTGCCCTGTCTGAGGCCGCCATGCCCAGCCTGAGCGAGCGGGCCGTGGACCCTGCCGCCTGCTGCTGGAGAAGCACCTGCCTAGCAGTGGGGAGCACAGATCGGGCCACACGCTCCATGCTCTCAGCGATGTTCTCCATTGCTGCCCCCTGCCGTTCGGAATTGGCAGTCATGTCTTGCTCCCACTCAGTATACAGCGGTTGCGCGCGGCGACCGCGTTGCCGGGCTTGACCCCTGCGGGACCCAAGGACCGGGGGTCCTCGCTGTGTTGGCACCGCCTGCGGCTGCACGACTACATGCCCCCGTCGACGTGATGTCCCAGGCACATCAGTGACTGGTGTGGAGGGTGACCCTGCGTCCCGTTCCACCACGGGCGGAGGAACCAAGACTGTCTGATCCCTCAGTGCAGGTGTCGCAGACAGAGGAGTGTCCACATCAGAATCACTCACCCCTGACACATGGACTTGATGGTCATCCAACTCAACATGGACGTCAGAGTCGTCATCAAGGCTGGACTCATAGGCAGCCAGAGACAAGATGGACTGCAGCACTTGGGGGTTTTCGTGGCCTATCACCCCACGACCCCCACTAGTGCCGGGTTGATGTGGCGTTACCAACCCTGTGTCTGGCATGACAACACCATCCTCTGCCTCCATTGCGTCATCACCTGAAAAATAGAGAGGAAAAGGTCAATACACATGTCAGAAGCACACGACACACACACACACTGACAGCAAAGGCATCAGGCAGACATGTGACACACAACATATGACCTGGCATGCATGCTGGGTCTACTTTGAATAGCTTCTGTGATTAGACCTGTTGAAAGGTGACAGTTTCCATGGAAGTGGGTCTATGCAGTGCAGAAAATGTGTACGCCACTCACTACCTACATGTACAAGCACTACATGGTGTGTACCAGGAAATGTGAAGGCAGTGCAATGTCAAAATCAGACATCACGTGCATTGTGCATTCAATGTGTACCATGTCCAGAAGCCAAGCACCCCTCCACCCCAGTACCAAAGCAGGGATGCCTATCATGGTATCAAAAGGCTGACCATACACCTGTGTATTGACAGGCAGTGTTGACTGGCATCAACAGCTTCATGTGATTCAAATTACAACACTGCAAATGATGCTGGGACAGTGGGCAGGACACATGATGGAAACTCCGGAGGCCGCCCACGTGTGAAGAAGACACAACAAGAGTTGGATAGAGTCATTGGCAATTGAACAGGCTGAGGCCTGTGAGCCACACAGATTGTCAGAGCCTAAACATGTGTGCAACGCAGGACTGAGGCACAGTTGACATGGGAAGGCTGATGAGATGGCAGGCAATGTATGTAACCAAGGACTGATATTACAGTGATCATCCAGTCAAGGACACATAGGGGCATGCGTGCAATGCACATGGAGCATGAATGGGCACTCATGTCCCTGCGGGACATCTGACCCATGCACAGTACAAGTGAGATACCCTGCATCGAGTACTAAGGCTGTACGACATGGCATATGTCTGGCAGATTCTACGCTGGAAGTTAGCATCTACACAGGACACATGGGCCCTCATTACGACCTTGGCGGAGATCCATGGTGCTATTTGCACCATGGTCCATGGCGCTAAGCTGCCAACTCCGCCATGGTGGTTGGCGGACTTACCGCCCCATTCCGACCTTGGCGGGGCGGTAAGTCCCCAATCCCCATTTACCCTTCCCCATTCCCATTTTTGCCCCATAGGGTATAATGGGAGTGGGGAAGGCGTTAATTACGCCACCGTAAATTACGGTGGCGTAATTAACAACAAGGGCCCTTAGCGCCATGGATTTTTCCGCCTGCAAAAAGCAGGCGTAAAAATCACCATGGCGCTACGGGAACTCGTACTCAGGCGGAAAGGGGCGCCATGGTTTACGCCGGCGTAAACCCCTTTCCGCCAGGGTCGTAATGAGGGCCATGGACAAGAAACTACACATTGGCAAGATTGGAGCAGACCAGTGCAAAGGTGAAACTGGGGTGCAGAGTGGCGGAGGAGGGGCAAGGGAGCATGCCTACATGGAGTCCCGCATGCAGACTGAGGAGACATGCATAACAGTAGCATTGCATTACTTACACATCAGAACCATGTACACGTCACATGTAGCAGCAATCATGCACAACACATCCCACAAGTGAAACACACACGTCCTCAACAAACACGCATCAACACTCACTGGACTGGGCATCAAAGTCCAGCTTCACTTCCACTCCTTCGACCAATTCAGGTGGTATGAACTCCGCAACGAGAGCCTCATGCAGAGTGAGTTCTTCCTCCTCTGGTGCAGGCCCACCGCCAGTCACCAGAGTCAAGTTGTAATTTGAGGCACGCTTGGCCTTAGTGCTGCGCTTGATGTCATTCCAACGCTTTTTGCACTCCTGCGCCGTGCGCACCTCATGGCCGAATGAACTGACATGTTCCGCAACATGCTTCCAGTGGGTGTCACGTTGGGCAGCCGTGGTCTGACTATTGGCACCCACTAGCATGTCACGGCTGTGGCCCCGCACGTAGTCCACGAGGAAGTCCAGTTCCTGCTTTCAGAAAGGCTTCTTCCTCGACGTGCAGGAGGTCGTGGCTGTGTGTGGGGTCCCAGCCTGTGCTGCAGGTGCAACCTTCCTCCTCTTGGACTGTGGCGCAGACCCTGGCTGGCTAATGCCACCCTGACCAGCATGGCCAGTGGGTTCGGTGGATTGAGCCAAGGGAGTGGCAGGTGGAGGGATGACCAGAGGCCTGACTTGTGTCAGTGGCAGCTGGGTGCCCACTAATGGACCCTGCGCAGCAACATCAGCTGTGGCAGGGTGGTTGGTCGCAACGGTCCTGGTTGGCAGACTCACAACCGGGGTGCTGTTGGGTGCATCTGCCCCTGCACTTGCCAACACCCGACTGTTCGGGGCAGCAGATGACATGACTGCCCCAGGGACACGTGTCTTGGTCTGAGCAGCCCGGCGTGCCCCTATGGTTTCCCCCCTGGCCTGTTGGAGATCTACCAAGGGCTCTTCAAGTGCCAACGCAGCCTGCGCTGGCAGACCCTGAGCCTGGGTGGCAGTGTCCACAGCTGCACCTGCAGCTACCACCACCCTTGGGCCCGTGGCAGTCGATGGAACGGACTGCCGGGTCATATGGGTGCCAGTGCCAGATGCAGGAACTGCATCCCCCGGAACCACAGGGGGTGGTGGCATGACTGCACCGACACATGGCACAACATTGTGCTCAAGTGGCGCACCCCTGCCTCTTCCCCCTCTGTGGCTGCCCTGGACACCCTGGAGTCCCCCTACTCCCTGGTCACCACGGCCACGTCCCCGACCACGCCCGCCACGAGGAGTACGCCCAGCTGAGGCGCCCCTCACCTTTGGTGGCCTCCCAACCATGGCACAGATGTAGTAGTGCTGGCACAGATGGAGTGGTGCCAATGGGAGGTGTACACCACAATTGACCTGGGCAATTGGGGTGAAGGGGGTGGGAAGCAAGATGTTAACAGCCCCCCTGCACCTGCAAGGCTGTATGTGACCCCGGTGATGTGGTGACGGATCACGTAATGCTCAGGCACCCCAAAACTGCAGTAAAACCGTGCACGCAACCCTGCAGCCTACGTGCGTGGATTGAACCTCCCGCACTACGCGGTGGCACCCAGTAACACGAATAACGCGTACGCGTGGGACACACAGGCTACTATGACATCGAAAATGGGTGCGATACACAGGGGCACCCGCAGTGGGAAAAAGAGCGTGTGTGACTCACCGTCTGACTAGCGCGATGCAGAAAAACACGCGTAGCCAATACCCCTGCCAAAAGAAGAGATACGTCCTTGATAGCTGTGAAGTTGTGATGGCGCGCAAAACAACAGGAAGCAGCAACACACGTCGGTCTCCACGAAAGGCACGTACAGCGAACTGCTGGGCCCGCTCACCTTTAACCCGTGCTGAGGGAAACGCACGCGCGCGTCACGTCACTTACGCGCATAGGCCCTTTCCTCGTATTACACGCGGACATGCAGTTTCCACGCGCACTTACGCGCATGGCCCTTTCCTCGTATTACACGCGGACGTGCAGTTTCCACGCGCGCTTACGCGCATGGCCCTTTCCTCGTATTACACGCGGACGTGCAGTTTCCACGCGCGCTTACGCGCATGGCCCTTTCCTCGTATTACACGCTGACGTGCCGATTTTTCACGTGCCAAATCACTCCGTATCAAGCTGGCCACGCGTATGCACACGGAAGACCACGCTCCTGGCCAGAAGGCCGAACTACTGCCCCCCAGGGCCCCGAGCACGCTCCCACCTGCCATCTGCTGCTGCCTGACTGCCTGCTGCCCACGTGCACTGCCATTTGCTGCCTGCACATCAGCCAGGGGTGCTGTTGCTGTGACCACCCCTGCTGGAACCGAAGACTCCCGACTGGGATTCCATCGCTCCACAGCCCAGCCCCAGGACCCAGTTGCCCACCCACTCCTGCCTCTGGGGTTGTCATGTCGGGGCAAACACCATCTGTGACCACTGACAACCCCCGGCCAGAGAGGCAGAGGGGCACCAGCTTCAGTGCCACCGAAGTTGGTGTCTTGGTGGAGCAAGTCCTGGGGCAGTATGATGCCCTCTTCGGAAGTTCCCGCGCCGACAAGGAAGGACGGACTCGGATCTGGACTGACATCGTGACTGCCATCAACGCGGAGGGGGTGGCAGTCCGTGATTTACAACATGCCAGGAAGCGCTGGGAGGACTTCAGGTCCAGGACCCTGAACAAGGGCCGGCGCCTCTTGAAGGCAGCGGATGCCAAGGGGCGCCAGGGCCACTTGTCGGAAGAACAGATGAGGGTCCTGGAACGCATATCCCCAGCGCTCCACGTCCAGGTCCTAGAGAAGCAGACCCATATGGAGTCGAGCGGTGAGTGTACATGCATCCTGATTGTGAGCAGTGCATGTGGTGATTATTCGGTAGTGTGCAGGTCGCACATCTGTTTGTATTGGTCGAGTATGGGTGGGGGTGTACAGGGCCGTGGGGCTGACACATGCGAGGGCTGTGATGTGTGAGACATGGATGCTGCTTGTGTGCCAAATGCAGTTGTGTGGGCACACATGTTTGGATGAATGTGTATGTGAGTAGACATGTCCGTGATGTCACGCATGTATGTTGTTTTCGGCTGCATGTATCAGCACTGTGTACATGTGCATGTGTGTGTATTTGACAAGGGTGCAACAGTGATGCCACATGGATGCATGTGACAGCGGTATGTGGAAGCCTGATTGGCAGATGTGACATGGATGGCCGTCTGAACAGTGCGACACTTGGCAGGGGTGTACACATGCATGCAAGTGTGGTGGTGTGTGTACATGTGTGGTGCACTTCCTGTGTTGCATGTGATGTCTGGCTCACCTTTGGCTGCTCATGCTGTTGTATGTGTATGGATGGTGGTGGCAGTTGCGATATAGCTGTGGTATGACTCATGTGTGCGAGTTGTAATGACATGTGTGTTGGGGATTGTGAGGACCTGGTGGAGGCTGCCCATGGTGGCTGGGGGGTGGGGGTGATAGGGGACATGAGTGGGGGCCTGGTGGGGGCTGGCCATGGTGGCTGGGGGTGGGGGTGGTGGGAGACATGGGTGGGGGCCTGGTGGAGGCTGCCCCTGCACTGCTGGGGGGTGGGGGTGGTGGGTGACATGGGTGGGGGCCTGATGGTGGGTGCCCCTGCACTGCTGGGGGGTGGGGGTGGTGTGAGGCATGGGTGTGGGCCTGGTGGATGCTGCCCCTGGTGGCTGGGGGGTGGGGGTGGTGGGAGACATGGGTGGGGCCTGCTGGAAGGTGCCCCACAGTGCTGGGGGGTGGGGGTGGTGGGGAACATGAGTTGGACATGGGTGGGGGCCTGCTGGCAGGTGCCCCACAGTGCTGGGGGGGGGAACATGAGTTGGACATGGGTGGGGGCCTGCTGGCAGGTGCCCCTGGTGACTGGGGGGTGGGGGTGGTGTGAGACATGGGTGGGGGCCTGGTGGAGGCTGCCCCTGGTGGCTGGGGGTGCAGGGGGACATGCGTTGGGGGGGAGTAGTGCAAGTTGACATGTGGGTTGGCTGGTGGGCATGGGCATGGTGGGTGGGGTGCCTGCATGACAAGTGCTGGGTAGGCCCCTGTGGTGTGAGCCACCTGCAGGGGCCGTGGAGGGTGTAGAGGGAACACCTGGGAGGACCCACACGTGCAATTCAAGTGTGCTGCTCCCCGCGCACCCCTGTAATACACGTACCCTGTTGATATCGCGCACACCTGTAATACACGTACCCTGATGGAATTGCGTGTGTAACTTCCCGCGCACCCCCGAAAAACACGTACCCCTCTCAATCGCGTGTGTCACTTCCCGCGCGCCCCCGAAATACACGTAGCCCGCTCCCCCAGGCCCGATCGCGTGAGATAGTTCACGCGAACCCCTGAAATACACGTAGCCCGCTCCCCCAGGCCCGATCGCGTGAGAAAGTTCACGCGAACCCCTGAAATACACGTAGCCCGCTCCCCCAGGCCCGATCGCGTGAAAAACTTCACGCGAACCCCTGTAATACACGTAGCCCGCTCCCCCAGCCCCGATCGCGTGAAAAAGTTCACGCGAACCCCTGAAATACACGTAGCCCGCTCCCCCAGGCCCGATCGCGTGAGAAAGTTCACGCGAACCCCTGAAATACAGGTAGCCCGCTCCCCCAGGCCCGATCGCGCGAGAAAGTTCACGCAAACCCCTGAAATACACGTAGCCCGCTCCCCCAGGCCCGATCGCGCGAAAAACTTCACGCGAACCCCTGTAATACACGTAGCCCGCTCCCCCAGGCCCGATCGCGTGAAAAAGTTCACGCGAACCCCTGAAATACACGTAGCCCGCTCCCCCAGGCCCGATCTCGTGAGAAAGTTCACGCGAACCCCTGAAATACACGTAGCCCGCTCCCCCAGGCCCGATCGCGTGAGAAAGTTCACGCGAACCCCTGAAATACACGTAGCCCGCTCCCCCAGGCCCGATCGCGTGAGTAAGTTCACGCGAACCCCCGAAATACACGTGCCCCGCTCGCACAATTGCTGTATGTTGCCACTTTTGTAATGCGCAGGGACGCTACCGCCTGCCTTCGTGTGGCGGACATGTATCGGCTTGTGCGTGTCTTTCGCTGTGCGTGGCTTTGCCCTATTCGGTTCCATGAATACGTGTGGTTCGGGTGCGTGTGGGCGTTCCGTCTGCTTCCCTGCAGTACATCCCCAGTTACGCCCTTGTTTTCGCGAGTTGTTCCCCATTCCGCGCGTTACGCCCCGTGTTCCGCCCACTTTCTGGTGTATGCGCCGAGGTTGTGCGCTTTCACTGTGCGCGTCGCGCACGTCTTTTGGGATGTTGCAGTGACGTGTGCGCTATGCACGGGTTTGGCGCACATCCCGAGGTAAACACGCGCAGGGACTTCCATGAATCGCACGCGTGCGCGTGCGCCTGTTTTTTTCCGCTTGCGCCTGCTTGCGCGTAGATTTTCGGCACACGTTTGTTCCATGAATCGGCCCCTAAGACTCCAGAAGTGGTGGCATTTCAGTCATGGGAACCTGAAGTTTATTTAATACCAAACCTGGAAACATGTGTAAAATTTAAAGAACAAAATTATATGTGTCCAGGTAAACCGTTTGTTCCTGATGCCACAGATGCTATTTGTGGTTTGAAATCTGACCCAAGTATATCAGAAGGATGTGAAGTGATTATTAGCAATATGGGGAGTGAAGAAATGGCACAGGCTAAGATGGTCAGAGGTAAATGGTTGGTCAGCACCTGTTTAAAGAACATGACGGTAGTACATTTAAACCATGGAACATACGTGGTTAAACAGGTGAAATATAATGTTTTTTATTTACAGGTTCCAAAGGATACAATTGTGTCAATTGGGGGGTTAACATTGTTTCATGTAACAAATGATGTTTGGAAAAGCCAAGTGGAAAATATCGATTTTTTTCAAAGGGATACTTTTCCAATAGATCCGTATGTGGAATATTTATTGAATCACAAAGAAAGACATGTTATAAAATTGAATTTGAGAAAAAACAATATTACAATTAGTAATCTGGGGATAATAGAAGTGGAAAGATTTAATTGGGGAACCTGGGGGGAACGCTCAATAGTGGGTTTGGCTGTCCTGGTGCTAATCATGGGTGGATGGTTGATTGTGCTATCAGTAAAAAACTGATTTTACTAGCTATGTCAGGAAGAGAAAGATATCCCAATACACATGCATTTTAAAAGAAAAAAAGAACAAGTTGTTTTTAGGAATTGGCTTGGATCGTAGCCAAGTTCTAAAAACAAAAGGAGGGTATGTAAGGATATTTGGCGTGTTACAGCACAGAGTACAGCACTACTGCACAGGTAGCAATTTTTTTTTTGATGCAGCACCACCACATGGGTGTGGTGCATTGCTATATGTGTTGCCAGATTAACATGGACATATAAGTAAAGACAGGCTATTCAGTCAAAAACGATTTTAACATATAAGATGCAAATCTATTTTTACAGTTAAAAGCACACGTGCACATTCAAAAATGCACACTATTTTTCACCTGAAATGCCTATGGTGCAAGAGACACATTTGAAAATGAATAACTAACCTTGTTAATAACTAACCTGACTAATAAAACTGCATTTAACATAACCCACTAATAAAAATGTGTCTCCACTGCAGAATTAGGCCTACTCTGAAAGTGAACTTTTAAACGCACATTCATTTTTTTTTCTTTTTCTCTGCTGCTCTGTCCACATAACTACAGGAAGCAAAGGGCTCGAAGGAACAGGAAATCAGTTGGTTACAAGTGGTTACTGTAGAAATGAGCCATTGTGTAGTGAGGGAGGAGATGGCATGATTGATTCTGATTGGAGCAGCGTCATAGCAAGTATCATGCTAGAGGCAGTGATTAGAGTTTTGCTGGGGGAGCTTGAGGAGGGGGGGAGGACAATCGAGATTTGGCAGAGCTGGGAGAAGGACCTGTTTCCTGGCTGAAGCATTCCTGCTGCAAAAGCTGAGAATTCCAGGCAATAACCCCGGTTTGAGAACGAAAGACGCTTGTTTTCACTGGGGTTAATCTTCAAGGGAGCCAAATTCAGAAAGAGAACAGCTGGAGAAAACTCATGCTGAACAGATAAGGTAATTACAGAAGTGTGGGGGCTGAGTGTGTACGAGAATATTCAGTCAGTGTAGGAAAGGAGATTCCTGTGCTTTACTCACATGTTTAATGTTGCAAATTGAGTTCTTGTCTCCGCCACTCTCTTTTCAGTGTATCACAGACAATGCTGTTACTGTGCTATTTTATTTATTTCTGTAAAGAGTGAGATCGTGTTTAAATGCAACTTTTATAATACACAAAAATATTTGAAAGCAGACCGGTGGGGTGTTTTATATTTACCAATACAGTGCTGATGATGTGGGGAGATGTTTAGACAGTGCAATTGTCATTTTCAAGGTAGCTAAACATCAAATTTGGCTGCAGCCGTGTGCACAATGTAGTTCACTATGAGCAATTGTAACTAACTGTGTGTGTTGTAGTTTGTCGGAGGTCTATGAGTCGGCAAAAAGGGAGGCCCGGGACATAGTTCACTACCGTATATAAGATAGTGAAAATACCACATGATAGCTTGCTGCCGTAGATAAGACAGAGAGAAATTGCCCATGGTGGCACACTAAAAATGAAAATGTGGTGTTCCTGAAATGCAAGCCTGAGGTCTCTCTAGTGATTACACGAAAAATCTAAACAAAAATAAGGGGTTCTGGATATTGGGGCCACAAATAAAACAAGGGAATTATGCTCACCAAAATACCACCAACCACGCATACCAACCACGCATACCAAATACGCATGTCTGTGTGCTGAAATAATGCATGTCCACTGTATTATTGTTGTACATGGCCCAATCTGAATACAAGGAGTGATTGTTGCTAAGTTATTTTTCGGCGGTAAGAAAATACCGTCAGGCCCCAAATCTCCACAAAATACCCTACAGACCTTACAGTTTTCCTAAAAACCCTGGATCCCTGTACTTGGGCCATTAAATTATTTAAGGCAAGTCCTGATCCAAGCGTCAAAAATCAATCCAAAAGAGCCAAAAAATAAATGCACGCGATATGAGACAAACAAAAATGTATTTTATCTGCGTAGGCAAGGAAACAGCTAAACGGGCATTCAAAACCACAATGAAAAATGGCCGGTTATATACCAAGTAGGAAAGGAAAAGATAACAAATATTACAAATTAATCACAATTTCTAAGTCTCCTATTGGCTATCATCATTGTAACTATAGGTGCTTCCTTACATTGCCTAGCTCCATTCCTTTATTATATCCTTGTGACCAAACTAAAATGTTAAACTATTAACTAATTTGCAATGAGCTCATCTCTGTTCACACGCTTTCTGTTTGAAGGGCACTCTTTAAAACCTATATCTTTAACCTCAGCTTACAATTGACTGCTCTAAGAGGAGTATGTGTGAAGTGAATGATTGCATACATTTCAACCAATCCCTATGTGAGGTAGGACAGTGTGACACTGAGATTGTAATCTAAGATCCTCTCTCATTGCCCTAAGCGGTTTAGCACCATTTTACCATTTTCTTCATTGTGAACTGTTTATCTCCAGTACACTTTGCGACTCGTCATTGGAAACATTACTAGCTCGGCGTCCTTTCTCATGATTAAATCTATCCTGCCTTTGATATTTTCGTGCTGGGACTTAGCTGCTTGTGAACTCCATACTCTTACAATGACAAGGAAATGGGTATATGTGTGTATGCCAATATGTGCATGTATCTATATAACCTGTGATCTCATGAAGGTTTCTTTATATGTGTTATGTACATGTTGTGAGGGTCGGTAAAACAAATCAGGGATTCCTAATCAATTCTACTTTATGTGTAATACAGGTTTTTCTTGGCTTCTAGTTTAGCAACTGGTGCCCCATGAGTGTGGTCTATCCTACAGAGGACAGTGTTGTACATAATTTTTTCCATCCTGTCAGGCAGGTGTTCCTGCTTACGACCTTCATTATAATTAATTTTGATATATTACTCAGGAACATAAATTGCTATATCTCTTTGAATACTGGCCCTGGGAACTCGCTAAACCAATGCCCTTTGTTTAATCATTGTTCTGTTCTTTAGCGCTGGGGTCAGCTATCTCTCTTTGTTACTTGTCCGTGACCTCACTACCACATCTTAATCCTGGGAACTGGTTCACCCCCCTTGTCTTAACCAATCATTGCACAACATTTAGCCTATTGTTCTGGGAAGTTACAATTAAGATGTGTTTGTGTGTGTATGCTTACTTGCAGAGGTTTGGCTAATGTTTTCAGCTGTGGGGGAGAGACTTTTCATCCTTGTGAGGTGGCTAACTAGATGTTGAGGCCTGCATGTACTGTGTGTGCAGTTTAGTGTAAAGGGTTACTGGCATTCATTGTTATTATGAATACTCTTGTATGTTTCCCTAACTAATGTTGAATGTAGCTGTTTTCACTAAAGGCACAGGGTTATGTTCAGCTATAAGGTGAATAAGCCATGGTTTTGCAGAGGAGGAGCCAAGTACCTCTACCAGAAGTTCCGCCCCCATTCTGCCTATATGTTGGCAGCCAGAAATTGTGACCTGTGCAAAGCCAATAATGTTATCTATACCACAAAGAGTCGTTGAAACAAGGTATCCATTGAGAAAACCTTATATGTATCAATGAAGAAGTGACGGTCTTCTGAAGGAAGTTCCAGAAGAAGTGTGAAAATGAATGAGAAAAAAGACTGGTGATGTCACATGAAGCTGAGATGACACACCCAGACGAGATGCCAATGAAGAAAGGATATAGACCTTGTAGAATCTGATGGCGAAGTAAAGAATTGAGCAACTTTATATGTGTGGAATGAAGATTTTTACGTGCGAAGAAGCACTGAAGAAAATGCAAAGCCATTTCATAAATGTACAGATGCAGGAACGCAAGGAGACAAAGTAATCATAAGGCTGGCTATACGTAGGGACTAGAATGCAGGTGGTGCCGTCAATATACATAAGTGTGTGTAGAATATGGATATTTACAATGGATTTGAGGAAACCTGGACCCCGTGAATGGAGGGCTGAAAGTGTGCTGCAGCAGAATAGAATAGCTAACAATGAAGGAAGATTAGAGAAGGCTTGCCTGGCTCAGTGTCAAGATTCGGGGCTGCCAAGAGCATGGATATCTACTTAAGAAGATATAATGAACATGAGAAGCGAGCTGAGCTCCTGTTTGAGGTGTAATGGAAAATACTAGAAGTGCCAGGTTTTCTTCATTTAATAGTATTAAATGCAAGAAAGGAGCTAAAAATGTGGTCTCTAGTCACATGGTCAGATGGAAATAGACTTTGGGGCAAGCTACATAGAGACCAGAAGATAAGGCCATGCCTTCACTCCCTTTTATTCTCAAGCACAGTGAGCCTTTGCAAGACCGAGTTCAAACGCAGTAATTGAATGGCAGATGGCAGGAGTGATGATGGATGTTGGGCTAATTGGGTGGGGAGGCATGACCAGGCCAACCCTCCAGCACCTTGGTACCAGCTTCTGTGCTGCTAGCGAGTGGAATATTCCAGAAGGGTACAAACATGCCAACCAATTGTAGAGGGCCACGTAGCAGGGAGCCCAATAGTTTCAGAAGCCAATAGCATGCTTTGTATTTTCATGACACGGAAGATGACTTGCACTTGGGGTGGACTTAGTTTTCCACCTGACCTTAGAGACACAATCACGATCTTCGTCTTTATAGAAAGTATGCTTAGATGTTCCCTTTAAGCCTATCACATCCACGAGCAGGTTTTCTTATTTTGCCACATAGTATCATGTCACTTATGGCACATTTTTAGAATAAAGTTGAGAATGCTGTACGCCATCCGTTGATGCCCGTTGTACTCCCTGTTTTAACTTTCAATTAAAACAGTTGTGATTTTGCCAAACTTCCTGAGTCAGTCTGATTATTGATGTGTGAGTACGATTTGCATCACCATCCATCTCATATACTATTACCCCATTTTAAAGGACCTCTGGGTTCACTTGGCAGCAGGAGAGGATGGTTAAAGACACATCGACCCAGTAGGCTTTTAGAATTCCAGAACATTGGCATCCTCTGCCATTTAGCTGGAGGATCATGAGGCTTCCTGTGGAGAGCGGCCGTTATAGAACTCTTGCAAGAAAAAGATGATACTGGTGGGACGGGTCCCTCTTTTACAAAATCCCTCCTGCTTTCCACAGGGGCTGAGCGAACTGAAGGTGATGGTGGCTGATTGAAGGAGGAGACGATCCGGAGGGTCAGACACCTGTTAATGTTCTGGGCCGTGATTTAATGACACATTTAAATATGATGATTTCCTTTACTGATGAAGGCATAGTGTGTTCCACTACAGCGATACATTATCCAAATGTGGCTGAATTCATAATGGAGTTTACAGCAGAAATAGCTCTGCGAGGGATGCCATTAGCGCCAGAAGTCTATCTTTTTGGGGAACACATTTTGTTGACATGTCTACCCGGCTTGATGGGAAAGATTATGAGGATACCTGATGAGTTTATGTTCATATCACAGGTACCTATGGTTAAAGAGGGGGGACAGACTGTTCCCCTAGAGTGACAGGCAGCCATAGTGCGAGGGCAATTGGCATGCTCGAAGGAACAGTTGACGAGTGCAGGCCATGGAGAACGGTAATTGCCATTGGAGAAGGGTATAGATTGACTGATGTCACAGACTAAGATATGTTTAGAGATGACACATCAGATGATGAAGTAGTATTCGAGATGAGTATTACATATTGGATCAGAATAGAGAGAAGGGAAATTCCACAGAGAATGGTGATAGTGTGGCAGAGGGCAGCATTTTTTAATGAGGAAATGGAAAAAGTACCAACCTCTTTATGGACTACAGGCCCCTATATCATAGGCCTGTTGAGGGGGTGGGAGAAGTTTAGATTAAGCTGAAACCAGGAGCAATTTTACCTCAAGCAAGGCAGTACCTGATGTATTGAGAGGCGGATGAGGGTATTTTTAAGACTATGGGGGTCATTACGAGTTTGGAGGTAGCCATGGTGCTATTAGAGCCATCGCTTTCTCCAAACCCGTGTCCGAGTCTGGTCTGGTTGAATGCATACTTACCGGGACATTCCGACCTGTGCGGACCCTGTAAGTCCCCATTCAACCAACCATTCCCCATTCCCATTTGAGCCCCCATAGGGCTCAAGGGCAATGGGGAAGACGCTAATTACGGGCCCGCAAATAGTGGGCCCGTTATTAGTGCCCTGGTCCCTTAGCGGGACCCGCTGTCATACTCCGTATGTTCCACCGTAAGTCTGGAAAACCACTTGGACTAGATGCCACTGAAGTAATTCAGACTTCCTTCCTGAGAGCACAGCTTGCAGTATAAAAAAACCTGTCAGGCCAAGGGCTCAGTCAAAAAGGCAGAACGCACAGCGGAGCTAGAGGGAAGAAACAAACAAGGCAAATATTACATACCGTTTGTTGATGGCAAAAAACCAACCCCTCTACACCCTCCGAGACCCACAAGCTTACCTGTGTATTCCTTTTTCCTGCAGAGTACCTACTTGTGACAGAACACAAGACCGGATGTGGGCGAAGGTCAGATGGCGACTTTAAGAGAGTGCCAAGGATGGTGTCACTGATGTCTCAAAACCCAATAAGTGATGCAAACAGCAGAGCGTCCCGAAATCCAAAGAGTGATGCAAACAGCAGAGCGTCCCAAAATCCAATAAGTGATGCAAACAGCAGAGCGTCCCAAAAATCCAATAAGTGATGCAAACAGCAGAGCGTCCCAAAAATCCAATGAGTGATGCAAAGAGCAGAGTGTTCCAAAATCCAAGGAGTCATGCAAACAGCAGAGCGTCCCAAAAGCCAAAAACAAACCAAGCCAAAATGTCACCAGGTGTAAGCAGTCAGCACCGTTCTTCCAAGTGCAGAAAAATAGGTTTCAGGAAGAAAAGACGTGGTGTTCACTTTCTCAAACACCTGAATGCAGGGTATTTCCTTCTTCTTTCGAAGAGCGGGTAGCCAGAAGCTGGTAAGGGATACGGGGTTAGGAATCAGAAAGGGAGCCGGGAGCCAGACATGAAAAGCAGAATCCCAAAGACAGTCCGTTACGAGTTCTGTGGTCGAGCAGGAGAAGGCACATCAGACGACCGCCGAAACAGAATCAGAAACCAGGCAACGGGGTCCAAAGGGTAGGCAGAAGTCAGCAACCAGGTACACAACAAGTAGGAAAACGTTTTCCAAGAAGCGCTGCTTACGTAACACAACGGTTTAGGAGCACCAGCTTTCTGGGGGCGTGACTAGATATAGTAAGTGGATTCAAAGGAGGCGTGGAACGCAAGCAAAGGAAAAAGTGTTCCAAGAGTTCCTGCCAAGCGCAAGTCCCATTGGGAGATGTAGTTTTTACCGGCGATAACGCAGCGTTGATGTAATCGCCAGGACAAGTGCCACGGGCTTCCCCCATGGGTATGAGAATGCCGTAGGAATCCGGGGGGCATGACAGTACCCCACCTCAAAGATGGGCTTCCCCCGGGTCGCAATCCACGAGACCGGAAAAACGCCCACAAAAGACGCGGAGCATGAATGTTGGAAGCGGGCTCCCAGGTACGGTCTTCCGGGCTGTACCCTTTCCAGTCTACTAGATAACGGCGGACACCCCGGACCACTCGTGTATCTAATATGGCCTGTACCTCGTATTCCACTTTACCCTGAATCGTAATGGGAGCTGGATGATCGAATAGTCACGTACCAACAATGTAAGGACGCAATAGGGAGACATGGAACACGGGGTGGATTTTCCAACTTGAAGGTATGCCCAAGCGATAGGCGGCTGCGTTAATGCATTGCGTGATGGGATAGGGACCCACGTAACAAGGGTTTAGTTTACGTTTGCCCGGTATATGAAGATGCACAGTGGATAGCCAGACCTTATCCCCTGGGCGAAACTCTGGGGCTGACCGGCGGTGCCTATCAGCATGTTTTTTCATGCGATCCTGTGCTTGATGCAGATGTTGAAGCACAGCGGTGCGGATAGACAGCAAAGATTGGGCCGTTGCTTGAGCTGCGGGCACCTGTGCCACCGAAGGAAGGGTGGACGGTAAAACCCACGGATGTTGGCCATACATGGCATAGAAGGGAGAACAGCCAACTGACGCGTGACAAGCATTGTTGTACGCGAATTCCGCAGCCCCCAATACGGACAGCCAGTCCGACTGGTATTGTAGACACAAACATCGAAGGTACTGCTCCATGGTGGCATTAAGTTGTTCTGTCTGTCCGTCTGTCTGAGGATGGTATGATGATGACAGGCGAACGTCGATGCCAAGAAATCGGGTGAGAGCCAACCAAAAGCGTGAGGTGAATTGGGATCCACGGTCTGAGATAAGAACCAAAGGAAGACCAAACAGACGAACCACCTGTTCGAAGAATAACTTGGCCAATGCGGGAGCAGAGGGGACGCCTTTACAAGGGACAAACCGAGCCATTCTGGTGAAAGTGTCTACGACCACCAAAATAGTGGTTAGCCCCTGGACCGTTGGAAGCTCTACCACGAAATCAAGTGACACAGTGTGCCATGGGCGTGGCGGGATGGGCATTCTCTGGAGAAGCCCTACAGGCTTCCCAGGTACTGATTTACATTGGGCCTCATTACGACCCTGGCGGAGTGGGTTTACGCCAGCGTTATTCGCGGCGGACCCGTCCGCCCTACTACGAGATTCCGTAGCGCCATGGAGCGTTTTCCGCCTGGTTTTTCCGGGCGGAGAAATCCATGGCGCTACGGGACCTTGTCGTTAATTACGCCACCGTATTTTGAGGTGGCGTAATTAACGCCTTCCCCACTCCCATTATACCCTATGGGGCAAAAATGGGAATGGGGAAGGGTAAAATGGGGGATGGGGATTTACGGCCCCGCCAAGGTCGGAATGGGGCGGAAAATCCGCCAACCCCCATGGCGCTATCGGCAGCTTTCCGCCGTGCTCCAAGGTGCATTTTGCACCGCGATTTCCGCCAGGGTCGTAATGAGGGCCATTGTGTGCATACAGCACATTTTGATACAAAATCTGCCACATCCCGTTTCATATTGGGCCACCAACACCATCGGAGGAGTAGGTCGAGTGTCTTGGTTTGCCCTAGGTGGGCGGCTAAACGAGTATCATGAGACCAGTTTAGGGCCTGCAACCGAGTCCGGACATCAGGGATATACAGGCGTTCCTGTACATATGGCAGTTCTGATATCAAACGTGCTTGCAACCCTTGAAGAATCGTTCCATGGTCCGCTGTCCAATGACGGATGCATTCTAGTAAAGAACTGGTCGCAGCACAAATACACATAACAGTGTTTTTTGGCAAAACAGGAAGGACTGCCTCCTCGGTGATGCATCGACTCCGATGCGAGAAAGCGCATCGGCTTTGCCATGCAAGGGGCCTGGCCGATAGGAGATGGTGAAATTGAACTGTGCAAAAAACAGATGCCACCTGATTTGTCTAGAGTTGGTACATTTCACCGTAGACAGGGCTTGAAGGTTACGGTGGTCCGTATAAACAGTAACAGGATGCCGTCCCCCGAGTAGGTGGTGTCGCCACTCCTTAAAAGCAGCTCGTATAGCCAGTAGCTCTCGTTCCATTATGGTATAATGCTTTTCCGGGGAAGTCAATTTTCTGGAAAAGAAGGCTACGGGGTGTAGTTGTCGAGTTGTGGGACATTTCTGAGACAAGATAGCCCCAAGGGCAATGGCAGAGGCATCAGCCTCAATGATGAAAAGCAATAGGGGATCTGGGTGTAGCAGGACTGGGGCCGTAGTAAAAGCCTCTTTCAGGGTCTGAAAGGCGACCTGGGCCTGAGTGTCCCAACAAAAGGGAACTGAGGGGCTGGTAAGGCATGTCAACGGGGCTACAATAGACGAAAATGATGCAATAAAACGTCTATAAAAGTTAGCAAATCCTAAGAAGGATTGCAAACTCTTAAGCGAGGTAGGAGTAGGCCAGTCAAGGACTGCTCGTATCTTTGCATCATGCATGTGAATGCCCTGAGATGATATCACAAAACCTAGAAATTCCACAGAGGAAACGTGAAAGACACATTTTTCGGCCTTCGCATACAAACCATGTTCACGAAGACAGAGTAATACCGCCCGTACGTGCTCCTCATGTTGCGATAATGTTTCGGAGAATATGAATATGTCATCCAGATATATCACAACAAAAACATCCAACAGGTCTCGGAAGATGTCGTTGACGAAGTGTTGGAATGTTGCGGGGGCATTACATGGGCTGAACGGCATCACTAGGTATTCGAAGAGGCCGTATTTGCACTTAAAGGCCGTCTTCCACTCGTCGCCTGCGCGCACCCTCACCAGATTGTAGGCCCCCCTCAAATCCAATTTTGTAAAGATTTTGGCGGTAGAGGCGATGCAATAATTTCGAAATGAGGGGTAATGGATATTGATTTTTTATGGTCACCACGTTGAGTGCACGGTAATCAACACAAGTGCGGAGATCCCCCTCCTTTTTTGGGACAAAAAAAATTGGAGCTGGAGAACGGGAAGGTCTTATATGACCAAGTCTTAAAGACTTCTCAATGTAACCCTTTAAGTGCTCCTCCTCGGGTCGTGCCAAGGAATATATCCGACCGTGAGGGAGAATGGCATTGGGTACCAAATTAATCGGACAATCATATTCCCGGTGAGGCGGGAGTTGTTCAGACAAACCCTTGTCAAACACCTCAACCAAATCCCGATATACCGAAGGTATTTCAGGTGCCGCCTTATTGGTTGCATTAACAGTGTGTGTGCTTGATATTAGAGCCATGCTTGAAGAGGGGAGAGGCATCCCCTGAACAGGAAATCGATCCCCCTTACATATGGGAGAGGAAAATAGTACTGTTTGTTTCACCCAATCAATGATGAGGTTATGTTTTTGCAACCAAGGGAGGCCCAAAATATTCCCAAATTGAGATGCAGAGATAAGATCGAAAGACAGCTATTCAGTATGCCCTGCCGCCGTACTCATTTGCAAAGGTTGTTTTTGTTTTGTGACACGACCCGAAACCAGACAGGAGCCATCTACTGCATAAATGGCTTCTGGTTTATCTTTAGGGTCTAACGGGATACCATAGGTTACCGCCACTTGTTCGTCCATATAATTACCTGTTGCCCCGGAATCTATCATGACTGGACTAGAAAAGGTTTGAGAGTTGGGCAATAGAAAGGACATATCCAAGTATATGTGTGTGGCAGCTGGACAGAGGAGTGAGCCATTGGAAGGCTGACCCGTCACATCAGCTCGATTTAGGGACGGGTCGTGGCGTTTCCCGCCAGTTTAGCAGGGCGTTTAGGTCATACACGAATGAAATGTCCCGTCTGTCCACAATACAGACATAGATTGTTTTGTAGTCTTCTCTCTCTCTCTGCCTTTGAAAGGGGACCTTTCACTGCCCCAATCTTCATGGGTTCTACATCCCTAGGGACTGGGGAGGGTACCAGTTCAGGTTTACCAGGGCGTAGATCAGGATGTCGGCGTTCTCCATGCCTCTGTTGCAGACGGGCATTTACCTGCAACACCAAGTCAAGCAAATCAGAGAATACTGAAGGAACAGAGGCGACAACAGATAATGCATCCTTCAGTTCGTCTGACAAACCCCTATAGAAGGCCGCTGCCTTTTTCTGTTCAGGCCAAGAGGTTTCTGCAGCCAACTGATTGAACTGGGCTAAATACGCCAAGAGGGGTTGTTTACCCTGAGACAGTGCCAGAAACTCCAGGTCTGAAGCCTGAGCTTTATATCTGGCATCGAAAACCAGGTTCGTGGCTACTAGTAGGGCATCAAAATCATACAAAACAGGGTCATCAGACTCCAGTAACGAATTTGCCCAGGCCGCAGCCATACCCCCTAAATGAGAGAGCACAAAAGCTGCTTTTGTTGTGGAATTGGGAAATGCCAAAGGACGGCATAGAAAATGTAGACGACATTGATTGATGAATGTCCTATACGTTTTGGGGTTTCCCTTGAAGCGTTCTGGTGGGGCCAATGGAAAGGGACCAGGTAGTACCACCGGAGCTAAACCGGCTTGGGGAGTCGGAGGAACGGATGGCGGTACAGGAGCGGGAGCATCCCCAAACTCCTCGTCCGCAGGCAAGGGCTGCACAAAGCTTTGCATGACATCCATTCGTTGATGCAGGGAAGCGTGTGCTGCTGCCATGTCTGTGAGGAGCATGGTAAAGGCCTGCATCATAGCAGCCATAGGACCTGCATTAGGATCCATCACAGACAGACAGGCACCAATGTTAGGCTTCTAAATCTGTCGTACTCCGTATGTTCCACCATAAGTCTGGAAGACCACTTGGACTAGATGCCACTGAAGTAATTCAGACTTCCTTCCTGAGAGCACAGCTTGCAAGGTAAAAAAACCTGTCAGGCCAAGCGCTCAGGCAAAAAGGCAGAACGCACAGCAGAGCTAGAGGGAAGAAACAAACAAGGCAAATATTACATACCGTTAGTTGATGGCAAAAAACCAACCCCTCTACACCCTCCGAGACCCACAAGCTTACCTGTGTATTCTTTTTTCCTGCAGAACACCTACTTGTGATAGAACACAAGACCGGATGTGGGCGAAGGTCAGATGGCGACTTTAAGAGAGTGCCAAGGATGGTGTCACTGATGTCCCAAAACCCAATAAGTGATGCAAACAGCAGAGCGTCCCAAAATCCAAGGAGTGATGCAAACAGCAGTAGGCGTCCCAAAATCCAATAAGTGATGCAAACAGCAGAGCGTCCCAAAAATCCAATAAGTGATGCAAACAGCAGAGCATCCCAAAAACCCAATGAGTGATGCAAAGAGCAGAGTGTTCCAAAATCCAAGGAGTGATGCAAACAGCAGAACGTCCCAAAAGCCAAAAACAAACCAAGCCAAAATGTCACCAGGTGTAAGCAGTCAGCACCGTTCTTCCAAGTGCAGAAAAACAGGTTTCAGGAAGAAAAGACGTGGTGTTTACTTTCTCAAACACCTGAATGCAGGGTATTTCCTTCTTCTTTCGAAGAGCGGGTAGCCAGGAGCGGGTAAGGGATACGGGGTTAGGAATCAGAAAGGGAGCCGGCAGCCAGACATGAGAAGCAGAATCCCAAAGACAGTCCGGTACGAGTTCCGTGGTCGAGCAGGGGAAGGCAGATCAGACGAGCGCCGAAACAGAATCAGAAACCAGGCAACAGGGTCCAAAGGGTAGGCAGAAGTCAGCAACCAGGTACACAACAAGTAGGAAAACTTTTTCCAAGAAGCGCTGCTCGTGTAACACAATGAATTAGGAGCACCGGATTTCTGGGGGCGTGACTAGATATAGGAAGTGTATTCAAAGGAGGCGTGGAACGCAAGCAAAGGAAAAAGCGTTCCAAGGGTTCCTGCCAAGCGCAAGTCCCATTGGGAGATGTAGTTTTTATCGGCGATAACACCGGCGTTGATGTAATCGCCAGGACAAGCGCCACGGTCTTCCCCCATGGGTGTGAGATTGACGTAGGAATCCGGGGGGCATGACACCCGCAAAGGACGTGTGGTCAGACCACACTTCCTTTGCGGGTCCCGCTAAGGGAACTCAGAATTGGGCGGTAAGAGTTTACCGGCACCAGGTTCCTTACTGGTGACCGTTAACCCTTACCGCCCAACTCAGAATGAGGCCCTATATCAGCTTTGATGGAACAGGGTATCTTAGTGATCTCAGACTCACTGTGTAATACTGCTGTGTACCTTGTGAACATATCAAAAGGGTGGTTGTGGAGATTAATTCAGGACATGAGGCCAATTAACCAGATTGAGGAGGCAGAGTTTACTTTAGTTCCAAAAACTGGAATGATTTTATGTAGTATCCCCAGAGAGACCCAATATTTCACCGTGGTTGACTTGAAAAATGTGTTTTTCTGAGTCCCGTTGCATAAGGACTCCAAGACCTTACGCCATTTATGTTTCATCAGATTAAGGTGAAGAGTACTCGTTTGGCCAAAGGGTACTGTGAGTCTCCATCAATCTTTAATAGGGTGCTGCAGATGGATCTAAGCAATATTGATTTGTGAAGTGTTGTGCTGCAATACGTAGTTGACATTTTAGTTTGCAGCAAGAAAGAAGATGAGTGCTGACAAGATTCGATTCAGCTAATGACTATCCTAGCAGAGAAGGGATATAAAGTAGACAAGGAGAAATTACAATATTGTCAGGAAGAGGTGTTAAATATAGGTCAGTTAATCTCACATGAAGGAAAGAAAAGTCACCCCTGAAAGAGCTGAGGCGATTATGAAAATACCAAAACTGCACATGATAAAACAAATGCAGCAGTTTCTGGGATTGTGTAACTATGTTAGAGCATGGGTATTTGATTATTGTTCATACATGAGACCCCTTTTGTAGGCTTTGAAGAAAGCACAAGTGAACAAGGAAAAAAATAGAATGGACTGAGGAAATGGAGGGAGGGTTTTAGGAATAGAAAAAAAGCAATTTGTACAGGTCTAATTTTAGGAATTCCCAATTATTCTGAGGAGTTGTTCCTGTTTTCGCACATGAATGAGACAGCTATGACAATGTTGCTTACACAGAGGACTATACAAGGGTACAAACCTCTGGCATATTATATTGGGATTCCAGATCTAGTTATGAGAGGACACTTTCCTTGAGAACAATCGATGGCAGCTGCAGCATTCAACATTGAGAATTCTACAAGCATTGTGATGGGGTGTTCTATCATGTTCTTTGTTGAGCATTCTTTGTTTGCTGTTTTTGGAGAAACCTAAGGGTACACCGACATCTCAGAGGGCTTCTGCATATTACGTAATTATATCGAATACATCTATCAAAATAGGTGTAAAATAGTGAACGCTGCCAACTTTGTAGCAGCACCTGTGAAAGCGGATGAGCAAGTGCATGATTGCTCCTATTACGAGGAGTTCTATGACAAAATCCCAAGGGTAAAGGAGAATGCTCAAGCAGGGGGCGGGGGTTCTCTTTATTGATGGGTCTTCAGAAATGTATCAAACTGATGGGGAAAGGCATTCAGGTTCAACTGTGGTAAGGCATGGAGCTAATGGGGAATTTGAAGTGGTAGCAAGTGCAAGACTACTGTCTCACGTTTTGGCACAAGCTGCAGAATTGGTGGTGCTAATTGTTGTGCTCGAGAAACATGCAGGGCAGTAAGTAACAGTGTACAGTAACTCCTCCTACCTGACATCAACCATGCATGCAGGGCTAGCACGATGGAAAAGGAGGGGCTACCTGCGAGCGGATGGGACTCCAGTGCAACACGCTGTATTATTGGATAGGCTTGTTAAGGCACTAAAACTCCAAGTAGCCATCGCAATAGTTAAATATGCAGCACATACTAAGAGAACTGATTTTATTTCACGCAGGAATGAAGCCACACCAGAAGTAGTCAAATGGGTTGCATATTCTCCAGATATTTTGAGTTTTGATACTCCAGATGTAAAAGAAACAAAAGTGGTCATGATTATGAGTGTAAATTAAGGGTTTAATCATTTGTCCAGAACACAGTTGATGAAAGTTCAAGGTGGTGCTCAGGAAGAGCAGGAATTGTGGAAACACAGGGGGTGTTCTTTGTTCTCCTCTGAAGCATTGTGGTGAAAGGACAGCACTGGAAAGCTGGTGATGCCTGTAGCCTTATTAAAGGTAGCGCTTGAACATCTGCACTACCCTGTGCATGTAACTAGGGAAAGCCTCGCAGCAGCTATTGCAGAGGACTGGTTCATACTGGACCTGGTGGAACACTTTGCCTTTTATGTAGTAAATTGCATCATATGTCAAATGCTTACTGCTGGGCAAACACTGCAAACAATTAGAGGAGTGATACCTCGACCGAATGGTCCTTTTCAGCATTTGCATATCGATTAGGTCGATATGCTGCAAGTATGTAGTTTATATAGGTATATGATAACGGTGGTGTGCTTCTTTTCAAGATGGATTGAGCTGGTCCATGTAATCACACTGATGCCACTTGTGCTGCAAAGCGTTTAGTCTGAAATGTCTTTCCTAGATGGGGAGTATGTGAGGTGCTGAAATACAACAATGGGCCTCATTTTGTTAATGAAGTATTCAAACAAATCAGCCTATTGTTTAGTATAAAACACAAGTTTTCTTCTGATTATCACCCGCAAGCAAACAGGATATGTGAGAGACTCAACAGTCTTCTCAAAGAAAGAATCTCTAATCTCAAATTGACACTGAAGCAGGAATGGCTGTATTGCCTGCCCCTTGCATTATATGCATTAGGGAATCAGCTTGGGTCGGACCACCACCTCACACCCTATGAGTTACTAACAGGAAGACGAATGACAACATCCCTGTCACCTCCTTCAAGTAGTAGAAGTGATGACCAGATGACTGCAGAATTGTTAGGAAATGAGCTACGTGCGTATTTAACATGTATGACCACTAGTATCTCTGTCATTTCAGATCAACACCGGCCTAATGGGTGTTGGTCTCAGCACACAGATGAAGACCATTCAGCAACTGGATGTGCAAAACTACTATATGTACCAAAGTTATTTGTTGGAGACCCCGTCTTAGTACGTAACTTCACAAGTAAGTGACACAAGCCCTGTTTTAGTGGACCATTTATCATTGAAAATGTCACTCTCGCAGCAGTAAAAGTTCAGGAAGGTGTATCTGGATTTATTTGGGCAACATGAAGACGTATGCTGGGGAGACCGATACACCCACACCCATTGATTCAGAAGCAAGACAAGAAGAAGCAGTTCAGCATGTGCAGACTCGATCGATGACAAGGAAGAAGAACGCTGAGATTGCTGAATAAATAAATGCAAGAGTGCATTTGGACTGTGGCTTACCCCAAACACTCTTTATAGATATTTGAGTAGGAGTGCAGAAGTCAATGTTCTTGATCCACAGGCATCTTTTAATTGGATTTAAGAAAGTACTGATGTGCTAAAAATGCCAGTTCTTGATTTCATATTCGACGACTGGAAAAGGGAGCAGTTCCCCGATGCATTCGATATCCATAGACTCCTTTGTGCTGTCTTTGTTTTTTTACTCCAAGCTTACTCTTCTCTTGTTGTTGTGGAGCGTAGCACTGACATATATATTTTAGTGCAGGATCCTAAGAATGGGCCTGAGATTAGAAGATTACTTGCAGCAATAATTGAGCAAATTCAGCAGCTACCTGAACATCTAACAAGGCTGCCTGATTGAAAATGTTTTTCCTTCCTTAAAAGCATTATAGATGCACAATGTGTATTATTGGGGATAATGCAGTTCCAGAAAGTGAGCAGACTCAACAACATGTGGAGAGACACCAGTGGTGGGGTCTCATGTATTGGTGCATGATGTATGTGTTCACAGCATCTATTATTGTTTTCTGTTTTTGCTAATCCATGCTGCTTACCTTGCTGTTCCCAAAAAGGAGGGAGTCCCCTTGATTCTTCCCACACCAGTGACCTATGCAGAGTCAGTTGTTGCAAGGAGACAAAGGGCATATGTGATTATCCCTACACCAGTGACACATGTAAAGTCACCTATTTCTCTGACAGGTGTTCCTATGATTCCCCCTGTAGGAAGGATGATGACTGATATTCTCCATGAGCAATATGCACACATTATTTTGGCAAGGAAGAGACCCAAGAGAAGTGCAAGGGAAGATGATTATGAGTTAAATAATTATTTAGATAGTACAACACATTTAGGGAACAACATGTGGTAAAAACACATGAAGGATGTAGGAAAAATAACCGCTGAGGAAGATTGCTTTCTATGTGCTCTCCTACCTTATGCTATGAGGCAGTCCAAGATATTCATAGTTATAGAAATAGATGTCCAGACAGCTCATTGCCTAACTCACCTTGCAATCTGCCATACAAGAGGTTGATTCCAGGGTCAAACAACATCCTTAGTATGGGTGAAGGAATGGTCATCTCCGGAAGAAGATGATTATGTTCAAGATTTAAAGACAAGAGCAAGAACACACACCAGAGATCACGTGATAAGATACGAAAAGACCGGAATGAAGGGAGCAGGAATCAGATTGGTGATAAACAAGAAGTTCAATTGCCGAGGAAAAACTGATGAAGAAATACAAAGATGAAAGGAAAGAGGACAGATGCACATCTGGGGAACAGTACTTTCTCCAGATGGTTGGGAAGAAGGCATAGTCGTATGCAGAGCTGTGGCAGTAACAGGACATCACAAACGGTTATAGATCATGTGGAAAAAGGATCCAAACATCTATGGCCGACGCTTGCAAACTTGCTTGCATGGGTCGAAGACAAAGGAGGCCTTTTGCAGATAGTGCCTCTTGCTAGTGCATAGCTATACTTCAGAAACAATGGCACAAGAAAAGTTGGAGAGAATCAGCAGTGCAGTTGAATCTTCGATGTACCAGGAATGAAGGATGGAACAGTAGTGATAATGGACCACTACTGGTCTTTCGGATCCAGAGCATACATGAAGCTTCCCAGAGATTGGGGACGACTGTGTTCTATAGTGATTGTTCATGTTCCAGCATTGGTGATACCGAAGAGTGACGAACATTGGAGAATTTGCAAAAGCAGATGCTCACCTGAGAAAGAGGAGGTCCGTTGGATATCTCAATCGAACAAAGAGAGAGAACTACTTATCAGCTAAATCAATAGAAGCTTTTAAGGACATTCCATATGAAGACAGGTTGTTCAGCCGGTCTTCAGTGATATTCACAACAATCTTCATGCCATGGATCCAGACAATGGGGTTCAATGCTTTCAAGGAAGAGCTGAGAGACATAAGACAGATGACTCTTCAGAATAGATATGTCCTGGATATGATTACAGCTATGGAGGATGGTGTTTGTGCCAAAATCGGAGAATCATGTCACACATTCATACCTTCTCATAATGAAGATAATGGGACCTTGACAGAGGCCATAATGATGCTTATGAACTTTCATGTCAAGATGGAAGATGAAGTAGAAGACATTGCTAATGACAGCTGGTTTGCATCAATCTTCTAATGGATTCCACAGGGTATGGCGAATATCTTCAAGTTTCTTGGAGCCTTGTTGGTGATGATCATGTTTGGATTCTGTGTGATCTGAATAATAATCACACAGTACAAGAAGACAGCAAAGAAAGCAACAGGAATGAAGATCATGATTGATGTTGAGTTAGGGCTTGGACCCTTAGAGCTGACAGACAAAGAAACCAGAGACTATGTAAAGACCAGTATTTGTGCACCTGAGGGAAGAAAGTTCTTGTATCTGAGAGACCACAAGAAGTATGTGGGAAGATGGAACTACTGCAACCCGAATGGGCAATGCCGCCTTATGACTTGGAGTGTTGATGAACATGTGAAATCAGCAAGATGTCTGAAAGGAGTGATAAAGATATGCACTCCAAAGAAGCACTTCTTCAGAAAAGGATGTTTAGATGTAAAGACTGATGGGATAGTGGTTGAAAAATCAACCAGAGGGGAAGTGTGGAGGAGGAGCCAAGCACCTCTACCGGAAGTTCCGCCCTCATTCTGCTGATATGGTGGCAGTTGGAAATTGTGACATGCGCAAAGCCAATAATGGTACCTATACCGCAAAGAGTTCAGTTCTTGAAACAAGGTATCCATTAAGAAAACCTTATATGTATTTGCAAAGAAGTGACAGTCTTCTGAATGAAGTTCCGGAAGAAGTGTGAATATGAATGGGAGAAAAGACTGGTGATGTCACATGAAGCACAGATGACGCACCCGAAAGAGATGCCAATGGAGAAAGAATATAGACCTTGTAAAATCCGATGGCGTAGTAAAGAACTGAGCAATGTTTTATGTGCCGAATGAAGATTGTACATGCAAAGAAGCACTGAAGAAAATGCAAAGACATTTCATAAATGTACAGATGCTGTAACGCAAGTAGACAAAGTAATCATAAGGCTGGCTATACGTAGTGAATAGACTGCAGGCGGTGCCGCCGATATATATAAGTGTGTATAGAATCTGGATGTTCCAAGGATGGATTTTAGCAAACTTGGAACCCGTGAATGGAGGGCTGAAAGTGTGGTGCACCAGAATAGAATAGCTAACAACGAAGGAAGATTTGAGAAGGCGTGCCTGGACCAGTGTCAAGAGTCAGGGCTGACAAGAGCCTGGTTATCTATTTAAGAAGATACAATGAACGTGAGAAGCGAGCAGAGCTCCCGTTTGGGTTGTAATGGAAAAACACTCGAAGTTCCAGGTTTTCTTCATTTAATAGTATTAAATGCAACAAAGGATGCAAAACGTGGCCTCTAGTCACATGGTCAAATGGAAATAGACTTTGGGGCAAGCTACACCAAGACCAGAAGATAAGGCCATGCCTTCACTCCTTTTTATTCTCAAACACAGTGAGCCTTCACAAGACCGAGATCAAACACAGTAATTGAATGGCAGACGGCAGGAGTGATGATGGATGTTGGGCTAATTGGGTGGGGAGGCATGACCAGGCCAACCCCTCAGCAGCTGGGGTACCAGCTTCCATGCTGCTAGCGAGTGGAATATTCCAGAAGGGTACAAGCATGCCAACCAATTGTAGAGGACCATGTAGCAGGGAGCCCTACAGTTTGAGAAGCCAATAGCATGTTGTGTATTTTCATGACACGGAAGATGACTTGTACTTGGGGTGGGCTTAGTTTTCCACCTGACCTTAGAGACCCAATCATGATCCTCGCCTTTATAGAAAGTATACTTAGATGTTCCCTTTAAGCCTTTCACATCCCCTAGTAGGTTTTCTTATTTTTCCACGTAGTATGATGTCACTTATGACAAATATTTAGTATATATAAGTTGTGTTTTTTCATGAAATGTTTGGAGGAACTCTTGAGTGAGAATGCTGTACGGCATCCATTGATGCACGTTGTATTCATTTTTTTTAACTTGTAAATAAAACAGTCGTGATTTTGCCAAACTTTCTGAGTCGGTCTAATTATTGATGTATGAGTAAGATCTGCAATCCCATCCATCTCAGATACTGTTACCTTGTCTTAAAGGACCTCCGGGTTCAGTTTACTAAAGCATGGCTACTTGTGCTTTGTTGGACCTACGTGAAGGTATCTCTTTGAACGTGTGTGTTTATGGCTGCTGGCTCCTACACTGTGTTCCCATTTTACAGTGACTTTTGACGTTTGTACGTTTAATCACATTTAGGGTGCTGGATGTTTTCACTAATATTACTGTATTCTCCAGCATTCTCATGCTCCCCAACAATCATCTCAGTGTTTTTCATACCAAAGGGCCTTTAATACTATGGGTCTGAGAAGGGGGTGGGGTTAGTGTAGCAAGAGGGAGCTTAGCAGAGTTGGAGAAGGATGTCACAATATTATTTTTCTCTGCACATCTGCATTCTTACAGTCTGCTTCACTTCCTTTAGAAAAAAGCACAGTGCGAATGAACCAGCAGGGTAAAGACCATTAGACACATGGACAGGAATTGGAGCCCCTAAAGCAGGCATCATTTCTTCAAATTCCATGGGGTCCCGATGCCTATAAAAGTGTAAACACCTATCTCTTCTTGATTAATGTTGGACCTGAAAAACTAATTAATGTGGACCTCTTTTGGGAGAGCAGTCCTATCCAAAACCCTTTGCCAGTAAGGCGAAGAGTGAGTGTTCACAGGCAGACAGAAGCTATGCTCCCTGCTATTCCCCATGAAACATTGGGGGATGATTTGCTGCTGGTGCAAGATCTACCTTTCTGCCAGCTACACTGCTACTCAGGACTTCATTGAGGGTGAAGGTCGCCAACAGGTGTTTGCCAGTCTCCCCCAGGTTGGGATAACAAGAAAAAAGACTCATCTTGTATCTGAGACCCTAAATTGAGAGTCAGAGCATCATGGGAGCTAGCAAAGCCAGGAACCCTGTTGGCTAGTGCCTCAAACTGATTCACTGAATTTGAGTCATGTTAGACATCTTCAAATCAAAAGCACATACTGGTGCTAACATCGGCAGTCGCTGAAACTATTTGAACCGCTGCCCTCAATCCAGTTTGCTGCAGCAATGTGCCAAATGAGCATGTCATTGCTCCCACACGAATGAAGAAGCTCATTGCTGTTGAATTCTTCAAACGCCCACGTAAGGAACAGTGCTTTGAACCACACTCATTGTCACCCTTGATTCAAGTTTCAATGCTGAATCAACTATGGTATTCTTCAATTTGATCTTTTTGAAATGCTGCATTGAATCACAATGAGCCCAAGTTTGAATCCAGCTCAATGTCTACTCCCCATCTGGTGACACAAAAGGACCAAGGAAAAGGGTCTCAAACCTGAGTGTACCCTTATACATTCACACAATAGAACTCAGGTTGATTAATTCTGTGGGGATATTTTCACAAAATATTTTAATTTTTGTTTTTAGTTCACCCTCTAGAGAGGTATTTGGGATTACTTCAATAAAGGCTGCTTCATAGATGAAAAAAGAGTAATTTTATTTAATTTCTCTATCCACAGGGTATAAAAAGGAGGTACAGATCAACATATTTCTATTGAATCTCCCGTATTCCTCTTCTGTTCTGATCTTTCTCATGATTAGTTTTCAGAATCCAGGTTAGAGGTTATTAAATGATTCCCATCTTGTTGATGGAGAGTCCTCAATCAGGGAGCCGGGGTGCGTTTTGAATTCATTGTTTTACTCGTCTGGGACTCTTCCTGATATTTGAAGCCTACCGTTTCAGTGGCACAAGGGCCACATTCATCAGGCTGGACAGACACTAAAGGGTTAGTGTGTCAATGTCGATGTCTAGATAACTGGTTGTATCGTGCCAGGGAATCCCACCTGCAGATGAGGCGGGAACAAGAGGGATGGGGGGACAAAAAGAGGAGAGTGAGTGGTACCATAATGATTTTTGAGCAGTGTCACAGACGTTTATCAGTGCTCTCAAGATGAAAATTCAACCTAGGTCTTACCTAGTTATAGGGGTCCCCACGAATATCCGTGTGGTTGGAAGGAGAGAATTTATACTTCCCACGAAAAGCAAGAAGCTACTGTCATGTTCTGGAATCTGGAAAACAAAGAGGGGAGTGATGTTTTAACCAGAGAAGGTGGACAGTAGTGTAATATATCACAAGTAGTTAAAATTAATGCTTATTAGAAGGGGTCATATTCAAATGAACCCATGGCATATTTTCATTCATGGAGCTCCGAGGCTAGACATGTTTACGCTAGACAAGTGTCAATAAGCATAGTATATATGGCTTATCATGCAGTGCCAGAATCCCCTGGGGTATACCAACCAACGGATAGTATTGGCAAATGGGAAGCGAAACTGTAGGGCAGAAGGGTACACTAATCGACCTATTGAACTTCAGAGCCCATAACGAACAAAAAGGGGGGGACAGGGACAGAAGTCTGTGCCTGCACAGTAAATTCAGCTTTTCCTCATGTCATGCTCAAGATGGGCTTACCTTCGCCGCTTTGAAAATATCAAGTCGGGGAGGGACGGCTCACCGCGGAAGATGCCGGTCCGTGCACGGATATGTTCGTGGCTTCGCGTATGTACTGTCGCGTCTAGGTGATGTATTAATGAAAGCGTCCACAGCGCCGGGGCAACGGCCAGGGACACAAAGGAGGGACTAGTTCGCAGAATAAGTGTAGGTGCCGTTATTCGGGCACCACATTAGGCTCAACATAGTAAGGGCATCATACTACGTGGAGCAAGGCCACAAAGTACGGCGGGTTATGAAAGGGAGCAAACAGTAAAATAATTCCTGAAAAGACCCATATCCATGCTAGTGGAATATATGGTTAAGACATACAAGTTGTCACGCCATGTATAACTCTGCAGTTCCTGATAACTAGGGGACAGAAGTGTGTGAAAGCTTAAAAGCTAGCTAAAAAGCTAGGGGGCTCTACAAGATTTTACCTCACATAATTGCCATAGCCCAATACATTCGGTGGTATCACATAAATAGTATCACATTATTTACAGACTAGTATATATATAATCAAATGCAGTGAAGATGGTTTTTCATAAAGTGGCCAGAGTCTGCCAGCTAGTTGGTTCGTTCAAGCCGGACTTGTCTGTTTGTAGGCGAAAGATCCATAATTGTTCACTTTTGAAGAGTAAATCATGAATGTTTCCCCCTCGCTTAGGGACATTGGCTTTTTCAATGACTGTCCATCTGACATCCGTTGCTTCATGCTGGTGTTGGACAAAGTGAGTTACCATGGGGGCAGTTCGTTTTTTGGTGCGGATACATGACCGGTGTTCAGCCAGTCTAGTTTTTATAGACCGGGTGGTCATACCCACATATTGCTTATTGCAGGGGCAGGTTATTAAGTAAATCACGTTCTTACTGTTACAGTTTGTGAAGTTTTTCTGCAGCCATGGGTAGCGCCAGCCAATATCGATAGATGTGGTTCTGGTAGTTCCTGCACATGCACTGCAGGTACCACATGGCGCATGTCCCGTGGGTTTGGCCTGGTTCCATAAGGTGGCGATGATGGGTTCCCTTGGTTCTTTATAGGTGTGGATCAACGAGTCTCGAAGGTTCTTCCCTCGCTTAATTGCAAATCTAGCTTTCCAAAGATTTGATTCTCCCACATTCAAGAGTAGCCATAGTTTAATCACTTCTTTTTTAATTTTGTTGGTTAAGGGTGAAAAACTGAAAATCGCAGTAATTTTCTCTTCTTGATATGTCTTTCTGGTATGCTGTTCCAGAGTAGTCTCTCTCAGAATGTTTCTTGCTCTATTTTTAGCTCTCTTTATCGTGCATCTGGGATAGCCGCGATCCCGTAACTTGCAGTAGAGTTGACTTGATTGTTGTTCATATGCCTGCATTGTTGAGCAGTTCCTGCGGTATCTCAGGAATTGTCCAAAGGGTAAGTTGTTTCTTACGGAGGATGGATGATAGCTCGTATATTTTAAAAGAGAATTCCTATCTGTAATTTTGTTCTATATCTTGGTGTTTATTTGATTGTCTTTTATCTCCAGGTTCAAGTCCAAGAAATGTACTGACGTTTTACTATGTGTTTCAGAAAAAGTTAGAAAAGGATTCTGTTTGTTGAGCCAGGTCATAAAAATAATGAGTTCTTGTTCATTGCCATGGAAAATCATCAGAACGTCATCGATATATCTCTTCCACAGTTTTATATATGTGCCCCATGGGTTGGTGATAGGATAGATCGTCTTCTCTTCAAAATCCGCTACATACAGATTCGCTAGGCTCGGCGCGAAGGTAGCGCCCATCGCTGTACCAGATGTTTGTTCGTAGAATGAAGTTTCATACATGAAGTAGTTCTTAGTCAAGGCGATCTCAGCTAGTTGCATAATGAGATTAACTGGAGTCTTAAGGGGTGGGGTTGTATCTCTCAGGATTTTCTCGATCACTTGTAGGGTTGCCATCTGCGGGATCTTTCTGTATAGCTATTCAATATCCAGTGTCACAAGTAATTGACCTTCTATGTCAAAGAGTAGATCTTTGAGTAGCCAAAGGACGGCAGTAGTATCCTTGAAATGTGATCTCATCTGGTTCACTTTAGGTCTCAGGAAGTAGTCGACAAACTCTGACAATGGCCCCAAAATGGAGCCTATGCCTGACACTATAGGTCTTCCGGGGATAGGGGTGATACCCTTGTGAACTTTAGGTAGAGCATAAAATGCTGGTCTCCTCAGAGTTTTCTGGTTCAAATAGTCATACTCTTTTGTGCTGATGTAACCCTCTGCTAGGGCTTCTCCCAGGATCGATACTATCAGTTGTTTAATATCTTCCGTTGGATCTTTCCCCAATTGTCTATAGCTTGTTCGTTCCTCTAGTAAAGTTTGTACCATTTGTTTGTAGTCCTGTATATCTAGGAGCACTGTGGCTCCACCTTTATCCGCTGGTTTTATAATTATTTGTTCATTATCTGTCAGAGCTCGTAGTGCCAGTCTTTCTTTCTTCGAGATGTTATTGAATATTACGGGGTGTTCTTTCTCCATTTCTTCAATCTTCCTGAGCAGTGCTTTTTCAAAAGATATAGATTCTGGAGTGATTCCGTGTGGAGGTGGGTAAAAGGTGGATTTCCCCCTCAGATTGGTCGCACTTTTTTCCGATTCTGTATAGGTGATATTCTCGAAGTATTGTTTCAGTCTGATTTTACGGACTAATTGTGCTACTTCTATACGAGTTTGAAACGGATCATGTGTGGTGGTGGCAACAAAAGAAAGTCCTTTTTCCAGGAGGTCCTGTTGGTCTTTAGTCAGACTATGACTGGAGAAGTTCATCACTAGGGATTTCTCTCTTGGTTGTTCTGGAGGTCCTGGATTATTGAAAGTCACATCGATATCTATCTGTGGTACATTCGTACTGGCTCTCTGTGGCATTCCTTGTGTCTCATATGCTTGATTCGTGTCCTCATCATGCCACGTGACTGACTTTTTCTTCAGGGTGCTTCTTAAGGGGGCATTGATGTCTGTCCTCGTCCCTTGCTGCGTGTTACCCGTGGTGATTGATTCTGCCAGGGTGCTTGCCACTGTCCTCTTCCTCTGTTTATGGTTTTTCCTTGCCCCAGATGAAAAAATTGGGGTGCTCTGGAGGAATTGCGATTGGATTGATTGTTGGTAGCGCTGCTGGTACTTGCTGTGCTGTTATTGCTTCCGATGGAACTCCCACTGGAAAAAGTCCAGTTTTGTGGTTTAGGGCAATTGTTTTGTATCCTTTTTCTGTTGAATTGATTGAAAAGTTGGCCTGGCATCGGGGGAGTCTGGCTCTGGTCTTCATAATGTGCATCCGTAATATAGGGATGTATTCTTTCTTGGGTATAGGAGGCTAAATCTTTCTTCAGTTTCACCACTTTTTTATTTAGATTTAATTCCTTAAATTCCTTCATAGAGGCCTCCAGTTCTTCGATACTTTTTTTTATAAGATTCGAGGATATGGGCTGTTTTCAGAGCATTTTGTTTTTCCTCAATCTCCTTCATTCATTTTTCGGATGCTGTCTTAGCTGTGCTGATAATCAATACCAGCCAATCCCGTGTGCACTTGTTTGAAATGTACGACCAATCCTTCCTGAACTGGATTTGTTCCAGGAATATCCTCGGTTCGATCCTCAAAATCAGACCCATCGGGGCTGCGTTAGCCCGTAGATATTCGGTCATTATTGTTCCGTGAAGCTCAGTTCGAATCAACTGTTTTTTCAAAACTTCAAGTTCATTCCAATCATTTCCATTGGTCCCAATCTCTGGGATACCATCTGTGCCCAATATGGAAGGGTTACTTAGGAGATTCTCTACTAGGTCTTCTGCATATGCTAAATATAGATTTTCTGCCATTTTTAGGTGATTGTTATTGTCCTTGTTTCAAAGTCAAGTTCTTTAATACAAAGAAATTCAGGACTCCAATGAAGGAAAAAGTATTTGCCGTACACTAAAACAAAAAAGGTTTTGCTACAAAGATTTTTGTAGCTGTGGTCCACAGCAAACAGCTGTCAGAAGAATCACTTGACAAAAAAGGACCAAGGAAAAGGGTCTCAAGCCTGAGTGTACCCTTATACATTCAAACAATAGAACTCAGGTTGATTAATTCTGTGGGGATATTTTCACAAAATATTTTAACTTTTGTTTTTAGTTCGCCCTCTAGAGAGGTACTTGGGATTACTTCAAAAAAGGCTGCTTCATAGATGAAAAAATAGTAATTTTATTTGAATTCTCTATCCACAGGGTATAAAAAGGAGGTACAGATCAACATATTTCTATTGAATCTCCAGTATTCCTCTTCTGTTCTGATCTTTCTCATGATTAGTTTTCAGAATCCAGGTTAGAGGTTATTAAATGATTCCCATCTTTTTGATGGGGAGTCCTGAATCAGGGAGCCCAGGTGGGTTTTGAATTCATTGTTTTACTTGTCTGGGACTCTTCCTGATATTTGAAGCCTACCGGTTTCAGTGGCACAAGGGTCACATTCATCAGGGCTGGACAGACACTGAAGGGTTAGTGTGTCAATGTCGATGTCTAGATAACTGGTTGTATCGTGCCAGGAAATCCCAACTGCAGATGAGGCGGGAACAAGAGGGAGGGGGGGACAAAAAGAGTAGAGTGAGTGGTACCATAATGATTTTTGAGAAGTGTCACAGGCGTTTATCAGTGCTAGTGCTCTCAAGATGAAAATTCAACCTAGGTCTTACCTAGTTATAGGGGTTCCCACGAATATCCGTGTGGTTGGAAGGAGAGAATTTATACTTCCCACGAAAAGCAAGAAGCTATTGTCATGATCTGGAATCTGGAAAACAAAGAGGGGAGTGATGTTTTAACCAGAGAGGGTGGACAGTAGTGTAATATATCACAATATATATGAACCCACGGCATATTTTCATTCATGGAGTACTGGCAAATGGGAAGCGAAACTGTGGTTTACTTAATAACCTGCCCCTGCAATAAGCAATATGTGGGTATGACTGGCTGAACACCGGTCATGTATCCGCACCAAAAAATGAACTGCCCCCATGGTAACTCACTTTGTCCAACACCAGCATGAAGCAACGGATGTCAGATGGACAGTCATTGAAAAAGCCAATGTCCCTAAGCGAGGGGGAAACAGTTATGATTTACTCTTCAAAAGAGAACAATTATGGATCTTTCGCCTACAAACAGACAAGTCCGGCTTGAACGAACCAACTAGCTGGCAGACTCTGGCCACTTTATGAAAAACCATCTTCACTGCATTTGATTATATATATACTAGTCTGTAAATAATGTGATACTATTTATGTGATACCACCGAATGTATTGGGCTATGGCAATTATGTGAGGTGAAATTGTGTAGCTCCCCCTAGCTTTTTAGCTAGCTTTTACGCTTTCACACACTTCTGTCCCTTAGATATCAGGAACTGTAGAGTTATACATGGCGTGACGACTTGTACGTCTTAACCATATATTCCACTAGCATGGATATGGGTCTTTTCTGGAATTATTTGACTGTTTGCTCCCTTTCATAACCCGCCGTACTTTGTGGCCTTGCTCCACGTAGTATGATGCCCTTACTATGTTGAGCCTAATGTGGTGCCCGAATAATGGCACTTACACTTATTCTGCAAACTAGTCCCTCCTTTGTGTCCCTGGCCATTGCCCCTGTGCTATGGACACTTTGTTTAATACATCACCTAGACGCGACAGTACCTATGCAAAGCCACGAACATATCCGCACAGGGACCGGCATCTTCCGCGGTGAGCCGTCCCTCCCAGACTTGATATTTTCAAAGCGGCAAAGCTAAGCCCATCTTGAGCATGACATGAGGAAAAGCTGAATTTACCGTGCAGGCAAAGACTTCTGTCCCTGCCCCCCCTTTTTGTTCGTTATGGGCTCTGAAGTTCAATAGGTCGATTAGTGGACCCTTCTGCCCTACAGTTTCGCTTCCCATTTGCCAGTACTCCCCGTTGGTTGGTTTACCCAGGGGATTCTGGCACTGCATGTTAAGCCATATACGCTATGCTTATTGACACTTGTCTAGCGTAAACATGTCTAGCCTCGGAGCTCCATGAATGAAAATATGCCATGGATTCATTTCAATATGACCCCTTCTAATAAGCACTAATTTTAACTACTTGTGATATATTACACTACTGTCCGCCCTCTCTGGTTAAAACATCACTCCCCTCTTTGTCTTCCAGATTCCAGAGCATGACAATAGCTTCTTGCTTTTCGTGGGAAGTATAAATTCTCTCCTTCCAAACACACGGATATTCGTGGGGACCCCTATAACTAGGTAAGACCTAGGTTGAATTTTCATCTTGAGAGCACTGATAAACGTCTGTGACACTGCTCAAAAATCATTATGGTACTACTCACTCTCCTCTTTTTGTCCCCCCCTCCCTCTTGTTCCCGCCTCATCTGCAGGTGGGATTCCCTGGCACGATACAATTAGTTATCTAGACATCGACATCGACACACTAACCCTTCAGTGTCTGTCCAGCCCTGATGAATGTGGCCCTTGTGCCACTGAAACCGGTAGGCTTCAAATATCACGAAGAGTCCCAGACGAGTAAAACAATGAATTCAAAACCCACCTGGGCTCCCTGATTCAGGAATCCCCATCAAAAAGATGGGAATCATTTAATAACCTCTAACCTGGATTCTGAAAACTAATCATGAGAAAGATCAAAACAGAAGAGGAATAGCGGAGATTCAAAAGAAATATGTTGATCTGTACCTCCTTTTTATACCCTGTGGATAGAGAAATCAAATAAAATTACTATTTTTTCATCTATGAAGCAGCCTTTTTTGAAGTAATCCCAAGTACCTCTCTAGAGGGCGAACTAAAAACAAAAATTAAAATATTTTGTGAAAATATCCCCACAGAATTAATCAACCTGAGTTCTATTGTGTGAATGTATAAGGGTACACTCAGGCTTGAGACCCTTTTCCTTGGTCCTTTTTTTCAAGTGATTCTTCTGACAGCTGTTTGCTGTGGACCACAAAATTGCTATTTCTACTCCCCATCTGGATCATCGTGACTCACCACATTGAACCTGATTTGAATTACTTGCACAATGATAAAAAGCCTGGTTTGACAGTTTAAATGATGATAAACTGATTGAGGTGCTCTTGTAAAGCCCCAACCACACTAGTGGATTTGTTGATACTCTAGAGACCGGTTAAAGGAATAGTCCACTCAAAAATATTATTGTCCCGAGGGTTCGGGCATGTGTTTTGAAGCATACGGTGATCGATCGTACAAACATTGCACCTTACGTAGTTTTCCTCACTTTTACACATGCAAAATCAGGCAGCAGGTCGCAGCCATCTTGTGCTAATCTTATCCGTTGCCGCATTGCCCTAAGGTGAACTGCCCTGGCGGTATTAAATCATATCACCCGCCCCTGAGGGTGAGATCACTAGACGCGTACCGCCCATTTCACAATGCCAATGCACTCCTTGTGTCAACATTCTCTGCGCTTCAGCTAATGACGTGTATCCATGGAAATGGCAGGACACCTTTTTCCTCAATAAGTATAAACAGACCGCTTCTCATCAGACAACATCAGATTTGCTTTTCCAATCCTTTCACTGTCTTTATTTGTGTATCCTGTGCCTCGTTTCTGTGCTCTGTTCAGCTACCTTCATTGCTTGTATTCCGTGCAAACAGATACTAGTAGTATCATCACTCTCTATTTTTATTTTGTCGCATAATGGCAACAATACAGCCCTACCAGTACATGCTGGAGTATTCCGAAGGTGGAATTACTCGAAAGAGAAAGATGCGGAAACAATGGGGCTTTGGACAACAGTTGGGAGGATGAATCAACAGATCAAGAGCCTGAGCCTAGTCGCATGGACGACGTCTCCACTTGGTGTACCTGCAATCAGTGTGTGCTATTGCCAACCGAGGTGGAGAACTGCTGCTGCCGAGAAAATTCTGGATGCTTGTCCTACATATCGGAAGATGAGACATGACTGCAATGCATTACCGAGCTGCATGACTTCAGGGCAGCCTGCCTCACACTGTCCTTTTTGAGGATTATGATGGTGCTTATGCACGAACTTCACGCAACAGTTCGCTATTGCAATCCAATTAACGAGTAAGTGTGCTTTAGATGTAATGTCACTTAGGCCACTAACATTTCATGGTTGTCTCCTATATTGTCGTAACTTTGATTTATCATTGCCAAATGAATGTGTCTTGCAATTCTATACATCACTTGCGATTTGAGGAAATCATAGTGGTCTTCGTATGTTTATTTCATGTACAACCATGAAGCAATATTTCTTTGTGTCCAAAATGTAATGCAATGCATAGTCATTCAATATTGTACTGTGTCTACACTTTAAAGTCCAAGTGGATTTATCTGTGAAGTAACATTTGTACTGGCAACAATGCCATTGGATACAAGATTGCATTTTGAACTAAGGTTTAATACACTTATCTTGTTCATTTAAAAAAGAGTTTTTATCTTTCTCTTCCACAGGTGCTACAGGCTGGTGGTCTATCGTTCGTTTAAATGGTGGCTTCATGGGAGGCTTGGACACCGCGTTCGACGAGTAATACCCGCCTGTGTCGTTGGTGCCATTAGAGACACATTCGCAAGTGACAGCAGTTAGAACAGGGGATTTTCCCACACTGTGCTGCAACCCGAAGTTTATAATGTGTAGTACATTTGTGCCATCAAAATCAGCAACAAAATAAAATACAACTGCACTTTTATGAATGGTTGTTTCAATTTTTCAGTGAATCAAGTGTGTCTCTATTCAGCAGTGTTCCGGCTCTTTCCTGCATGCCTCATGCCCCTCCATCCCCCCTCCAGAATCAATGGCAGTTCCCACCTGTGTCTGTGCCCTCCCAAGGAGGCTCTCAGGGTGGGAATGGCCAAGGTGCCAAACTCCATGTACACTTCAAAGGTATTTTACGTGCAGAGTCCATTGTTCACATGGCCTCCCCAGACCCAGTGTCTCCAGACAGGCTCCCCTGAAGCAGACCGTGCCCCTGCAATCCACATAAGTGGGTATCTCCTTTCAGCAGTGTTCCGGGCCTTGTCTGCACACCTCATGCCCATCCATCCCCCCTCCAGAATCAATGGCAGTTCGCACCAGTGGATGTGCGCTGCCAAAGGGGGCTGGCAGGGGTGAGAACGGTCAAGGTGCCAAACACCATGTACACTTCAAAGGTATCTTACGCGCAGGAGCCATTGTTGACATGGCCTAGCGAGACCCTTGTCTCCATGCAGGCTCCCCTGAAGCAGGCCACGCCCGTGCAATCCACATAAGTGTCTCTCCATTGAGAAGTGTTCCGGCCCTTTTCTGCATGCCTCATGCCCCTCCATCCCCCCTCCAGAATATATGGCAGTTTGCACCAGTGTCTGTGCCCTCCCAAGGGGGCTCTCAGGGTGCGAAGGGCCAAGGTGCCAAACTCCATGTACATTTCAAAGGTATTTTACACATGGGGCCATTGTTCACATGGCCTCCCCAGACTCCAGGCAGGCTCCCCTGAAGCAGGCTGCGCCCCTGCTATCCACATAAGACCACGCCATGTACACGTCACTCATTCACATACACACCCACTTTTCAAATTCTTTTTAAACCCCTTGATATTTATCATGAGAAAATCTGTGAGCACTGCAAGTCAACTCATGAATGTTCTACCTGAGAACATGTGTGAACACTGAAAGTCAGCTCATCATCGTGCTACCTGTGAACATCTCCTTGGTCTCCTGCTACTAACTTCCCTGCTTGCTGAATCTGTTTGTTGGTCAAGGTAAGGGCAGGTCACCTAATCTTATCTTCTTGATCTCTAAATTTCTATCTATTTCTAACAAATGTACCCAGTAGTGTAATATTCATTCATCTCATTTCCATTACCATTGACTTGACTTTAATTTGTTCTGTTCGCGATATATAGCAATTGTCATCAGTGTCAATTGGGATAGAATTGCATCCTTCGCGGACCGTGTCTATAAGCATGTTTCCTGTATGGTTTACGGTTGCTGTTCTAAGACCCATAACAAAAATAAAGGCACAGTAATGCATATATTCCCGAGGAATCCAGATCTAATAAGATAATGGGTCAGATAATGCGGATTTGCAGCGGAAGAGTTTGAAAGTAGAGCCCAGGGTGTCTTTGGGGACTTGAGGGGAGATTGATTCTGCATATGCAGCATGCACTTCACTAAGAATATGTACGACCAATCGCAGTACATAAAGAAGCATCGACTGAGAACATCTCGTAAATTGCTTCCAAATGCAATTCCAACTCTATTCATGCACATGCTGCCTCAGGTGAGTCACAATTCATGATTTAGCTCTAGGCCTTGGAGTAGTGAACAGGTAACTACATGGACGGATTGGTGTTTTAGGTGTAAATGTTCCTAATAATACTTTTCAAATTGACAAGATTGTTTTGCCCCATTTTGCTATACATCTGTCCCTGGTTTTAGGAGCATCATAGAAAACTATTTATGGACACAGAAAACTATGTTATAGTGCCCTAGGAAAATAAGCATAATCTTTTCATAATCGGTTGCTTTACATGTCAATTTTTTTAGGTTAGCATTTCTAATTCAAATCTAATTTTCCCTTTACATCTCCATGACAATGCACTGAAATTGAAGGATCAAGATTCTGCATCCATGTCTTTCCCAGAGTCAACAACAATTTCGAGCGCATTTCAGGTAGTTTTATTTTGCAAGTCAGTTTGGGAAAAGTATTATGCATGGAATTAGAGATACTGTGATAAAGTTTACGTATCCTGTCAAGTATTTACATAATGTTTCATGCATGGGTTTTTATTGATATGTACCATTGTCGGCATCCCATTGTGTGTGTTCAATTTCACTTGTTTCATCCATACAAAAACAAGTACTGTGTTAGATGGTGATGCTGGTACTTCGACTACAATTACATCATCCTGACAGTTCCGTTGAATGAAAGAAAGTATACCCTACACCTTATTCTATTAGACAGTGACATTATTATAAACAAGCATCTTCTGCAAAATGCTTGAGAGCAACATTACAATCATTGGGTTTTGCAAGGTGATCTCTGATCGAGTACACTAGCCATCAATCAGTAAAATTTGAAATTTATATTTTGATTAAATGACATACACAGTATTCAAGGGTATCTTTGTAAGCCATGTGTGCTACGAAAAAATGTAATTTCAAATACGATTTACTTTTTTTTTAATGAGTATTCTATTCTAGGGATGTACACAAGATCGGGAAATAGAAGAGGAAGCATGTGGATCTGAGGTGGCAGACCAACTTGATGGTGCAGTCGTGACAGTGAACAACACGGTTTCACAGAAAATCAAGAAAGCAAGGGTAACTAACAAACAATTTCGATTACAAAAAGTGTTTTGGGCTGGTGTCTTCATAACATGTTTTTTATTAAATCTAAAGTGCTATATACTGCATGTTGGTTTTACATTGAACATGTTTGTACAGCCCATCTTCTAGAGCCCCAGAAGTAAACAAACTATGAAGACACAGACAGCTACTGAAACCAGAGATGCTGCTTGCCAAACTGATTTCACCATGAAGCAACTATTATTTGAGGTGCAGCGTGTTCAAATCATTAAGCAGACTCGAGATGCTTATGCCCAATGGCAAGAAAATGAATTGAATGTGACCGGCGAAGCCAGCTAAGTGTTGTTGGACCATTGCTACAATGTGAGAACTCCACAAGATGAAGATGAAACTGAATGTAATGAAGATGCTTTTGAATTACTCGCAGACCACTTGACACAATCGACAACCGCAAAAAAAGGGCCACCTAACAAACAATCGACATTGATGTTTTCTCTGATTTGTGTTCAAATAACACAAGCTGAAATAACAGAGACTGAAGCTTCAACACAATTGACAGAGGAACTAGCCAAAGATCTTGGCTACAGTGCTTCCTGTTCAGCTGATATGTCTACCACATTTGAGTCACTAACCACATTCATGCAGGACGATAGTCTAATAAAGGAGCATAAATGCATTGTATTCAACAGCTGCCTGGTGGAGATTATACTGATGCTAAAATGTATCCATCCAGTGATGGGGGAAGTATGTGGGAAGCCATTGTTGAATGTGAGTCATGCATCACAAAGCACTAACTTGAAAATACAAGCTACATGTGATCTGCTCCATGCAAAATGTTCATGATCCGCTCAACCGATGCCAGCTGGAAATCTACTGTGTGCAGCAGCTTTACGTTTCAGTGGCTCTACTTTCAGTAAGTTGTCCAGTTTCTGTCAATTTGTGGGACTCCAGTTCCTTTCTAAAATGCAGTACTACAAATATCAACGTGAATATTTATTCCCTGCTAGCTTGGAAAATTTAACAAATGTTAATTGAAAGGACATTCTCTAACAAACGTTTCAGGCTAGCTGGCGATGGACAGAGTGACAGTCCCGGATTTTCAGCAAAGGACTGCACATACCACTTTCAGGACATGGAAACAAAACAAATTGTGAGTTTGGTGGTAGTGCAGGTGTCCGAATGTAAATCCTCAGTGGCCATGGAGAAACATGGTTTCATCAAATTCCTTAAGATCTCCAATCGAGGGGAATGCAAATAGACCTCATAACCACCGACAGACATGTTTCAATAGCCAAGACCATGAGAGAGCAGTTTCCAAATATTCGCCATCAATTTGATGTATGGCACATTGCCAAATGTATCAATCAAAAACTCTCAGCTGCTGGAAAAAAAGGTTCTGAAAATATTTTACAGTGGTCCCAGTCTTTCAGCAACCATCTTTGGTAGAGCTCCAAAACGTGTGGTGGGTCTGTGCAAATTCTACTAGAAAAATGGTAGTCACTAATGCATCACTCTTCCAATGTTCACGCTTCGACAGAAACCCAACATTTCCAACAATGTGCACATGGACCTTTGTCAGAGGAGCAGGAACATAAGAGGAAGTGGTTGATTCCATCTTCACCTCCACACACAGCTCTTGAGAAGATTGTGTTTGATAAAAACTTTATCAAGAGATCTGAACGGACTCACAGAATTCTGTTACATGGGAGATTTGGTGGTGTTCCACAATATGTGCCTAAAATACAGGCCCAAGAGATTGTATTTTGGCATAGAAGGGATGCACTATAGGACACTACTGGCGGTATTAGCGCATAACGAGAATGTGGGGCATGAACAATCAAGGACTGTGGGAAACTTTGGTATGTTTCGTTACACAATGGCCTTTACGAAAAGAAGCAAAAAATGGGTGGTCAAGCCAATATACCAGGAAATGGAATTCGATTTTGTGATATTTTATATATCTTGGACATACATACTCATAAAATCACGCATGATTTTGTTCCAAAGACACATACATTGCCACAAAACATTGCAAACGTTCCCTGTCCACCGAAAGCAGACCTCGTGGAACAGTTCACTTCCTGGTTCAAATGATTAGCAGCTATTTATTTGTTCAACAATGTTTATATAAAGTGTCCAAATAAAGCATCCAATTTGTCTTTTGAAATGTATCCTCTTTGTAAATTTTGTTTTGCAAGAAGTGCCTTTTGGAGAATGCCATTTAGTGTAACGCTGTGCTTTCACACTTCCCGCTTTCGTCAAGCTCTTGTGGGTCCAACACGGATCGTGGAAGGGTCAAATGGATAACAGCATGAAAGCAACTTTGGGGGTCTGGGCCTTACCAAAATCTTTTCCAAACAGCTAAATAACTACGCGTCCCACAAAAGGAATGAGACCTAGGCTAGATAAGATACTTGGCACGAAATAACTACTGACTGTAAGCAAAACATTGCATCAAAGGGGATTGTTGGTGAGAAATATGTGCATTCTGGCTGATTTTTTCATAGGTCATGTTTTAAGGGTCGTTGCTAATGTAAGGAAGGAGGGGGTCGGTTGAGCCCCCCCATATATATTCTACGTGAAAGGTACCACTTGCTCTTGCACTAGTGGGGGATGCCTCCTTTGCCCTTCTGCAGCCATGGGAAATAAGGCTCTGACATAAGCAGAGGTGGGGCTATTGCAAGGTACACCTGGACTCCACTTTGTGTGTCGTCGCCTCCATCTCTGGACTAGGCCGCATTCTGGCCTTGCAAAGTCTCCCCTCCCATCAGCAGCGCCACGCACAGCGAGAACTGACAGCCCCCACCTTTTTCCTCCTTTTCTCATGGATGTGCATTCACAAGATAATGCTAGCAAACAATGTATTAATTTCATTCTTCCTCCGATATCACTGTCCTGTGTGTGACCAGGCCGAACCCTGACTTATAGTTCATCCATCTCAACAAACCTGTGGTCGAAGTGGGTGGGAGCGGTTGGGAGCCATGCTCCTCAATTTCTTTTAATTAGGTTTTACTGTTCCTATACTTTTATTTAGAAAATAAACCATTCCGGAACGGTTTCATTTTAAAATAAAAGCGTAGGAACAAGTTGAAACTTGCACTTTCAGTGCACTGCACTGAACGTTCGCCTAAACAGCAGGTGCATGTTTTTAGGGGTTTGTACTGTGCGTGGGAGGGTATGTGGCGATGGGGTGTGTGGGGAGCGGTGCAGGCCACTAGGGAACATAGTTCCACTACTTCTTTCCATACCCTTCGACCACTGCCTACACATCTCACCCCTGTTGTTGGAAAATGACTGCTTGTTCAACCTTGTGCCCCTGCAAAGCTATTCTTTTGATATACCAGAATTATGACCTTTCCTTTCTGACAACCCCAGAGTGCCCCCAATAAAACAAGACCACAGACCCAGTGTATTCCGTTCTAAACCAACATGTGTCACTCCACCCCTTCTCGCTCTGATGTGACAGTCCTGACAGCTATCAATCCCGACCCCCTGCAAGTTTCCTCAGGGACAAGACCCCCACACCCTTCAGCTCGCTAGTGACCCAAAGTGGGATAGTACAAACACAGGTGTGTAATTTAAAGGCCTCTAATCTTTACTTAAAAGGTATAGTTATGATCATTATTTAATGCATGTCTAGGATAAGTGTGTAGATCAGTGTGGGGAGTCACTATCAGATGCTTTATCACAGGGGCCGTTCTTTGATTTGCAGCCCTTGGAGTGTTATGATTTCAAACGCAGTGGGGGTAGGTGTCAGCGTTACCAGAATATATGACCAATCCAGAATAGGTAAATATGAGATATGAGGTTGAGTTGGTGCAGGGTTAGGGTCTGGCAACCAGATGCATTCAAAGGGAACTGGGGTCATGGGTTCAGGGAACCGCGACCTGGCAGGAGGGGGTTGCAGCAGGACTTGCTGTGACATTCTCATACGGGCACATTTTGTCAGGGATCGAGACTCGCTCCTTGCGAAAAATGGTTACGTGATTTGCCGTGTGAACAGGAGACAGGCTGAGCGGACAGGTGGTGTGGGCTGGCTGTGGGAGTCACTGGGAGAGTGCAAAGTTCTCCAGAGAAACATTATAAATAAGGCATTTGGAAGTAATCTAACTGTAACTGTTTTCATTAAAAAATGGAAATCACTAGAAATGTTGTGCCCCATTGGTGGATGGCAGCAAACAATTCATTTGTTTTTCTAAAATATGTCTAATGCCACTATGGTCTGAAGGGCTATTTGCTCCCATTCGGAGTGAAGGTCAGCACCTTTCAATTTTGCTTGTGAGCTAAGTAAACCCACGCATCATACACAGTATAAGGTTCAATTGTTTTTCGACCTTGGAAGAAATGGAGGATTCTGAAAGAAATGAATGAAGGGAGGGGTGTTATACCGGCAAATATGATAAGGTTCACCATTCCAAAACTGGACAATGGAACATTTAATTAATTTTATGAAAATTCCTTGATCTGAACGGACTCTCTGCGTTACGCCGAGAGAATGGAAATGCTGAATATTATTTAAGTTTTACTGTAGATGATTTTATAGACAAACAAGTCAAGGTTTCATTAGCCAACCGTTATTGCTGGCTTACATTGTAATGGGTTGTTTGTGGAATATGGCAGCGACACACAAAAAAAACCTGAGTGTACTTGTCTTTGTCCCGGGCACTTGGACAGTCCAGCATCGAAATGCATGTAGTCCACATCTGGATTCCCCAGGTTCCACAAACGCCAAATTCTAAGCTAATATTTAGTTATAATGCCGTCTATGTGTTCTTCGAATTGTAGCGTCAGCCTCCGCATCCCATTACGAGCTAAACATGCTCCATAGCACTAATCTCTCAAGCAAATTGTAGACCACTTTCCACAATGATTTCTCTGTGTTCCCAACTGTTTCACTTGTGTGTTCATCATTAGTTTTCACATGGTGCAGAATTAATGGGTAAAATGATGTGTTTTCCAAACAGATACATCCTGCCTTTAAGCGATTGTCATCGATTCCAGATACCAATTAATGGCTTCTTTAACAAGCAGCTGCAGATTAACTTAAATGGCTGGATCACCATGCCGCTGTTTTGGGACGATCGCCACGGTCTGATATGCCCTTACGCGGTACCACCGATTAGGAGCAACCTCACATCGTTCACGGTGGCCTAGCGCCAAGCTGATGCCGAAGCCTTGTGATTCACGGTGAGTCCAATGCACTTCTTCTACCCAAAAGGAACACTGTGTGACTCACGATAAACATTTGTGCATCGAGAACAAAGAAAAAATCACCAAGTTTCTTGAATATGGCAATCGCCAGATGTTCTTGGAGCGTTTATTGTGAAATAAAAGTACATTACAAATTGTAGAGTTTTGCTATTTCCTTTCAAAGTATAGTTTTATATTCAAAATTGGGATGTGCTGTGTTGTGAGATGATGCGTGTTGATATTCCGGGTTCTGCATCAACTTATGTTAACACGTAACTAGTGTTGCCTTTATCTCTCAACAGCTCGAGTGCACGCGGGTCGAAAAACACTCAGCAAGAAGAAACAAATGAGGAACAAGGACAACCAGCACACTGGACTGTTGCGGAAGGGGACCATGTCCTCCTCTGCAACTTCAACCGCCGGTGGAATAGCCCCCGGTTCACTGGGCCCCACCAGGTGGAAGCAGTAGCTCCTAGAGAAGTTAAGTTGCGAGATAAGAAAGTGTGGAACCATTTACATGACATAAAGCCCTACAAAGATCAGACCCGCCCTTGCGTTGACGACAGGGCCAACGCAACAGCAACAACAATGAAAGACAACAAACCAGCAACTTCAACAAAAGACATTTGCGACACTGCCCCTGACCCCTCCCCAACTACAGACATACCTAAAAACTTTGGACAATCGCCCACAGCCCACCCCTTGGTCACTAGGTCCCAGATCAAACTAAACCCTGCCTCGGTCGGCCCACCCCTGTCACTACCCAAATAAAGGACATTGCCTAACAAATTGTCACGTTGCACCAAACTTGTAGGCGCATGCATATTCTCTTTCTCTTTTTTGTTCCGCACATGCAGGTACCACGCACAACTGTTTCTGAATAAGGAAAAGTGAAGAAACTAACATTGCGTTTTGCCCAAGGGTAAATTATACCACAGACGATAACAACCCTGAAGCACTGTCACACCAATTTGTATACGCTATAAAAAGACCAAAATATTTAAGAAGAAGGATACGTGTACATTACAACAGGTTCATTTTGGCCATAGAACAATCATTCCCGCACCTCCACGAGCACTTACCAGCTCTGAGATATAGGTCACTGAGATTAGCGTGGGTACAGCTTTTCTTGTGGGCATTAAACGACTACCTGATAGGGAGAGCTTGATTAAAGAAAAACTAACAAATTAATGCATATTTTTAGAAATTTTCAGGCGGGCAACTATAATGTCAAAGACAATAAGCTGCAGGACCACAGCAAAGGTAAGAGGAAAATGCCAGTGAGATTAGCTATTGTAATAAAATTAATAGGTGTGTTGGTTGTAACTGGTCTATTGACTGCCTCTGTCTGGCAGACGCACTATGCTTATAATGTTATGGCTGCACCTAAAACTAATTTACCGACGCCACGGCTGCAACAGGTACGGTGTCAGGTGGTACAAGCAGAATGAGAATAAACAGGGAAAGGGTTAAATGCAGCACATATGCAGATAATAATGGGATTGACATATATCTTACAGATTCAGCACATGCCTCAAACAACATGTGGTATCAGCACATGTCCAAAATTGGTAAGCAGACAACCAAGGACAACTGCTACGTGTGCTCGTTGATCCCATACGCCATGAGCGCATCAAGGACATTTGTAGCTACTGAGGTGCCAGCAAAGACAGCAGAATGCCTGATATATCTGGCGATGTTCCACACAAAAGGACGATTTCAAGGGACAGTAGTATCACTGCATTGGAAGACAAGGGACTCATACCCATATGAAAATAACTGCATCAAAATGCTTATGATGTACAATAGCTACCGCCAACATACTCAAGGGTTCTGATATGTGACGGATGGTCCTGAAAGAGGAGAAACAAAGAAAGTGACATTGAAATACCTGCCATGTGATTGGTATGCAAGCGAAATTGCTGGTGGACCAGGTTGCTGGGAAAGACCACTGATAGTAATATATGGGAAGATATATATGAATGATGGATGGACAGAGGGAGTTGTGGGGACCAATATGGTAACATCCGCAAATGAAAATGTGACCAGAATAAATGAAACAAACCACAAATGCTGGACAGAATGGGTAAAGAGCGTGCCACTATTAACATGGCTGGAGAAAGACGAAGACCCAATAACTATACTACCGCTAACTGCACCCACACTGTGCTACCAACACACTGGCGATGTCGATGTTGGAAGTAACAACAACTGTAAAAGTACCATACTAATACCTGAGGGGGTGCCGGCAGAGCAGTTCTAATGGACCACTATTGGGCCTGCGGAGATAAGGCATACCACAGCCTACCACCATCTTGGAATGGCATATGCACTATGGTACACGTCAACGTACCATCCCTGGTTGTGCCTCAGAAACATGTCAACTTAGGCAACTTCCCTAAGATGGACGAAGGGAACAAAAGGAGGAGAAGATCTGTGACGATTGAAGACGGTACAGGAAGAAACGACACAGACATCTTGTCAAGAGTGAAAAGACAAGGAGAACCACTGACGGGAAACTACATGTGGGGAAGATCAGAAACAGCACTAAGTGACATTCCTGCAGGACACAGACTGTTCAGCAGAGCAGCAATGTTCTTCTCATCAATGATACTTCCAGGACTGCATCCATATGCAAATGCAAAATGGCTCCAAATAACCCGATGGGAACTAATGATGACAATAAATTCCACTGTCAATGGATTTAATGCAATAAAAGAAGAATTGAGGGCTGTACGAATGGTAGCACTACAGAATAGATATGTACTGGACCTCCATACGGCAATGGAAGGAGGAGTTTGTGCAAAAATTGGAAAAACATGTTGCACATACTTCCCTGCTAATGACACAGACAATAGAACACTTACTGAGGCAGTATCACAACTTGCCACGATGCACTCAAAGATGGCAGAGGAAGGGAAGGGGGTGAAGAAGGATGGCAGCTGATTTTCATTTTTATGGTCATGGAAGCCATCATGACTGTCAGATGGACTAAAATGAATAGTAGAATGTATAATAGTGGGAATGGCTGTGTTAATAGGAATGAAGCTTTGGAAAGCAAGAAAAGCACTTACAATGGATGAAATGATGGAAATGGTCGGCATGCACGCCCTACTACCAGCCGAAGACGACAAGCACAGAGACATTATTATAAAAGAACGAGATAGGTTGCGCAAATAAATACTTGAAAATCACCTGGACCCACCATCTGTGAAGGTGGCGAACCCAAGGAACCCGAAGAGCTATGTTGGAAAGTGGGTCTACTGCAAACCCGGTGGTGGTTGCGTTTATATGTATTGGTCATTTGAAGATCATGCCAACCACTATGGACACCTGGCTGGAATAACGAAAGTATGGAGAGTAAAAGGAGATGATGAAAAGGATAATTTTGTGTTCGACAAGTCGACCAGCGGGGGGACTGAAGTAGGAGAATGGGAAAACACCCTCCCCCCAGTCTCATCCAGACCATGGCCTAAGGGATCAAGGCCCATGCACCACCCACGAGAGGAGTTCCAACAATTCCCTTCCTTACTGGATGACAAAGTATCCTGCTTCAAAAGCACACACATACGAGGAGTATGCCCACTAGCACGCCCGGGTCAGGCCGATGCCTGCGCCATGGACCAGCTCGATTAGACACCAACCACGGAAATCATCATCGTTAGAGATGCCATGACGACATAGCCAACAGACAAGAACACACGTGCCATCATGCACACTGTTCACTCACACACCAACCAACACGAAGAATATACTTAGTGCTATGACGTAGTGGACTGACATACCCACGGACATGCATTGTTGTTATTTTTTACATAGGCCTTATACAGAACCGCAGAAACGCAAGACGCCTGAAGAGCTTGTGTATATGCTTGCTGATGCTTTCTCGCTACCTATCACTATGAAGATGCCACCATGTATATCTAATGCTGCGTATGACACTCTGTCACGCCGCAACCTCCATAGTATGGATTATGTACCGCCACCCACGAACTAGGCTCAAGTAGGCCGCAAGCAAGTGTCCCCAGCAGGAGCCTCGCAGACAAAAATCCTCCCAGAATGAAAATGCAAGTGCTGACCATGCAGAATGAGCCCCCAACGAGAGCCCACAGCCAAGGTCACGATGTTGCAACCTGCATGCCGCGCGCCCTGCGCCAAGGTTATACCTGCAGGTGCCAAGCCCTCAGAGGCAGAATACAAAATGTAATGCTCGTAATTCTACTCCAGCTACGGTCTCCCCACACGTGACCAAGCCGAACTGACAAGATGCCAAGCTCACGAGACAGAAAATCGCCAGGGTCCCACATCTGGGACACAGTTTGCAACAACGAAGCAGCAAGTTGGACACCCACAGCGATGGGAAAGACCTGCTAATGTCAGGTACACTGCGAGCTGGGAATGGCGATGGTCCCAGGCTTGGGGGCTCGTGGGAGAACCAATCAGAATACAGGGAGTTCATCACTGACACCATTACTCTTGACACCATTACTCTTAACCAATCACCAAGGGTCCCCTTGTAACAATTCCAATGTAGCAACTGTTAGGGACAGCCCAAGTGTACCACCTGACCCATCCTTATCCACTAAAATGTCCTCACATAGGGTAACTATACTAACTCTACCACTCGGGGAACCAACCCGAAGTGGCGATAGGTTTTGTGATGATTTTCCCAGGTGACGCAAGTAGCGCGTCATACTGCTGTAAAAGGGGCCTACGAGCCCCACTAACGACGAGAATCTCACCGGATGCATACGAGCTGGGGACTATCCCTGCCATTACTATAATAAACAGCAGTAATTACCTTGCTCCTTGTGTGTGTCTCATACTCCTTTTGGGACACGGGAGGAGTTGGGGCCTCACCAGCCCTGGAGGTCCGCGGACGGCTCTGCCGGTCCCAGGAAATCACCCCGACAGACCGTCCTGGGTCTTTCACAAGGCCAGTATAAAAATAGACCCGGGCACAAAGTTCATGGGTCATTCCAGCCAATGGATGATGTCTTCAATTCAAGTTTCACACATCATTGTTAGACTAAGCATAATATGGATGATTCCGTACTAGGCTCCATTCAGAGTTACACCTTTAGCTGGGAGTGCAGGCTTACTAACGCCTGCCCTCATCAAGCCTTTTGGCGCTAGTAAAAATTGTAGTAATAAACTTTTTGACATCAAGGTGACAGGATTTTTCAATTTTACTGCCCTAGTTTGTCCACTCTATACCCTTACCTTCTGTTACAAACATTATCCACCTTTGCACACAATATATTGTTGACTATGGTTACTCTTGGCTGAAGCTTGGCGACCACACAATTAATATTCTAGAGCTGACCAGGAAAATAGGCCATCATACTTTCAAGATTGCCTCAGCACACTGTTTAGCTCCTCATACATCCTAACATTGCACTGCATACTAACTTAAAATGTGTCTAATCAGCCTTGGAAACACATTTCAAATCTAACAACACTTTAGGGCTCCCTTTTGCTGAACTATTCCATCTTGCTGTCCCGTCTGGCCACAGCACGCATCACAGGAACCATCCTGGCCTGGTTCTCCTCTTTCCTATCAGGACGAGGTTAGCCACTCTCCCATCCTCCTTTTCTGTCTCACTCTCACACTCTGTCATGTGGTGATCCTCAGGGCTCTGCCTTGTCCCCCATGTTATTTAACCTTTACACTCAGTGGCCTGTTGTTCTCATCCTCTCCCGCGGCTTCAAATGCAATGCCTATGTGGACTACACCCAGATTTTGGTTATATCTTGACCAATCTGAGGTGTCGTCAAGGCTGTGCGAGTGTCTGTCGGCCGTGAAGAACTGGATGGATAGCAACTGGCTCAAACTGAATGGGGATAAGACAGAGGTGATGGTGGTGGGTTCCCCCTAAGATTTCTCTGTGGACTTCTGCATTCTGGCCATCGCTCTGGGTGACCTTCCCTCTCCGGTTACATCGGTCAAAAACTTCAGAGTTGTGCTGTCATGAACATTTTCGATGGCTGGACAAGTGAGTATGGTCTGATAGAGGGGCTACTATCTACTGAATGTCCTTCGCATAATTATGCCTTTCCCACCGGAGGCTTTGCATCCTCAGATGGTGGCCTCGTAAATTTCTAAACACTTTGATTACTGCAATGCCCTTTACCTGGCACAACCCAAGGGCCTGATCCAGTGGCTTCAGCTCTTGCAGAATATTTAAGCCAGAGTAGCGACAGCATCTCCTTATGGTGCCCATAATAGTCCTTAAATTTGTGCATTACACTGGCTCCCGATGGCTAAGAGGATCAAGTTTAAAGCCCTATGCCTAGTACATCGGGCACATTATGGGCTGGCTGCTGAATTTCTTCAGGATAAATGTAGCCCTTATATTCCTACTAGGCAAGTACAATCAGAAGGGACCAATCTGATCATCATTACAAAAATTCTGAGGGCTCGACTGGGTGACTGTGTGTTCTCGGGTGGTGCGGGCACCCTGTGGAACTGGTTACCCACAGGCATGTGGAATCTAACAAATCACCTTCAGTTCTGACGCGCTAAAACATTTCTCTTCTAGAGTGGTGGTTGTGTGCCCTCCGCTTAATATCCTAGCGACAAGGTGCTTCTGTGCTTTATAAATAATTGTAACATAACATTGTCCTCTTAAGAGAACTGATATGCACTCAAGCCATATAAAAAACAAGTTTGGCCTGCTGCATGACTCCTTCGCTGTGTTTGTAGCATCTATTCTTTACATCCTCTCAAAGTTACCTCGCGCATTGTCTTCCCCGCAGGGGCACAGCACACCACTCCCTGAAAAGCCTTGTCACTCTGAACCAACCACGCTGGTGAATTGGCACAGTAGAAAAGCATGCCAAAATAAGATAACATGACATGTATTCATCCACCCACCCGTCGATCATTTAACACATGTGTGCACTCAGTCATCTAAATGTCCAGTTATGAACAAATGTCGAAATCTGTTGCTTGTCATTCGTCATTCAGAATCTGTGCCTCACAAATTCGGGGTGGATGTAATGTTGTCCAGCCCTTTTGCAAATGATTTTTAAAGCAATGCTTGCACGTCAGCACCAGTAATTCTATAACCATCCGCTTCTCCAGCGCTCGGGCCACGTGCTCTGACTGCTCGGTTTGTTAATTACCAAGGCTGGCCTGGTGGCACGCGGGCTTGGAAGCGCAGGGTTACAGGAGAGAGAAAAGACGGGCGCAGAAAACAGGAGAATTGTTTGATCTTATCAGATAATTATATCCGTGTTTCTTCCCTCGTGCTGGTACGGTTTATGAGCCCCCGCTGCCAATAATTCTGTGTACTGGCATTACAGGATTTTCTCTGTGTGGTGTATTTCATTTCTCGGAACAGCACATTCTGTTGGGGGCTTGCAAACTTGCTGAGCTGCTCGGTTAACAGCCAGAGGCGAGACACAAAGTCAAAAGATACGTATTACCGCGATGTATGGCATTTGTCAACACAATCAAATCTTTATGACAATATGATGCTCAGACCCGGATTTCATTAGGGGGAGGGCTGGCTCATTGTCAATCACCCGCCCCCCATATTGGCACATTTCACAAGTCCCTTGTCGTTTGAGTCTGGCAATAAACAAAGCCACCGAATCTGATCAAAATCTCTCTGGACACAGTTTGAAAAGCGCCCCAGAGCTGTCCTTAGATGAGAGCATCTTCGTGTCTGATATATCTCGGATTAGTCCAGCAAAACGTGCGTAATGGGTGTCCAGGCATTACTAAACGAGGACAACTCCAAGTCGGCGATTAACTCGTGTAGATCAAGGACGCGATGCCTTACATGGTGTGCAGTGCAAACAGGTGCTTTGAAGTATGTTCTGTGGCCAACATGGATAACATTATTACATATCATTTGGAAATGTTCAGTTTGTAACTGCTGCGCCTACTGCGCCTGGGAATAGCCGCATCCACACTGGCCTCTATTTATTTATTTATTTATTTATGTATTTATTTATTTATGTAGTGCGCAAGCAGCCCATGGGCATTGAGGCGCTGTTACTTGCAATAACTTAGTTACATGGTACAGGCATGGTAGCGATTGTTGACACATTATGAAAACAACATGACATCATACTGTTGTTACAGATGTTGCATTTGGTTATATAATACAACAAACATGAAAGTATTCGTGCTGATGTCTCTAGGCTGTGGGCTTGGTGTGGGGACTAATCTTCTTCTCGGGTGCATATCAGCAGGTGTCACTGTGGGTGGTGTAGTGATGTTGCAGTACGTGCTATGGCGACAGTACATTGATGCGCTAGATCGATTTTAAGGCTTGGTTGACACTGCAAAGCCGTTTATTTTGGTACGTGGGTGTTTCCGCAGCCTATCCTTCATTACTTAATATTGGCACTGTGAGGTATACCCAACCGTATGCAAATCAGCAACACCTTGACTATCCTAAACTCTGCATCGATTAAAATCAGATGCAGTTCTGCCTCTTTAGGCATCATCATTGAAGCAACATGTGAGTCTACAATTCAAAGTATCCAGGGATTTTTCTATGAGGCTTCCTCACATACACAAACATAGCATATAATAAAACAGAAAGGGAACACATTGAGCACACAGAGGTGCAGGAGAAAACCGTCTCTGTCCTATAGCTCTTTGATGTGATCTGCATTGTTCTCTGCTGGTAAACTGCCCTTGTTTTCAGCTCCACTCAATGGAGGAAGCCACATCACACAGAGGCAGGAGGTCTGTCCCGTTACCCTTTAAGAGCAGGCCCCTCGCTTATGGTCACTTAAAGGATGCTGGAGTGGCCAATAATCCATCACTTAATGCACACTCTATGGGGGTCCCTCAGCACGCCTGTGAAAAGAGATTGTATTTATTTGGTATTTGTAATAAGCCTATACAGCAATCGGTGAGCCAAGGCAAAAGATGCTAGGGTGGTGTTTGAGAAAACCAAAGAAAATTACTTCTACGGTTTCCACTTTGACATCCCCTTTGAGATTTTCTGTACGCTATCGGAAACTCCACACTGGTATTCAGTCAGTCTTTACTGAACAGTATTCCGATAACCGAAGAATGGATTTGCCGTACTGTGCATGCTTTCCTGAACCAGGGAAAAGCAAGGGCAGTCCACAGGCATCAATAGGCAAACACAGCTACCATTATTGTCATGGCGACTGCCATTGCAGGTTTCCACTGTGTGCAAATGTGCGCAGCAGAGAGCAGTTGGATTTACCATATGCAATACTGAACGCCACAGCTGTGGCCTGGCTCTTCCACCCTTATTATCTGGGCCCACAAGAATGAAGTCCTGAGTGTCCAGAAGCTATATCACAAAATGACTGGAAGATATTCCGTGTGGTGATGCAGTCTGCTATTGCATGCCCATGCTCCACTGTTCCAGCTGCTCTCCTGCACCGGCAGGCAGGAGAGTAAACTTAACGACTTTTCTTTTTTGGTATTTTTTTGATAACACAAAGATGCACCTGGGAAGAATGTTTTCTTTTGTTTGACCCCATGTGTTGAGGGAAGAACCCCTTTCAAAATGTGTAAATGCTCACCAACACATGGATTTCTGCATAAGGAGAGTTCACACTAGTGTCACAGTTTATTGGATGGTCACTCTCAACTCAGGGAGCTCCCCACCCAATGAAGGTGTCACATAACAAAGCGCTTAGCAGATTCAAAATTGGTTAGGCCTCCAACCTGTATAACACCATTCATGTGATGCCCTCTGTATCACAAATAAGCTAGGAACCAGGCCGGTGTATGGAAATAATAGTGTATATTTATTTCAATTTCTACAATGAATAATAAACAAATCACAAGAACAGCAGCCAACAACTCTGTGGCACAACACAACAATCACAAATGCAAATTACTGGTATCAATTGACTGACATGTTTTTCTGAATGGACTTTCAGCTATCACAATAAACGCAGGTTGAATTTGAGGATTTTAAATCAAAACACACATAGTTCTTCTGGTTATCACAATGCTCTTCTCTCCCAGCAACCTCCCACCCCCAGGCATCCATTATGTATGACCCCTTTGGTTTGAAGACAAGGTACAGGGAATGGGAATATAATGGGAATTTTGTTTGGGCTTTTCATTTGAAATGCAAGGTCTGGGATATGAACTCAATGGGAAAATTGTTCTAATGAAATGCAGGGTTTGGGGAATTTGGAATGAATGAGAACATTAGTTTCAGACAATTGGCTTTCATAGGGAATGCAAGGGTGTTGGAATTTTTATTTTGGGGACAGTAACACATTCAAATGAGCAGCAGGGTTACCCAATTGCATTAAAGATTAGAATCATTTACTGTGCACTCTGATAATCTTTGTCAATTTCAAATTTTGACAAAAACATCACCCCTTGGTAACTGACCCTATGGGAATTAATTAAATTATATTTTTTGCCAAATAAGCTAAGAGTAAAACACTTTTACCCCCCTTGCCACTTATGGAAGAGAACCCACTAATGAAAAGAATGGTTTAAAACAGACAGCTTCCCCTAACACTTCCGGTTAAAATGGATATGGTGCTGTTCTCTAAGGGAATTAATTAAGTGATATTTTTAGTCAAATATGGCCATAGTCTGCACAGTTTTTCCCGCCACCCCTGTACCCCCAACCAATGGAAAGGGATTACAGCAGGTAGCTCGCCACACAATTGATAGCTTTGGGATATATATCTACTTACATGAGAAATCACTGTTCTTAGCTCAGGAGACCAGCCCGATTGCAGACCCTTTTTGGTAGGCAGCTCACTCCTAAGGCCTCTATTTGCAGCAAGGCCCCTCCTGCCAAATTTTAGGCCTCTCGTCCAGATTGGGCTCCCAGCTTCCAGGCAAAAGTCCCCATCAAGTGTTGCAATATCTCGTGACTATCTGATCTTCTGGGTGTCAGCCTTTCTTTTTGTCAGCTCTCTGTTGTTATCAGACTGCACCCCTCTTTTTGCCCTTCTGTCTCCCTTTAGATTGAAAAATGATATTATATACTTCTGATGACACTTACATATTATGAATATCCTTAGGCTACGGATTTGATATCTCTCTTTCTCCCCCTGCCACAAATCGACCCATTGCCAGCTGATAGGGGAAGGAGTTTAGACGTCTGGATTATGGATGATGAAGGGAGGAGAGAAATGCATCATTTCAAATGACACTTTTTTTTTACATGTTTGATTTTCTCTGAACGTCATATCATGGCAATTATGATCTCCATTCAGATAACTGCATAAACATATCCATGTTTTAATTCTACATTTTATGGCGAATCAGGGAATACTAATTTCTATTTTGGCACCAACTTCCTGGTAGAAGCTATTATTTTTGTGCTTTGTTCCTGAGCTGAAATAGTTACAAATATGACACTTCGCAATCCAAGCATTGCATTTGTATTCAATCAGTTCACCAACTTTCAAGTTCCTCTGAATTATGAGAAGACCAGGATCATGGTTTCTTCCTAACTCAAATTCTATCCATCACATATGATTATTATTTACATAGAACTGACAGCCATGTTGTGATTGTTGATATATGAGTCCTAGATGAGCTCACTAGGAAAAGGAGTCCAATGTTAATCAAACAGTATTGCATAAGGTAGGCCCCTGAGTTCCCCATTTAGCTCCACCCCCAATGGGTTTCCATGTCTCCCAAGTCACATGGCACAGACATCTGCCTGGCTTCATATTATTCTAGCCCTGCCATTAAGTGTGTTCAAAGGTCTCTGTCTGAAGCTAATGCACAGTTTATGGGGAGAGAGTTCAGGCCTTGATTTGGCCATTTTCCAGTTCAAGAATGAAATCTGTCTTCAATACAATAATTAAAACAATATGAGTCTCACTTTCAGTATTATTCACACATAGGCAACAGTTATAGGAAACAAGTGTTCACTTCTACAACAAGTAGGCCTCTCCTTTTAAATTATATAATTTTGAATGTTGAACAGTAAGTTTAATTTGTGACAAATGCAAACTTGTCTTCACTTTAGATTTCTGGATCACTGGCTTCTACTGCTGTTACATGCTGCTATCTGTCTCCTTAAATGAAATGGTAGCTTTTCATATTTTATGAAAACAGAATTTTCAGTCACACAAGTCTTTTGCCATACATTGGGCATATCCATCAGTTTTAAGTTCTCTGGAATATTTTCCTTCACTTTAGTGCCTGTCCAATGTGGGAAAGTTGAGCTAGGCCCATTTTGTTTCTTCACTGGGCCTTATATCAAAAATCAGTGTTTGAACTTGCCTGCATATTCCAATTTGTTTCAACATCAGCTAGCTTTATTTTCACAATAGGGCCTTACGTGGACTCTCAGTCTCTGTCGCTTGGGGGCAGAATTTAAAGCCCACACTAGCATCTATAAACAGCATGCCTAACAGCGCTAAACACCTTTCTATAGGGTATGCAGTCTTTGGAGTACAGCCCAAAATGTGCTTCTTCTTTTATTATATGTGCACCATTGTCACTAATACCTAGGTTGGTAAAAGGTATACATTATCTGCAAACCCAATTCTGCAATGAATTCTAAAATTACAGTCTAGGGACATTCTAGAACAAGTTACAGGGTCATGGGCATGTAAAACCTGCCCTTTAGGAGCTTTTAGCATGTTGGGTAAAATTATGGCTTGATTCTTATGTTACCTTTTTCTGATTTGGTGCATGCACTAATGTTTCATTATATGTTGCAACAGTTGCTCCAATTTTTATTCTGTTTAATATTTGTATATTATTTACATATGATTAAAATGACAATTCAACCTTTTGCACAAAAAGACATACATAATAATTCAATCACTACACAATTAATCATAACATTTATAATCTGATAATTAAAAGTTATCTATGAGAATAAAAAACATTCAATGAAATCGATTTAATAAAATAGTACACATAAGTTCCTTACTTAACACTCCATTTACAATGCAACATTTAAAAAATCAAATGTCAGGAATTTTAAAAATCCTCACACTGCAACTACCACAGAAATAAGAGAACTTGCCATCAGGCAATGCCATACGTTCTCTGTATTGCTATTCCAATGTATTGGTCAGCTTCTTAAAATATAGAATACACTGTAATGAGGGCATTGCAATATATGAAAAGATGTGTCAATGTTTCCTCTTCTCTATGGTCCTCACATAATCTACAATGTGCTCAATATTTGGTTATAAACCCTCTACTCACTTGGACCTGTCTGATGGGATGAATATTAAATCTGAATCTTATGTTATCATTCATTGCCCTGGTATTATGATAGAGATTCACATATGGTGCAACAAACCCCATTTTTTTGTGCTTATGTTTTAAGTGTTCAAGGGACGAATAAGTGCTCAGTGAATCATAGTAGTAATCCAAGTCCAGTATCAGTCAATTACTAAGTGGACCAAAATGTCAAATGCAAAAACACAGAATTTCCAGGGTTCATTTCCCCACAATTATATTTAGGGGTGGCTTACGGATATAAAAATATAAGGGCTGTATGAGGCAGGGTGCAGGGGCTCTCTTCCCCACCCCTGCATATATTTGCAGAGAATTGATAGACAACAAAGAAAATACTCAGCATTTTTGCATTCGACTCTTTTTTCTTCTCAGTAATCCCAGAGATCCAACCAGTCCCTCTGATATAACAGCTGTTTTATGTGTCAAGGATTACTTAAAAGATCAGTCATTCACTCCTAAACTGTATAATATCCTCATGCTAAATTCTACCACATTGTCAATACACATTTCCTTCTTAGATGTCACCGAAAATTATGAAAATCACAGTATAAAGATTTCTTAGGGGATCCAGCATTTTCCGATAGAGTGATACAATGTGCCATTCTATCTGTGTCATCAGGAATTTTAGGCCTAGTTAATATTTTATAAGCATAATCAGAACACAGTTAGGTTGGCACAGGACTTCCAGACTAAGGTCTCAAGCAGGAAAATTCTTTATAATGAACCCAGATATGGATCACCTCCAGGCCATAGATCATTTAAGGGACAACTTTCCCCTCATTACATTTTGCAAAGTGTTGCATGGAAATCTCCCGAATTTTGAATTCATTTTTAACATTTACCCTGAAAGAGCAACAGCCTTACAATCAACACCTCCATAACATATGTTTTGTTGAGGTTATCCAATGCCGGGAATACCAGATACATCAAATTATGACATGTATCGAACCTAGTGTTATCGTATTCAAATGTTTTTTTCCCAGTTTCAAGTTAGTGCAACAACGTACTAAGGCAACATTAGCAGGGTAATTCATAGAATTTCGCAGAAAAGTGTCGCAAGCGGCTGGCGCAAAGTGTCCGCGTGCGATTGACTGCGCCAGGCACGTGCGCTAAAACCGATTTCCGCGCACAGCGTATTCATGGATTTCAGGCTCCCAAACCAGCCGTGGCGCAGAGAATCGCAGCGACCCTGCAGCAGCGCCAGTAACGCCCCCAAGAACGCCCTCGCGCAAGGAAAAGCCATCAAAATCGCTAAATCATCACAAAGGGCTGCGCTAACCCTGGACCAGTTCCCCCGGGCTGGCAAACAGCAAACGCCAAGCGGGGAACGTGTATTTCAGGGGTGCGTGGGAAGTTCCACACACGATTGGCCCCGTGCAAGCAGGGCACGTGTATTTCAGGGGTGCACGGGAAGTTCCACACGCGATTTCAGCAGGGTACGTGTATTTCAGGGGTGCGCGGGAAGTTCCACACGCGATTGTCCCAGTGCGAGCAGGGTACGTGTATTCCATGGGTGCGCGGGAAGTTCCACACGCGATTTCAGCAGGGTACGTGTATTTCAGGGGTGCGCGGAAAGTTCCACACGCGAATGGGCCAGTGCGAGCAGGGTACGTGTATTCCATGGGTGCGCGGGAAGTTCCACACGCGATTACAGCAGGGTACGTGTATTTCAGGGGTGCGCGGGAAGTTCCACACGCGATTGTCCCAGTGCGAGCAGGGTACGTGTATTTCAGGGGTGCGTGGGAAGTTCCACACGCGATTGGCCCCGTGCAAGCAGGGTACGTGTATTTCTGGGGTGCGCGGGAAGTTCCACACGCGATTGGCCCCGTGCAAGCAGGGTACGTGTATTTCTGGGGTGCGCGGGAAGTTCCACACGCGATTGGCCCCGTGCAAGCAGGGTACGTGTATTTCAGGGGTGCGCAGGAAGTTCCACACGCGATTGGCCCCGTGCAAGCAGGGTACATGTATTTCAGGGGCTCTGGGGAGTACTACACGTGAATTGGCCGTGTGGGTCCTCCCAGGTGTACGCTCCACAACCTCCACGGCCCCTGCAGGCAGCCCACACCATGGGGGACTACCCTGCACCCCTGCTCATGTCCCGCAGGCAGCCCATCCACCATGGGCATGCCCCCCAGCCAACCCACATGTCACCTTGCACTACTGATCAACAATGCATGTCTCCCACCACCCCCACCCCCCAGCAGTGCAGGGGCACCCTCCACCAGGCCCCCACCCATGTCTCCCACCCACCCCCACCCCCCAGCAACCATGGGCAGCCCCCACCAGGCTCCCACCCATGTCTCCCACCACCCCCACCCCCCCAGCCACCATGGGCAGCCCCCACCAGGCCCCCACTCATGTCTCCCACCACCCCCACCCCCCAGCAGTGTGGGGCACCCTCAACCAGGCCCCCACTCATGTCTCCCACCACCCCCACCCCCAGCCACCAGGGGCACCCACCACCAGGCCCCCACCCATGTCTCCCACCACCCCCACCCCCCAGCAGTGCAGGGGCACCCTCCACCAGGCCCCCACTCATGTCTCCCACCACCCCCAACCCCCAGCAGTGCAGGGGCAGCCTCCACCAGGCCCCCACCCATGTCCTCTATCACCCCCACCCCCCAGCAGTGCAGGGGCACCCTCCACCAGGCCCCCACTCATGTCTCCCACCACCCCCACCCCCCAGCCACCAGGGGCAGCCTCCACCAGGCCCCAACTCATGTCTCCCACCACCCCCACCCCCCAGCCACCAGGGGCACCCACCACCAGGACCCACCCATGTCTCCCACCACCCCCACCCCCCATCAGTGCAGGGGCACCCTTTACCAGGCCCCCACTCATGTCTCCCACCACCCCCAACCCCCAGCCAGCAGGGGCACCCACCACCAGGCCCCCACCCATGTCTCCCACCACCCCCACCCCCCAGCAGTGCAGGGGCAGCCTCCACCAGGCCCCCACCCATGTCCCCTATCACCCCCACCCCCCAGCAGTGCAGGGGCACCCTCCACCAGGCCCCCATTCATATCTCCCACCACCCCCACCCCCCAGCCACCATGGGCAGCCTCCACCAGGTCCTCACAATCCCCAATCATGTGCGTCATGGTCAGCCTCCACAGCCAAAAAGCCCAACCAAGTAACCCATTCACCCACAAGGAAAAGGAAATTACATGTTACACCCCCAATGTTCATAAAGCTAATGAACCCATGTCCGTCACACACAATGGTTGCAATTGAATGGGAAAATACCCAACATGACATGCATGAAAGCAATGAGATGATACCACACAGTGAAGTATGGAAACAAAATTGTATTAAAAAAATAAGAATGCGAATGAAATGAAACAAACTACAATGGGAATGAAAAAAAGATAAGCTACATGTCTGTTCAAAAAATAAAAACACCAAATCCAAATCCAAAAAAATGTAGTCCAAAGTCAAATGAAAAATAAAATCAATCCAATGAAGAACTATGTACAAAACATCCAAGGGTCCATGAGCCCAACTGAACAAAGGAAACCTACAAAAAACCCTAACTAAAATGCAACTATATACAAAAAGTGGAGCAGTGTCCGTCGACTCCAAATCATAACAACAAACAAAGGAAACCTAAAACTAAAGAACTATATACAAAGGCGGCGGGCAAGACCAGCGGCTCACTCTGTGGTGTTCCGGGCCAGGGCATCATCGAACTCCTGTTCGATGTCCCGGAGGCGGTCCTGTTCCATGGCCCCGAGGGTCCGCAGGGACGACGCCGTGTCCTCCTCCAACCCCCTGCGGATTGCCTCGAGGCACTCGGCCCGCCTCAGGGCCCTCCGCATGGAGTTCTACGCCCTGACCATTGTGAGCCGCGCCTCTTCTGCCCGCTGCCGCTCCGCACCTATGGCATGGCCCAACCGCTGCCACACGGAAGACACTCTCTGTCCTGGGTCCTCCTGCCCTCCGGCCGATGCCTGGCCCTCCGATGTCGAAGGCCCCGAGCCTTCATGGCTCCCACCATGTTGCTGCTGCTGCTCTGCCTCTGCCCGTGCACTGCCTCCTGCTGCCTGCACGTCCTCCGCCGGCTGGGGTGCAGTTGTTGATATGGCCACCCCTGCTGGACGTCCGACTCCTGATTGTGGCAGGGATGCCTCCTCCAACAGCCTGGCCGCACCGTCAGAGGCATCTCCACAGGGCACCCAGGTGACTGATGGGTGGGAAGATGGCACAGAGGACGACAGGCGCGTAGGGGGTCCAGTTGAGGAGGGGGTCGGAGCAAGCCCCATCAGACGGAGGAATCCGGCCTGGGTGACCTGTCCCAGCAGGCTGACGTGGTCAACGAGCCATTCGAGATGACGTGCAGTCTCTCAATGAAAAGACTGAAGGTCACCTCGCATGGCCCGTTGACGCAACGCCACACCAGCCAGGACAGGCTCAACCCGGACCTGGATGGCCACATCCGCAGGCAGAGGAAGGCCAGTTGACGTCAGCTCATCCCCTGCCTGAAAACGGGTCTGGACTTAGGCATCCCTGCTGGTGCAAGATGATGCAGGGACAGGATCGGGGACAGGATTGCACACAGGCACCTCCGCAGCGGCCTGTGCTGCCTCCTGTCCCTGGTCCTGCACTGCACCACTAGCACCAGTGGGATCCCCACCTCCAGACCCCGTCTCTGGTGCTTGCACGGCCTCCTCCTCCACCAAACCCCCCACCAACCTGGATGACTCTGTGCCATCTTCCCCTGTTGGGCCCTGTGGGGTCCCAGCTGCCCCTTCTGCTGCCAGGAGTCCAACTCCAACCTCCGCCTCTTGTACCTCCCCCCGGCAGCTGCGGCCTGGGACGCGGCACCGGACTCCTCACTCCCCGACGAGATGACAACACGGGAGGGGAGCCGGGCCTTGCGTCTCCGGCTGGCGGTGGGATCCCCGCCGCTGTGCTCCACAGCACCTTCTCCGCCCTCTTCATCAGTTGACGCTGCAGACAGGGAGAAACAAAACACAGGCGTCAGGGCACTGTACAATGGACACATACACACATGACAGTTGCACATGAGTAGCATTGGCAAACCTCAGACATGTCATCACAATCCCCAACACACATGTCATTACAACTCGCACACATGAGCCATACCACAGCCATATCGCAACTGCCACCACCATCCCTACACATACAACTGCATGAGCAGCCAAAGGGGAGCCAGACATCACATGCAACACAGGAAGTGCACCACACATGTACACACACCACCACACTTGCATGCATGTGTACACCTCTGCCAAGTGTCGCAGTGTTCAGACGGGCATCCATGTCACATCTGCCAATCAGGCTTCCACATACCGCTGTCACATGCATCCATGTTGCATCACTGTTGCACCCTTGTCAAATACACACACATGCACATGTACACAGTGCTCATACATGCAGCCGAAAACAACATACATGCGTGACATCACGGACATGTCTACTTACATACACATTCATCCAAACATGTGTGCACACACAACTGCATTTGGCATGCAAGCCTACACACACAAGCACCATCCATGTCTCACACATTACAGCCATCGCATGTGTCAGCCCCACGGCCCTGTACACCCCCACCCATACTCGACCCCATACAAACAGATGTGCAACCTGCACACTACCGAATAATCACCACACGCACTGATAACAATCAGGATGCATGTACACTCACCGCTCGACTCCAGACGGGTCTGCTTCTCTAGGACCTGGACGTGGAGCGCTGGGGATATGCGTTCCAGGACCCTCATCTGTTCTTCCGACAAGTGGCCCTGGCGCCCCTTGGCATCCGCTGCCTTCAAGAGGCGCCGGGCCTTGTTCAGGGTCCTGGACCTGAAGTCCTCCCAGCGTTTCCTGACATGTAGTAAGTCCCGGACTGCCACCCCCTCCGCGTTGATGGCAGTCACGATGTCAGTCCAGATCCGAGTCCGTCCTTCCTTGTCGGCGCGGGAACTTCCAAAGAGGGCATCATACTGCCCCAGGACTTGCTCCACCAGGACACCAACTTCGGTGACACTGAAGCTGGTGCCCCTCTGCCTCTCTGGCCGGGGGTTGTCAGTGGTCACAGATGGTGTTTGCCCCGACATGACAACCCCAGAGGCAGGAGTGGGTGGGCAACTGGGTCCTGGGGCTGGGCTGTGGAGCGATGCAATCCCAGTCGGGAGTCTTCAGTTCCAGCAGGGGTGGTCACAGCAACAGCACCCCTGGCTGATGTGCAGGCAGCAAATGGCAGTGCACGTGGGCAGCAGGCAGTCAGGCAGCAGCAGATGGCAGGTGGGAGCGTGCTCGGGGCTCTGGGGGGCAGTAGTTTGGCCTTCTGGGCAGGAGCGTGGTCTTCTGTGTGCTTACGCGTGGCCAGCTTGATACGGAGTGATTTGGCACGTGAAAATCCTGCACGTCAGCGTGAAAATCGAGGAAAGGCCCTTAGCGCGTAAGCGCGTAAGCATGCGCGTCTATGAAGTCACGTGCACGTTGAATTGGGCACACGTTTGAAAATGTTGCGTGTGAAAAAAATGAAAGACACGTCCGAGTGTCAAAGCGTGTAATTGGTGGGAATGGGCCTAGCGCGTACACGCGGCAGTGACAAAGCGTGTAATTGGTGGAAATGGCCCTACACGCAGAAGTGACAAAGCGTGTAATTGGTGGAAATGGCCCTACATGCGGCAGTGACAAAGCGTGTAATTGGTGGAAATGGCCCTACACGCAGAAGTGACAAAGCGTGTAATTGTTGGAAATGGCCCTACACGCAGAAGTGCAAAGCGTGTAATTGGTGGAAATGGCCCTAGCGCGTACACGCCGCGTAAGTGACGCTGGACGTGTGGGCCTGTATAAAAGGTACGTGTAGAACACCATTTCCCACTACGTGCTTTTCGTGGAGAGCGAGTGGGTGAATTCTGTACTTCTTGTCGTTTCACACGCGATTTACATCACGGCGTTTCAAGTTCGTATTCCCTGTTACCTCTGACAGCTTTTTCTCTTTTTTCTCTTTTACTGGTTTACCTGGGCCTGTTCCCTCAAACAGTGTTCCCTTCTACTGTTGTCCTGTCTCCTCAGACAGCGTACAAATCTTCTTTTGGCGGGGGTGTTGCCAACCAAACGCGCTCCTTTTTCACGCTCTTTTACCTGGCAGACGGTGAGTCACGCACGTATCTAACATCTGTGCTTGCCCCGTGTGTAGCCTACCCCTTCAGAGGTCATTCTAGGCTGCGTGTGACACGCATACGTTCATTCTTATGTTACTGGGTGCCACAGCGTAGTGCAGGTTTTCTTTCTGCACACGTGGTCTAGGAGGGGTTGCGTGCACCTCATCTCCCTTTTTGGGGCTCCTGTGCGTAGCGTGACCCGTCATCTTTCCACAGGGGTTATATTCAGCCTTGCTAAAGCACTAGGGTACAATTACCATCTGGTACCCAACCCCTTTGACCCCCAATTGCCCAGGACAATAGTTTACAGCCAGTCCCATACGCACATTAACATCAGTGCCATGGCTGGGAGGCGAGGATTCCGTAAGGGTGGCAAAGGTGGAAGAGCCACAAGTGGTGGCCGTGGTGGATCCGGTAGGGGACGTGGTCGTTACTTGCAGGGTGAGCCTGTCCCCCCATGTGTGGAGGACCAGTCAAGGGCACACATAATCTCCCCCCCCTCCCTCCCCCCATGTGTGGAGGACCAGTCAAGGGCACACATAATCTCCCCCCCCTCCCGTTGAGGCTGATGTGGCTGACACCATCCATGCTCAGCCCTTGTTGGACCAGCCCATTGTGGCACCAGACCTGGCTGACTCCATGGCTGACTTCCAGGTCAGCAGGCCTATGACACGTGCGCTGGTGCACGTTGATGTCATCATGCCACGGGCATCTGGGGCAGCAAGGTCACCTGCTGCCCCAAGTAGGCAGGGCGGAGAGGCTGCAGGGGCAGCTGCGGCTCCATCCACCCCAGCTCTCACACACCCAGCCAGGACAGTGTCGGTCCTAGTCCATCCTGCTGACATTCCCCCTGACACCATTACACTTGAGCCAATGCCTGCACCAACTCCCATGCTGAGTGTGCAATCCCACACTCCTGATACAGAGTCCACCAGGGCTCCTGCCCCTAGTGTCCAGAGCGGCGCAGGACACTCAGGATCACCACCACCTTCCAAGCGGAAGAGGAAAAGTGCTCGTCCGGCACAGGCTGATGCCCCAGACACGGCTACACAGTCCGGCCCATCCAGGAAGCCCAGCTTCACGGATGACGAACTGAATGCACTTGTCGAGTATGTGTCCGCACATGATAACGAGATGGTCATTGTTGCAGGATCCAAGACCACACCTGCACAACGCCAGGCACACTGGCAGACCATTGTGGACATCGTAAGTGCCCTTGGAATCGTGAGGCGCACAGCCAATGATTGCTATAAGCGCTGGAATGACCTAAAGCGCAGGGCAAAGAGTAAGCTGGCCTCAAGTCATGCCGCAACTCTAATGACTGGAGGTGGGTCTCCAGTAGTAGACATGGAACTCACTCCACATGAGTCAGTCGCTGGGACCTACGTCACGGAGGAACAGATCCAAGGCGTGGGAGATCTGCCTGATTACGAGGCATTGTCCGGTGAGTGCACATGCATGTGTGTGTCATCCATGTGCATGGTGTGTGTGTGAGGGCTTCTGTTTGTGTGCCAGGTGAGAGTGTGTGCGCCTGAGTCGTATGGGTCAGCCATGTGCTTCATGCAATACATCCTGCGCAGCTGCATTAGGCCATAGCAGTATCCCTTCTGCCAACAGTAGACATCTAGCCAAACTGCACGCCAGTTGCCCTTGAAGTGTCACCTTGCCACAACATTGTTGCTTATTTTTCACTGTTCATTCAGGCAGATTGTTTGCATTCCACCACTTTTACTAGGCATTTCGCAGTCCTCTAGTCACATGTCTGACATGGCTATGGTAAAGTGGAGTGACTTTGTTACCTGGATATCATTTGTTCACACATGTCCCTGTGCAATTGGACCATTTTGGACTGGCAGCTCCAGGTGAAAAATCTGACCTGTTTGAATTAGAAAAGCTATTACATGCGGGAACTGGACTGAATGAATAGGTGCTGCCCTCCTCTCCATCTTCACTCAATAGCAATGGTACATGCCATCTGTGTGATGGCATGTGTGTTTCACCTGGCAATCACAGGCCATTGTGTGATGCCACTGCCAGGCAGCATGCAGAAAATGTGTTCATCTTCCATCTTGGTGTCATCAGTGTCTGCCATTTGCCTGCCCTTCATATGCAGTGAGGGTGCATGCATGGGAGGGTTTTAGTCATGTGGGACATGTGTCAATCAAGTACTGGGTCTCTTGCTTCTCAGCCCTCATTGTGTGCCATGGTGCTAATGCCTGTTTCCATTTCTTTTTTTTTATGTCTTTGCAGGGGAAGACGCACCTGATACTGCTGGGGTTGTGGAGATGGTGCAGACTCAGGAGGGGTCCCAGGGCCGACCAACCACCAGTGAGGGACGTGGTGTGGTGATGGGTGAGAACCCACAAGTGCTGCAGGTCTTGCTCTCAAGGGGTGTCTCTGACTGCACCTCCCCCGAGCTGTACTCAGGTGTTGATTCGGATGATGAGACCTACGTGCCGTCGCAGGTGAGTGTTCTAGGGAGGGATTCTGTTCTGTCCCACCCACCTGCACCAGGGTCAGAACCCTCAATGGGGATGTCAGTGTTGGCAGCTACGCCTTTGGTGGTTACGGATGCAGGGTCACACTCCGTGACATCTGATCCTGTTCCTGGGCCAGCAGATCAGAGGGGGAATGCAGTCCTGCAGCCTCAGGCAGTGCCGGCACAGCAAGGCGCACTTCGCCTTGCCCCAGACAGGTGTAGTGCCCGCCGACGTGGTGGCCGTACGCCACCTGGCAATACCGCATGGGAGCAATCCATTTACGGTATGGCAACCCAACAGGCAGCATCATCAGAGATGATGGCTCAGGCCATGGATAGGGTGGCCACTTCCATTGTCCCCCTGAAAGGCTGATGGAGCGACTACAGCAGGCAACCGACTCCATCTGCCAGTCACACAGGGAGGACATGTTGGCGTCCAACAGGGACAGGCGGGCGGCACTGGCGACTCTGCAGGGGGCCATCTCCATAGAGTCCCAGGGCCACTGGGAAGCCCTGAGGCAGGAGCTCCTTCACCTCAGGACGACTCTTGTTGAGCTTGAGGCTTCAACACACCAAAAGACAGAGCAGCAGCTGGAGCATCTCACCCGTACGCTCTCAGCTGAGATGCAGGCAATGAGGGCGGAGGTCCGGGCATCCCGTGAGTTGTTGCATGGGGACCTCCGCACACTCATCCTCCAGAACCAGACCTACCACACCCGCATGCTTGCAGCCATGGAGGAGCAGACTAGGGCCTTGCGTGGGCTGCCTCCCATAGTGCAACCACCTCCGGATGCAGCTGCACAGGGTGATAATAGCGACAGCAGTGATACTCCCACAATAGGGTAGCCGTGTGGGCCATGAGCCCATGGAGGTGTTTTTTTTTCCCAGGATCCACACAGGTGGGTTTTGGTGTGCACCCTGTCCTCGGACCTCCTGGGTGGCCTCCCAAACCCCCCCGGGCCCATCAATGGTCATTTTTTATTTTTATTTTTATTTTTATTTTTATTTTTATTTTTGTTTTTAAATTTATTTTTCCCAATTTTTTGGGGAGAATTTGTTGCCTTCCGTGGTTCCTGTGGGCATATGCTGCATTGTGGCTGGGCACATGCAGGCTTGTCATGTATTTGGTTCAGATGCTTGGGTTTGAGTCACACACACCCCTCCTGATTCCCGTTTCCATGGGCTTGCAAAGGGTGTGCCCAAGTGACATTGACGTACATGGTGACATTGGACTCCCACTACATGTGTGGGTAGTCTAGTCAATACTGTGTATACATTCCTAGTGCATATTGCTGTTGTGTTGTACACTGCATGTTGCATTGATGTGTAACTCATCATCTGTGTCTACCTCCCAATTTGCAGGTCCCTTCCTCATGTCTACACAAGGGCCTCTGGTTTGGAGATGGGGTCCATGTTGGCAGCAGTGCACCTACTACTCTACATGGCGCCAACACTGCACAGTTGGTAGTGGTGGGAGTGGAGGCATTTCCAGGTGGTGAGACTACTAATTTCTTACATTTGTGATGTCATGTTAATGGTAGTACCTGCTCAAGTTTGTTGTTGGTACTGCATTACTGTGAGCATTTCAGGTGTTGCAAGTTTCAATTAGGGACACTGTACATTGTGACACTAGTGTCATGTTGTGGGGATTACTTTGTTTACCTGCAAATGGCATGACATGGCACGGTGTGTCGTGTGGCGGTGCTGGGGATGGGTTGGCTGACATGGCACTGTCCTCTTGTTGCATTTTGCAAGTGGGTATTCATTTTAGCTGCTTGGATGTGTTTCTTCACAAAACTGCATTGGTGGTGTCTGTGTGGGTAGGGATGCACACATTGTAACACTTCCAGGTGAACAATCTCAGGCTGATATGGTTTTTACGGTTGATTCTCCAGACATTCAGGATCAGTGTCAGGTTGAGTCATCATTGATTGTCAGATGGAATGTTCCAGGGCAGTGTGCACTCCACAGGGGTGTGATTACTATGTGAAGTAATTAGCCACTAGCTGTGTACGGGCTGCCTCCCCCCGTCCCCTTTCCCCTCCCATGCGCAGCGGCTGTGCATGTGGTTGGGGATGTGGGGGCACCACCATGTCCACGGCCAGGCCCCGGCGTGTTGCAACGTTGTGCAGGACACATGCTGCCACTATGATCCTGCACACTACTGTGGGAGCGTACAACAGCTGCCCGCCAGAACGGTCAAGGGAGCGAAAGCGTGACTTTAGCACTCCGAATGTGCGCTCCACTATGCCCCGGGTTGTAATGTGGGCTGTGTTATATCTTACCTGGGGTGGCCTGGTGGGGTTCCGAATTGGCGTCATCATGTGGGGGCTGAGAGGGTAGGCACTGTCCCCTGTGGAGGTGGTGATTGGTATCATTGGTGGGGTTGTGACCTTGCTCAGTATCCGACATGCATGCATGTGCAGTGGCATTCATACTCACCAAGCAGCCATGTATCGCCATGCCGCCCAGCTTCTAGGTCCCGGCTTAGGGTGGACATTCGGTAAATGAAGCTGTCGTGGGTGGACCCGGGATAGTTGGCATATACTGAGGTGATGATTCCCTTGGCATTACATACTACCTGCACGTTGATGGAATGCCAGTGCTTGCGGTTCCTATAGATGTGCTCTGATGCCCTGGGGGGACGTAGAGCCACATGGGTGCAGTCGATGGCACCTAGCACTTTGGGGAATCGTGCCACACCGTAAAAATCGAGGGCGGCAGCATGCCTTTCTGCAGGTGTTCTGGGCAGGTATATGTGCCTGCGGACTGATGGGCGTGTGGTGATGATGTTCAAGACCTGGTGTAGGCAGCGTGACTGGGTGGCCTGTGATACCCCACCCACTATGGCACTTGTCCGCTGAAATGATCCAGTGGCTAAGAAGTGCAGTACATTGAGGACCTTCTCCAGGGGGCTGAGTGCTTGGGAGCACAGGGTGGGTGATGTGAGGTCATCGTCCCACTCACTCACCAGGTCCAGTATTATGTGTGGTGGAAACCTGTACCTCCCATACACCTGGTCATCAGGCATCCCGAAAAGGCTGGTTCTGGGTGTGAATATTCTGGCCCTGACTATCCTCCTCCTCCTCCTTTGGTAGCCCACGGCCACTGCTGCTAGGAACGGTATGTTCATCCTGGGTCTGAGCTTGTTATTTTGTTAGCGCACAAATTTATGCGTTGCGCGTGTTGTAGGCGAGCGTGTGACCCGCGCACCCCTGAAATCCAGTACCCAGTCCAATAGCGTGTGGCAATTCCCGCGCACCCCGGGATACAGGTGCGCTGACGTACTTGCGTGTGTAAGTGCCCGCGCACCCCTGATATACACGTACATTGGCCAATCGCGTGTACGTGCACTTTTGTCTAATTACACGCGATGACACTCTGACGTGCTGTCCAATTACACGCGATGACACTCTGACGTGCAGTCTTTCCACGTGTGCTCTGTCATCACGTGCTGTGTGGGAAACACCCGTGCGGGTCACGTCACAGACGCGCTTACGCGCTGAGGGCCTTTGGTCCAATCGAATCCTCGATTTTCACGCTGACGTGCAGGATTTTCACGTGCCAAATCACTCCGTATCAAGCTGGCCACGCGTAAGCAAACGGAAGACCACGCTCCTGCCCAGAAGGCCGAACTACTGCCCTCCAGAGCCCCGAGCACGCTCCCACCTGCCATCTGCTGCTGCCTGACTGCCTGCTGCCCACGTGCACTGCCATTTGCTGCCTGCACATCAGCCAGGGGTGCTGTTGCTGTGACCACCCCTGCTGGAACTGAAGACTCCCAACTGGGATTCCATCGCTCCACAGCCCAGCCCCAGGACCCAGTTGCCCAACCACTCCTGCCTCTGGGGTTGTCATGTCGGGGCAAACACCATCTGTGACCACTGACAACCCCCGGCCAGAGAGGCAGAGGGGCACCAGCTTCAGTGCCACCGAAGTTGGTGTCCTGGTGGAGCAAGTCCTGGGGCAGTATGATGCCCTCTTTGGAAGTTCCCGCGCCGACAAGGAAGGACGGACTCGGATCTGGACTGACATCGTGACTGCCATCAACGCGGAGGGGGTGGCAGTCCGGGACTTACAACATGTCAGGAAGCGCTGGGAGGACTTCAGGTCCAGGACCCCGAACAAGGCCCGGCGCCTCTTGAAGGCAGCAGATGCCAAGGGGGGCCGGGGCCACTTGTCGGAAGAACAGATGAGGGTCCTGGGACGCATATCCCCAGCGCTCCACGTCCAGGTCCTAGAGAAGCAGACCCGTCTGGAGTCGAGCGGTGAGTGTACATGCATCCTGATTGTGAGCAGTGCGTGTGGTGATTATTCGGTAGTGTGCAGGTTGCACATCTGTTTGTATGGGGTCGAGTATGAGTGGGGGTGTACAGGGCCGTGGGGCTGACACATGCGAGGGCTGTAATGTGTGAGACATGGATGGTGCTTGTGTGTGTAGGCTTGCATGCCAAATGCAGTTGTGTGTGCACACATGTTTGGATGAATGTGTATGTAAGTAGACATGTCCGTGATGTCACGCATGTATGTTGTTTTCGGCTGCATGTATGAGCACTGTGTACATGTGCATGTGTGTGTATTTGACAAGGGTGCAACAGTGATGCAACATGGATGCATGTGACAGCGGTATGTGGAAGCCTGATTGGCAGATGTGACATGGATGCCCGTCTGAACACTGCGACACTTGGCAGAGGTGTACACATGCATGCAAGTGTGGTGGTGTGTGTACATGTGTGGTGCACTTCCTGTGTTGCATGTGATGTCTGGCTCCCCTTTGGCTGCTTATGCAGTTGTATGTGTAGGGATGGTGGTGGCAGTTGCGATATGGCTGTGGTATGGCTCATGTGTGCGAGTTGTAATGACATGTGTGTTGGGGATTGTGATGACATGTCTGAGGTTTGCCAATGCTACTCATGTGCAACTGTCATGTGTGTATGTGTCCATTGTACAGTGCCCTGACGCCTGTGTTTTGTTTCTCCCTGTCTGCAGCGTCAACTGATGAAGAGGGCGGAGAAGGTGCTGTGGAGCACAGCGGCGGGGATCCCACAGCCAGCCGGAGACGCAAGGCCCGGCTCCCCTCCCGTGTTGTCATCTCGTCTGTGAGTGAGGAGTCCGGTGCCACGTCCCAGGCCGCAGCTGCCGGGGGGAGGTCCAAGAGGCGGAGGTTGGAGTTGGACTCCTCGGCAGCAGAAGGGGCAGCTGGGACCCCACAGGGCCCAACAGGGGAAGATGGCACAGAGTCATCCAGGTTGGTGGGGGGTTTGGTGGAGGAGGAGGCCGTGCAAGCACCAGAGACGGGGTCTGGAGGTGGGGATCCCACTGGTGCTAGTGGTGCAGTACAGGACCAGGGACAGGAGGCAGCACAGGCCGCTGCGGAGGTGTCTGTGTGCAATCCTGTCCCCGATCCTGTCCCTGCATCATCTTGCACCAGCAGGGATGCCTACGTCCAGACCCGTTTTCAGGCAGAGGATGAGCTGACGTCAACTGGCCTTCCTCTGCCTGCGGACGTGGCCATCCAGGTCCGGGTTGAGCCTGTCCTGGCTGGTGTGGCGTTGCGTCAACGGGCCATGCGAGGTGACCTGCAGTCTTTTCATGGAGAGACTGCACGTCATCTCAAATGGCTCGTTGACCACGTCAGCCTGCTGGGACAGGTCATGCAGGCCGGATTCCTCCGTCTGATGGGGCTTTCTCCGACCCCCTCCTCAACTGGACCCCCTACGTGCCAGTCGTCCTCTGTGCCATCTTCCCACCCATCAGTCACCTGGGTGCCCTGTGGAGCTGCCTCTGACGGTGCGGCCAGGCTGGTGGAGGAGGCATCCCTGCCACAGTCGGGAGTCGGACGTCCAGCAGGGGTGGTCACATCAACAACTGCACCCCAGCCGGCGGAGGATGTGCAGGCAGCAGGAGGCAGTGCACGGGCAGAGGTAGAGCAGCAGCAGCAACATGGTGGGAGCCATGAAGGCTCGGGGCCTTCGACATCGGAGGGGCAGGCATCGGCCGGAGGGCAGGAGGACCCAAGACAGAGAGTGTCTTCCGTGTGGCAGCGGTTGGGCCACGCCATAGGTGCGGAGCGGCGGCGGGCGGAAGAGGCGCGGCTCACAATGGTCAGGGCGGAGAACTCCATGCGGAGGGCCCTGAGGCGGGCCGAGTGCCTCGAGGCAATCCGCAGGGGGTTGGACGAGGACACGGCGTCGTCCCTGCGGACCCTCGGGCCATGGAACAGGACCGCCTCCGGGACATCGAACAGGAGTTCGATGATGCCCTGGCCCGGAACACCACGGAGTGAGCCGCTGGACTTGCCCGCCGCCTTTGTATATAGTTCTTTATTTTTAGGTTTCCTTTGTTTGTTGTTATGATTTGGAGTCGACGGACACTGCTCCACTTTTTGTATATAGTTGCATTTTAGTTAGGGTTTTTTGTAGGTTTCCTTTGTTCAGTTGGGCTCATGGACCCTTGGATGTTTTGTACATAGTTCTTTATTGTATTGATTTTATTTTTCATTTGACTTTGGACTACATTTTTTTGGATTTGGATTTGGTGTTTTTATTTTTTGAACAGACATGCAGCTTATCTTTTTTCATTCCCATTGTAGTTTGTTTCATTTCATTTGTATTCTTATTTTTTAAATACAATTTTGTTTTCATACTTCACTGTGTGGTATCATCTCATTGCTTTCATGCATGTCATGTTGGGTGTTTTCCCATTCAATTGCAACCATTGTGTGTGACGGACATGGGTTCATTAGCTTTATGAACATTGGGGGTGTAACATGTAATTTCCTTTTCCATGTGGGTGAATGGGTTACTTGGTTGGGCTTTTTGGCTGTGGAGGCTGACCATGACGCACATGATTGGGGATTGTGAGGACCTGGTGGAGGCTGCCCCTGCACTGCTGGGGTGTGGGGGTGGTGGGAGACATGGGTGGGAGCCTGGTGGGGGCTGCCCATGGTGGCTGGGGGGTGGGGGTGGTGGGAGACATGAGTGGGGGCCTGGTGGAGGCTGCCCATGGTGGCTGGGGGGTGGGGGTGGTGGGAGACATGAGTGGGGGCCTGGTGGAGGCTGCCCATGGTTGCTGGGGGGTGGGGGTGGTGGGAGACATGGGTGGGAGCCTGGTGGGGGCTGCCCATGGTTGCTGGGGGGTGGGGGTGGTGGGAGACATGAGTGGGGGCCTGGTGGAGGCTGCCCCTGGTGGCTTGGGGGTGGGGGTGGTGGGAGACATGAGTGGGGGCCTGGTGGAGGGTGCCCCTGCACTGCTGGGGGGTGGGGGTGGTGGGAGACATGAGTGGGGGCCTGGTGGAGGGTGCCCCTGCACTGCTGGGGGGTGGGGGTGGTGGGAGACATGAGTGGGGGCCTGGTGGAGGCTGCCCCTGGTGGCTTGGGGGTGGGGGTGGTGGGAGACATGAGTGGGGGCCTGGTGGAGGCTGCCCCTGCACTGCTGGGGGGTGGGAGCCTGGTGGGGGCTGCCCATGGTTGCTGGGGGGTGGGGGTGGTGGGAGACATGAGTGGGGGCCTGGTGGAGGCTGCCCCTGGTGGCTGGGGGGTGGGGGTGCTGGGTGACATGAGCAGGTGTGCAGGGTAGTCCCCTGTGGTGTGTGCTGCCTGCAGGGGCCATGGAGGGTGTACAGGGAATACCTGGGAGCACACAGCCAAATCGCGTGTAGATTTTCCCGCGTACCCCTGTCATACACGTGCCCAGCCAAATCGCGTGTGGAACTTCCCGCGCCCCCCTGTAATCCACGTACCCGGCCAAATCGCGTGTGGACCTTCCCGCGCACCCCTGTAATCCACGTACACGGCCAAATCGCGTGTGGAACTTCCCACGCACCCCTGAAATCCACGTACACGGCAAAATCGCGTGTGCAACTTCCCGCGCACCCCTGTAATCCACGTACACGGCCAAATCGCGTGTGGAACTTCCCGCGCACCCCTGTAATCCGCGTACCCTGACAAATAGCGTGTAGATTTTCCCGCGTACCCCTGTCATACACGTGCCCAGCCAAATCGCGTGTGGAACTTCCCGCGCACCCCTGTAATCCACGTACCCGGCCAAATCGCATGTGGAACTTCCCGCGCACCCCTGTAATCCACGTACATGGCCAAATCGCGTGTGGAACTTCCCGCGCACCCCTGAAATCCACGTACACGGCCAAATCGCGTGTGGAACTTCCCGCGCACCCCTGTAATCCACGTACACGGCCAAATCGCGTGTGGAACTTCCCGCGCACCCCTGTAATCCACGTACCCTGACAAATCGCGTGTGGAACTTCCCGCAAACCCCTGGAATTCAAGTACCCTGACAAATCGCGTGTGGAACTTCCCGCGCACCCCTGAAATCCACGTACCCAGCCAAATCGCGTGTGGAACTTCCCGCGCACCCCTGAAATCCACGTACCCGGCCAAATCGCGTGTGGAACTTCCCGCGCACCCCTGAAATCCACGTACCCGGCCAAATCGCGTGTGGAAATTCCCGCGCACCCTTGAAATCCACGTACACGGCCAAATCGCGTGTGAGACTTCCCGCGCACCCCGGTATGCACGCACACGTATTTTTTGTCAGCGGGTGTCCGTGTTTGTGGGTACCCCTTTGCACGTCATTTGTCCTGGAGGGCCACAGTATGGGACATTCATCATGGCAGTATATAGGTGATATTTGTTGGCGCACCTTTTGGCGCACATTTCTTACAGGGGCAGAGACGCTACCGCCAGCTTTCTTGTGGCGGTCGTGTTTGTGCCTGTGCGCTGGTTTGAGCGTGCGCTTTTTTGCCCTATTCTATTCCATGAATACATGTTGTAGGCGAGCGTGTGGGCGTTCCGCGCACTTGTGCCCTGTACTTCCCCCGTGACGCCCACATTTTGGCAAGTTGTTCCCCATTCCGAGTGTTACGCCCCGTGTTCCGCCTACTTTTGTTGCGTGCGCCGCGCTATGTGTGATTTTCGCTGTGGCCTGTGCGATTTTCGCTGTGACCTGGCGCACGCAGTTAGATGGCCTGTGCGCCAACGTGCGCCGCACACTTTTTTATCGCACATCCGATGGTTTTCTCACGCACGGCCTTCCATGAATCGATGTGCGCTGCTTTTCGTGCGATTTTCGCACTTGCACTGCCATTTTCGCTATTCCACTGCGATTTGCACGTTTTTGGCCACTTGCGCCGTGCTAATTATTCCATGAATCGGCCTGTAGGTCTTGCGAGGATGCTATCCACTAATGGGCACATTCACAATATCACTTCTTTTTCTTGTGGGTCATCTTGTCCCTTGTCCTATGTTCAGCACTTCTCTAATGGCACACTCTACTCTTACCTGTTTGCTTGTGGTGAGTATGAAGGGATTTTAGGAGGGTAGGGCTAGCCAGGGCTTACACCTGGCAGGGTGCAGGAACAGCTTGCAAACAGGGCTCATGTGAGCAGCCCCCCCAGACCATCGAATCAACCCGATTTCTCCTGTGTATACCAGTTCTGTTAACACTTATTGCATACCAGAAGTGTAGCCTGTGTGTATTAGGCAGTCTGTCAAATGTAAAGAGCCTTCAACTATTGCATGCACTATGCAGCCAAAAAAGGTCACACAGCTGAATCTCTGGAACTCGATTCTCAAAGAGTACCATTAAAAGAGTACAATTCCACTGCGAGAAATGCAGTATAGCCCTAGCTCAGAGGAGAGATAGCACCATCCTCAGGGCACTGTAGAGCCTCACAGACTGCTGGAGTGTTCTTTCCTCACTGCAGACAGTTGGGTTGGAACATAGCTGCAGCATCTGGCAGTCTACTATGGCATCTTTAAATTCATGCTGCAGTGAGTAAAGGGGACACACACATTTAGATAATCCCTCTTTTGCAGGGAGGTGCTAAGGGTTCCTACTCATTGTTGTTTTTATTGTTTGGAGAGTTTCCACACCAAAGGTTGATCCTGCAGTGGGGTACCCCTTATTGCAGGTCCACAGGGAGAGTGACTTGTATGTCCTACAGGAACAGACTGCAAATGCTGCATAGGTGCCACTGTAGTTGTCATTATTTTGTACAATAATGATTAGTTGTCTAAATAAACACTCTGCACATGGTACAACAGCAGACTTGGTTTTGAACTGCGATCTGGGTCTCGAAGGCACTTGTGTTCGGGGGAAACCTACCAGGGTGTTTCAACAGTACTCTAGACTGTCTCTCTTGTGGCTTATAGTTCCTAGGAACTGGTAACAAAGCTTCTCTTCTAGACGAGGACTCCCTTGGGCACTAGAATAGCCATCTAGCTGTGCAAGGTCTACTCTGCACCCTTAGCAGCAGGTCTGTCTGTTGTTTCAAGAAGCCTTACAACTGGTGAAGAACAAAGGGATATGCAGTATCATGTTGGCACCAAGTCTATTACTGGTCCCTCAAGAAGAGGACTGCATTGAAGCTACCCGGAACAGAGTGGATTCGGGGTGAAAGCACAGTCTGTGATGCACAACAGAATGGCTCAAAGGTTGGACAAGACCAATTTGTAAAATATATGGCAGTGGCCAAAGTTAATGTCAATCAAGAAGTCAGAGGTGGTGAGGAGTCAAGGAGAACACCTGCAGATGCTAAATGCAGAGTAGAGAGGGCAAATCAATTGGCAAGACTCTTAGAAGCTCTGTAGGACAATAAAATACAGTTGCTGCCAGACTGAAGTTGTAGAAATGGGTGGATCGCTGATCTTAATGGTTTTTGCAATAGTGCCGGAAAGGGTATCAGGCGTAAAAGAAAGGGCGGGCGAGTCAGAAACTTGCTTCTCCTGTGAATTCAGTTCTTAGAGAAGAGGATCACTGAAATGTTCATGGTGGGCAGTCGATCCCTCATCTTCTCCATCGAGAGGATGCATAGGATTCTGGGGTTCAGACCTCTTTCCTGAGGCACCACCAAGGCTATTGGAGACCATATTATTCAATATCAGAAATCAAGATGCAGTTTTGCAGCCAGCAACGCTTAACGGTTCCATCTCGTACGGTCTCATAAAGCTTATGATATTTCTAGAACATATGCATAGAATGCAGTGGCAAAGGAAATCATGTGAAGATGTAAAATGAGGTTGATGCTTCTCAAATTAAATACATGGGGCCTTATTATGAGTTTGGAGGCAGCCATGTCCTTAATAAGGTCCGGGTCTGGGTTCCCTGAATGGGGAATTACTGGGCCATTCTGACCTTGGAGGTCCTGGTATTTCCCCATTCAGGGAACCCAGATCATCCCCATTCCCATTTGAGCCCCCATAGGGCTCAATGGGAATGGGGATGATGCTAACAACGGGCCTGTTAATGGTAGGGGGATTTCCCCCTGTTGTGAACTGCATGATTAATGGACAAGGGTTCCATGGAACCACCCTGCTCTTTTGTTAGCCCTGCAACTGGTGGCAGTGATTAACATATCAATAGAGGGTACTTCAAGCAGGTCCCCATAGGGCTTGGTTGCAGAGCATAACAAAGGAGACAGGAAACCCAACAAACCTTTCATATGTAACTGTGTCAACCTGAAGCCAGCTCCTGCCCCTCAATATCAATGACAGTGAACCAACATATCTTTTTGCAGTAGACAACCCCCGCTAGGGGGACCTCATTCATGAGATACAAGAATGTGGTTTGCAGATGCCAGAGAGTCTAGTCTCTCAGAATCTTCATAGGAGATCTGTCACTTTAAAAAAGAATCACAAAGTCAGAACCATTAACCAGAGAGACTCTTTAATCACAGCAGACAAGAAGGTGGGTGGGTCCTAGTATCATGGGGTAGTGAGTACAGAACTCATTAAGTCAAGAGAAGGGTTCACCCATATTGGTTCTGGGACACCCCTGGTTCCTGTAGGACCCTCTTACCTTCTCCTGATGCAAACCACTCTGGTCATGACTTCACACATACAGAAACATGTTGGTAGGCCGCATGATTGGTTCATGGAGGTAGGTGCAGCCTACAGAAATCACTGTGGCCAATTTGGTTTTAAGAGAGGGCTGGAGCTCCTCTTTCAGCAGATAATATGAAGACTTCACTTGAAGAATGAAGAAGAACTCATCCTTGGACCGTAGCTGCAGGTACAGTCTGCCTTCAAGCTTCTGCCAGTGAAGGAAAGCCATGAGCATCCAAAGAGAGACACAAACTCAGCTTAACTTCTCCCATGGAACAGAGGCAGAAAAGAACTCTGAATACCCTCCAGCCACTTCAGAACTAGTACCCCAGCCAGCACACAGCATGCCATGCAGCAGGTTCCCTGGACAGGAATTGTCGCAAACCCATTGAAGAGGTAGAGAGAAGTACGAGGACAAGCACCTGCCGCTGTCTGCTTTAAAGGACATTCTCGAGCCAGTCAAGTTCCTCAATCCGCAACCGCTTGCAATGCTGACCATCGTCAAGCCTTGAGCTACCGCCATCAAGCCACAGTTGCTCAATGAACCCGAGAGGTCTCGTTCAGCTCTTCAGAACTGCTGATCATCACTGAGACAACAATTCCTGACCCAGAGTCGCCAAAAAGGCCAGCATGCAGCCATTTGCCAAGCTTCACTTGCCGAATTGTCTTGCTGCCTGGTATCCATTCCCATCTTGAACTCTGTCGCAAAAGCCTGAAAAGCACCCTGAGGCTGACAAGAAGATGTTGAGCGCTAAGAACTTCTACATCAAGAGGTACATTGTGGTTCTGTTTACCTGGTCCTTCCCAGAAGCCCCCTTGAGACATTTTAAGACCCTGACTCCCTTTTTGCTGTAGCCAAGAAGCCTTTAAAAAACGATTGTGTTTTAACCATACCAACTACCCTCCTGTCAGTATCCAGAGTGCATCCCTTTTCCTTCTAAGAAACCTTCTGTTTTCTGAATACTTTTACAGGGTGAGCTGTATTTAGTAGTATTTTACGATTGTTGTGATAATAATAAAGTCGATATTTGTATACAACCTTGACTGGACACTCCTTTTATCATTGGGTAGCAAACGTATTTTCACTGTGTTGCAAATAACCAACAATCCACAACCTTCAGAATAGATAAGCCTGCCGTTATGTCCATGTTACCAAAATTCGACAAGGATTTTATAATTTTAATTGTACACTTGTTTAATCCAATCTGTTCGGTTTCATTGTAGTGTATGGGAGGCTGATTGATGGTTTAGAAACTGATATTCACCCCAGGACCACTGGTACCCCGGAATTTGATTTGTCACAAAGACTGGGTGTGAGCCCTCACTAAGGTGCAGAAACAACAGATCCTGGCAGACTGGTGTGAGCTGAGGGAGCTACATAGAGAAATATTCCAGCTCAACAACATCAGGCCAGGACGTTCTTCTTCAATGCAATCAGTGAATACAGCTAAAGATGATAGGGACTCGTGTAGAGTGACCTTTAAGGATTGGTGTAATGCTGACGTCTTTGCAATGTAATCTAAACTTATCTTGCATAGCACCCATCTGTCACTTTCGGTGGCACTCCTGCTATTCTTTTATCCCTCCTGTACAATTTAAATTGTTTGTTGTCACCTTCTCTATTTGCCTGTTAATCCAGTAATGACTGCTAAGGGATTCTCCATCATATATGTAAAGGATGTGAGATTTTCAATTTTCCTCTGATTCAAATATTAGGTTCATTCAACACAGTTATTGGGTGGATGTATGTTGAGCATTCATATTAATATTAGGTCTTGGTGCTATTCACACATTAACCAGATGAATGGAGGGAAGGAATTTGTGGCAGGACATCATGAACTCCACAGCAGATGGGAAAACCTGGGTCAGGTAGTTTGGTAAACTGACGTGGACTGCTCTAATAATACACAATGAAATGTGCACATATATGTGTTCCACATTCTAGATTATTGCTTCATTTCTTGGTATGCTCTTTTACTAAAATGTGCTGCAAACATGATGACATTGACAAGAAGCAGAGGCTGTAGGAGTTTGTGGGAGAGGGACATTTTCAAAGCTCTCGCACCATTCTTATGTATGTTAGGGACTGACGGTACAGAATGGTCCGACAGTAGGTGTCTCATGCATCACAACAGTGTGTACTGGATGGCTGCTGGGTGAGTATAGAGCTAAGCCATTTCCTTAAGAGACACTGGAAAAGTGGCACCACATGTTGATATGGATGCGTGACTGTGCTAAATTGAAAACTGGATGCATAGCATTCAGGGTTTCTTGGGAAGCAGACATACTAGCCTTCTTTCAAATTAATGAGGGGTACATGTAGAGTGTGGAATTGTATGGGAACCCTTATGGTTGTGCTACGAGGACTTTGCATTTTGGCGTCTGAAGGATCTTGCCTGGCTTGAATTGAAAATGAACATTTTGGAGCAGTGGATTGTGCACTAGCACCTTGAAGCGTCTCAAGTGCTTGATGGAATTACAAATAATGATCTCAGACCAAAATAACCGGACAGTCTCAAAGAATGTGGCAAACTACTACATTATTATCAGCTCAAATCAGGGCCATCTTAAGCACTTTGGGGGCCCGGGGCACGGACACCTCTGGGACCCCCTTCCAACAGTCCAAAGGAATTAAGGGATATAGAATATCTAGTAGACCTCACCCCGTCTAACGATAACAACCCATAGCTTGATATGCTGTCTCACAGAGATCAAAATAAGCATGGTAAACTTTCTTTCAGATACCTTACACTCTTCATTCATGTTGTAATCAGAGTGATAAACAACTAGCATTTCAGGGGCAACATTAGCAGTCTACGCGAGGATACTTGTGTTCAAGCATAACTACAGCAAACATTAAATCAATAGCAGCCACGTGGAAGGTATACTGGACAAAGTATACCTGCACGGCACAGATTTTATAACAAAGCTACACATAATCCAGAATAGTCTTAGATTAGCTGCCTCAGAGACAGCAAACGTGTTCAAGCATGGATACAGATCAACAATGGGAAGCAAGGATCAAACTACACATACCATAGCATAGAGAGTGGATGACGATTTGAAGATACAGGAAGGTCTCTGTATTCAAACAAACTGAGATTAGTAGTGGGACATGGTTTTCAAGCAGTGTGGCCATTCGAGAGCAAAGAAACAGTTGGCTGTGGTGTGCAATATATCAATGCTCACTATCATTGTAGAGCAAGCAACACTATATATTGCAAGTGAAACCATGAATGAGTCTTTTTTAAAGATCGTACCCTGAGAACAAAATCACTATGAAGGGGTGAAAGGTTTAGGGACTTGCAATTTTGACAAGTGAGGAAATACAAGATTACATGAGATACCCAGGATCACACATTGAGTAAGAGGTGAAGGTGGGAATTGTACCCACAATTTCTTGTCTTACCAATTTATTTTCTAGTATTTACAGAACTGAATTGGAAAATATGAAAATCACATAACCCAATATAAACATTTAAAAAACAAAATGTTATAGAAACATATTATTAAATAATGGGAATTATTGTAGCTTCATTTTCCTCATCATTAAGGAAAGTATATAAATACCAGCATACTAATGGATGTGATCTTAAAAGAGTTCAGATAGGTTTCTCTTTTGTATTGTAAAGCTTTAAATACACCCCAAAAACAGGTTTGTGTAATGGTATTTAAAAGTGTGCAGAAAAACTGTTTTGTTGTCACATAAGCAAACCTTAAAACATGCTGGTAACAGGCCTGAATTATCTGGTCTGCTCTCTTCTGTCTAGAACTCCTTCCACTCAAATGGCCTACATGATAGGAAAGATCAGGTATTTGGCCGAACAATGCCAGCAATATGTGAGAAGAAAACCTTTTTATAGAAGGCAGTACAGTATTGTCAGTGATGTAAGATTTGTCCAGGATCACTGTATCGTCTGCTGTCAAAGCCAGGATCCAAGCATGAGTGCTTTGGTTCCACAGTCTGGAATTTGGATACTTAAACACCTCTAACACGTAATTGTCATAACTGGAGGTGCCTGCCTAGGTTTTACAACTCCCCATCTAAACAAACCGATTTCTAGACTGCCATCATATTGATGGTATGTTAGTCTCTATAGCAACCACTATCTAGTGCAGGTACATTGGTGATGATAACACCTGGGGTGCTATAGAACCATGTACATTTACATGCAGGCTTAACAACTTCATACATTGGAAACACTGAGTCGGCCTTGCTGGAATTTGGTATTGTAATCTTGCATGTGAACGCATATCTCTGCAATGAGTGCTTAACACACTGAGCTATCCTCTGAACCATCGGGACACTCAACTGTATCAATATGTATTTCAACTTTGGCTATTGCACATGATCAATATAATACCTAAAGGAAGGTGAGAATGCTACAGTTGTGCCATGCAAACTATGGATAGCACAGTGAACATAGCATTACAGGATGAAAAGATCTGAACAAAATGTATGTGTCAACAACAGACAGAAAATAGGTTTAGCCTTAGCAACACACCATAGAAAATCCTGATGTGGGATACTTAATCTTGTCGATTTAGGGAAACTGACTTTTTTTTAATACAACTCTTTCTTGGGGCCCCTTCCAAGGTGGGGGCCCGGGGCAAGTGCCCCTGTTGCCGTCTCAAAAAGACATCTCTGGCTCAAATAAAGTAGAGCAATCTGTTGAACAAGAAACTGTAGTCCACGCACTCACACTTCAATTTTGATTACAGAAAGGTTTTATACCTTAATGTACATCAGCTATGACATCATCCTACATGGCGAACTGTAAAACCTATCGAAGGGAGGGATTGGTTAAAGGAATATATATAACTATATATCATATAATTATAAGTAATATCACTGGATGTCCGTTATCTAGTAGGCACACCTTAAACCACCTCTGTATACGTATAGTACAGATTATGGCAGAATGATATGATATTATAGTTTATTTATATAGTGCCTATATACAATGTGCTTCAAAGCGCTTCAGCGCTTCAAGGCAAGGGAGGGAACAAGTGAAAATACAATGGCATTCTTACAGGCCATGAACAGTAAGGATGTGAAATTAACTATCGTACTTGGCCTGACAATATTTCAGATAGTGCAAGAGCTAAGACATAGATATGGAAGGGAGGGGGAGAGTGGGAAGGAAATGGAAACAGACAGTTGACTACCGTACTAGGCCTGACGACATTTCTGGTAGAGCTGGAGAAAAACAAGAGGTGAGGGAGAGAGGTGCAGAAAGGTAAGGGAGGAACAAAACAAGCGACTATCATACTAGGCCTGATGACATTTCAGATAGTGCTGGAGGGGTCCTGGGGAGGACAAAACCAGTAAGGGGAGGGAGGAGGAGACAGACAAGGTTGCTATCATACTAGGTCCATGGACAACTCTGATAGAGTAACTGCATAGAAGAAAGTAAGGGGATGAGATAGGAAAAGGGAGAAGAGAAAGGAGGAGAGAGCAGAAAGTTAGCAGTCAAAAGAGTGGAGAAGCAAGAGGGGAGAGTGAATACAATTGCAGAAGTCAGTAGTAACACATAATGTTGCAAGCCAGGATACAAGATGAAGATGGGAACAGCATGATTCAGGGCCACCATGAGTACAAGATTCTAAGGAAGTTCAGCATGAGATTTGAGAAAGGGTGATGCGCCATGAATTAATGTAGTCCATAAAGGTCAAATCCAGCATTGGCCACAAGACAGTGTCTTGTGGCCAATGCTGTGGCCATCAAGCCTACCTATGCAGGAGTCTGTTCTGAAACCAGAATGTATCAGGACAGACTCCTGCATAGGTAGGCTTGAAGGGGAGTGAGGGGGGGCAGGGTAGAAGAATCAAGCAAAACACTCAACACCTGTGTGCGCAAATGGTGGGGATACAAGGGAACATCACAGATAACAGATAACAGCAGTGGATTAGCCTGTGCAGCAACGTGTAGCATGTTGTAACATAGACCCTCTAATTGGTTGGCATTATCTCCCAACTTTGGACTTTCAGCTTGTTAGCAGCACATAGGCAAAACAAAACTCAGGTGCAGAGAGCAACGTCGGACTACTACCCACATTCCTTAGTTCATCATCTCAGGCCCCAAGCCAAAGCTTGTTCTTTATAGTTGACCTTGCAGCCTGTTGTCTTTTCTGGGACTTTCATCAGAGTGTTGGTACTCCATTATCTTTGTATAGAGCTTAATGAATAGCTCTTGTTTTCAACTTCTGAGTTACATGTTGGGAGACCACGATTTTCTCAATTTCATCCTTTTATTTACTGCTATTTGATTTAATTGTGCTCAGTGTTATTAGTCCCTTTGTCCTCTAGAGATTTGATCACTCCATCTTGCATATGCTTTTTCAAAGTACTGAGGGGCCAATACTTTGCACTTGCAGATGTTTTCTTCTTTGCTTAATCTAAGAGAAATGTGTCTTCCTTATTTTTAGCTGGTAAGATAGCTCAGCGGGTTGAGCACTCAGTGCTGTGATCTCAGCGTGATCTGCAGGTCCTAGGTTCGAATCCCAGAAAGGCCGACTCAGCCTTTTATCCTTCCGAAGTTGATAAATGAATACCAATTTCGGATGGGTGATATTTTATGTGCTCTGTAAAGCACTTTGGATTAAGGCGCTATATAAATAACACATCATTATCATTAGATATATGGCTTATCCACTTGACTCCCTTTTTGCCTTGCAATTATTCCTTGATGTGGCATCCTTGATCCCAGGCCAATAGACTTCTCTTTATTCCTAACACAACGCTGTTTTTCCAGCATCTTCTGACTCTGCAGCCCTGGTCTGTCTCTGAGGTAGCTTGATTGGTTTCAACACGAGTCCGACATCCATCTTTTTCTCATGGCCACCTTAGCCACATTATATTTTCTTCTGCAGCAGGCTTCTAAATCTATCAGCTACCTTGCATTTCAGTGTATGTACATTCAGTTCATCTCCCTCACTTATTTCCTTGGTGCATATGATTTCTTTGTATTTGGTTACATGTTTCTCTTATCACTCCAGTTACATCTTTATTTGTTAAGTATTTGCACATCATTTCACTGCATCTTTGTGTCTTTCCTTCATGACTCTACTGTGCCCTCATCTGATTTCACATATAACTATTTGATGTCCAATGGTGTGCAAAGACATTATTCCACACTTTCAGTGCAGGCGGGACATTCAATATGGTTGTCTGAGTGCATATGGTCTCTCATAGACTAGATGCAGTATTGGGACAATACCTTGTGTACCACATAGGGCTCTCATCCTGCAATTCCAATATGACGGAGGTGAGGGGGCGGGAGCTAGGGATGACTTGTACATCTGCTCCTCCACAGGATGGTTATAGATCTCAGGTAGTAGGTAAACAGAAAAGGCCACATTTTTAGGTTCTGTAGGCACATAACAGGTTGGGGGAGTTTGACTATGCAGAGAGTGTAACCCAGGTTAAATATGCAGATGGGACAATAATGCATGCACCCTCTGAAGTAAATGCGTCTGACAATAATCATACATCAAGTCATAGAAATGACAGTTCAGAATGTTTGAGGAGCTAGCAATATTTTTTTTGGAAGAGGTACCCATCATATGCTCCCATAGGAGAATCGGGCAGACTTCATTACAAAGGCTGATGTCTGTAGGATAATAAATATGTAACGGAAGGGATGGCCCTAAATGTGGAAGGAAGTAGGGCTATATTAGAATGGAGAACAAAATGGGGTCTCCGACCACATAGACAATACTTAGCATTTAATTTATGTTCGAATGCATGTAAAGGTTCTGTTAGTTTGGTTGCATATGTATGCTTCAAATAGTAAGCCAAGTATCCCTAGAGAGAAGAAGTTTTACTACAGACTCAATCCAAACATACATCATAAAGTATTGATCTTTTACTTAGATCACTGCTTTATTATGTTGGCAGTCAATTTTTTCTTTTTTTTCTTTTTCCATACAAATAGTGATATATAAAACTGATACAAAAGTAAATACAGTACAGTGAGTGACAACCAATTTCCAAATCATTGGTGGGTCAGTACTGTTCATGTTCAGAGGGTTGCATCATAAAGAATAATAAAGAATAACAAGTAAATTAATAAACAAATTAGACTCAACAATAAACAAAATCATCAGTTGCCTGGCAAATAAACAATCAATCCAAGGAAATATTTGTTCAGGACATGTTTTCCTCATGGATTTAAAAATGTTTGCAGGCATTCAAACATAAATGAAATGCTAAGAACTGTAAATGAGGTCAGAGCCCCCATTTTGTTCTCCATTGTAGGATAATAATAGCCTAGGAAGAGGACCATGCCCTGGTGATCCTGCTTGCTATTGGTGATTTCCACAACCTCAGCATACAATAGCCTCTTCCAAGAGAGAACCTCAAGAAAAGAAAACACAACAAAAGCCTCCCCTGCTGACACACAGGAAAGGATAGACAACAACATACAATGAAACACACACACACTACACTGCAGCCTATTCAACATAAGATCCATGGAAAAACACAAAGCAGAAATGTATAACCTCCTAATCGAGGCCAGCACCAGCACGCTCTTCTTCACAGAAATATGGTTATCAACCAATTACAAGACAATGACCCATGAAGCCACACCAGACAATTTTAAACTAATACACGCCAGCAGAGAAAACCGAAGAGAAGGAGCAATAGCAATGGCCACAAAGACTACATATGCTCCACACCGCTCCCCTCAAGATACATGGAAGACCGCAAATCCCTCCTCATCAAAATCAAGCTCAATGATCAAGCCAACGTACTGTTTCCTCTGATCTACAGACCACCATTCTACAACCCGAACTTTAACAAAACTCACTGACTTCATTGTCAACCTTTCCACCTATTATGATATCGTAATTGTCCTGGTGGACTTCCACATCCGGCTCTAAAGAGAAAACAAAACCACAGTAAACTCACTCCTCGCCCTTCTGGAATCACTCCTTCTTCAAGCAAATATGGAATGGTTCCACCCACTCTGATCGACACACCTTTGACGTAATCCTCTGCAGAGACGGACTGTCTTCCACCTCCCCTCCGGTACCGATGACATGGCGTGATAACCACCTGATTCTATTCACCATCAAACTCCCAACCAGGATACTGCCTCGAAAGAAAATACTACACGCTACTAACAAAAGAATCTTGATAGGTAATCCTTAAAAGAGCTGCTGGAATCAATTACACCAAACATTTCAGAGCTAAATTGAATTAGCGGGAAAAAAATCTTGATGCCTGGATCACAGAGGCCTTAGACCAACTAGCATCAGTGAAACCTTTTACAACCACTCCAAAAGAAATGGCAACAAGATGGTTCACAGAAGAACTGAGGGAACTCAGAAAAACAAACTACAAAATAGAAAAACTATTGAAAATCCATTACACCCAATCAGATGAAATAAAATACAACAACAACTCAAAATGTACAATAGTCTTTAAAGCAACGAAAACAACATACTATGACACAAGAATTCAATCAGCAACACACTCCCCTAAGACATTTTCAAAATCATCAAAGAAATGAAAAAAACAACATCCAGCAACAAAGGAGTCATACCATCGTAATCACTATATGACAAGATAACTAACCAATTAAGAACACAAATATAAACAATCCAACCAACTACTGAAGCAGGCCACACAACAATAAACACAAGTACAAATACAGAACCACCAAACCCGCACGCCCCCAACTTCAGCAACACTCGACCGATTTGAACCCATAGGCAAAGATGTTGTTTTTTTACCGCACTATTATTTTGAAGCAACCTCACCATATCACCCACTAATACTTACCCCCCAGGCATCTTCAAAGAAATCCTCAACCACAGTACCCCAACATCTTACTTTCGGATACTAATGAACAGAGTATCCCTAAACGCTGAAATAATACCTAAATCTTTCAAATCGGCTTACATCTATCCACTCCTAAAACATGAAACAGGAATTGTGAAAGATCCCACCAACTAGAGACCTGTATCGAATCTATCCTACCCCACAAAGCTACCGGAGAAACAAATATACAAAATCCTACTCAACCACGTGAAAACTCACAGAATACTTGACAATTTGCAGTTTGGTTTCAGGCCCATGAGAGAAATGGTATCAGGCAGGTAGTTGGGGCAAGCGGGGTGGAGGCTTGGCAGGCCTGGCTTAGGCACACAAAGAACCCATAACAAATCCTTACTTTCATTCCTTCCTAGTGTTTGTAGTAACTGCCTGGTTACCACTTCCTGTTGCCAAACAGGAAGTGCATGATAACTCATGAGCTCTCTAGTGTTTGGGTGTGGCTGGTTATATAAGCCACACCCAAGATTCTTCCAGTGCTTCGTGTTGCTTACTGTGAGCTGTAGCAGCAACACGCTTACCGTGCTCTGGATCAGCCAGCATCTCCTTACCTGCTCCGGATCATCATGTTTCTGCTTACCTGCTCCGGATCATCCTGTTTCTGCTTACCTGCTCTGGATCATCAGGCTTCTGCTTAACTGCTCCGGATCATCCTGTTTCTGCTTACCTGCTCTGGATCATCCTGTTTCTGCTTACCTGCTCTGGATCATCCTGCTTCTGCTTACATGCTCCGGATCATCCTACTTCTGCTTACCCGCTCCGGATCATTCAGCTTCAGTTTACCTGGTTCTTACTCCACGCCGGAGCTATCTCCAGTCAATAGGGGACTTCTACACCAGCACCTGTAAGAACAAAGAAGAACAGCGTTAACAAGTGCACATCAGTAATGCTGCGCATACTCACTGAATCTTTCCGCGATGCTGGAATCCAGGTTAGTTGCACGAGTGCACAAACCCCTGTACAAAAGAAGAGACATTATTAATTGCGCTCGCTCCAATAACGCGGACACTTATTTGACTGCGCTCTCTCTCTCTCTCTACGAGGTGCATACTTACAAAAGCCTCTGTGCAAACTTACCTAACCACCAAGTCTCCAGTAGCGCTGAACCCGGACTAGAGGCGCTAATACCACATAATTTCTCCTGCAAGGGAAAGGGAGAGACATTACCAGGCGCGCTCGAATTGTAGGTGCGGCGCAAACCTACCAGCAGTTAGCTTCTACATGCAGCGCTACACACCCACAAAAATACCGGCAAACAAAGACAATACAGACAATTTTGGACACTCAACATTCTCCACGCAACGTTCACTTGTGGGAAGGACTTTCTAGCCATTGAAGAAACTGGCACCTTGAACTCTTGGCCTCGCTGTGAAGGCATAAAACAGCGTTTGGCATCTGAACTCAGCCTACAGACATTGGCACCAATCACATGAGTGAATCGCGCCCCTGCAAATGCAGGATGGAGTGCACACCCTACTAAAGATCAAGGTAAGCCCATAGGGGGACATCACAGCACACAGTAAAGAGAAGGGAAGGGCCCAGGGGAATCGGGTGAATTCAGGTCTTAGTGTACACCTTGTATTTGACAGGTATTCCTCCGGGTGAAACAGGGGAAGTGAAGACTCGGGGTCAAGGGAGGCTCGTCCATCGCTCCTGCAGAGACACAGGTGAGTGTGACACTCTTCAAGATAGACATGTCCCCCTTAATGAAAATCATTCAAAACCACGGACTGACTGCCTACAACTATGCACACGATGCCCACAATATCATCAAGATAGACTTAACCCAAGACCCAAACAACATTCTCAACAAAAACCTCACTGACAAATACAGCAGCATGACAATCAACAACCTCAAGCTAAACCAGACCAAAACAGAAATAATGATCTCACCCCAAAGGATAATGCAACAGACGCACAACTAAACTGGCCACCTGGCATGGGATGGGAACCCAACCAGAAGCATCTGCCATGATAAAAAGTCTGGAAATACTCATGGACAACGGACACTCACTGGAACCACAAGTGAAAACTATGTCAAAGAAATGCTTCTTTTTAATTTTTTGTAAATTTTTTTATTTATTGTGCAATAGCCAACATTTGACTTTTAACGCATTTACAATCATTCAACAGAATAATAGAACTAAACTACTTCAATCAATTTACAAAATTCATGTCAGTAAAATCTTCATCTTTTAAAAAAAAAGATTATTCTACTTCTACTTCTGCTTACCTCACATTATATCTATGTCTTAGCTCTTGCACTGTCTGAAATGTCATCAGGCCGAGTACGATAGTTAATTTCACATCCTTACTGTTCATGGCCTGTAAGAATGTCATTGTATTTTCCCTTGTTCCCTCCCTTGCCTTGAAGCACTTTGAAACACCTTGTATATAGGTTCTATATAAATAAACTATCATATCATATCATATCATTATTAAGAGAAAAAAAACAAAGACTCAGAAAAAACAAACTTTTCTCACAAACACTAAAATTAATTATATTAAAAAAAAAGACTACTGTGAATACGTTAAGCAATACCAGACATAGAAAAAAATAATCAGTGGAGCCAGGTTCCAAAAAAGAAAAATCACCTATACAGAAAAACAATTTCATTATACAACGTCCCTTAGAGACCCTCAAACACTGGATCAGACCATGATGACTCTAGTTACTAAGGACTTAATTCAATCGAAACCAAAAATGGCTCACCGATGAAATTAATTTCTCTCAAAGCTCTGACAAGCTCCATTGAGAGAGCAGATTCGTTACAGGAGGATACTCTCCCCCAGAATTCATCAGAACAAGCCAGGATAGCTGATGGACAAACCTACTAAATCTTCTGGTCCACATACTCCAAGTACTGTGGCAATTAGATAGTAGATGCTTAGAAGATTGAAAGACCTTGGTGCTACACTTGTCACAGTATGGGCCTACACTCCCTTCTCTATCTCTAGAGGCCAAAATCTCTATAGTAGGAAGTAGATTTAAATGAAATCTAAGAAGAGATAATCTAAAACTCAGATCAGGTGTCTTTTTTAGATAGGCCGGAACCAGAGAGAGGGGCTTATCAACCACAGAAAAAGAGGCAGATCTTTTCGTCCTCCTCATACTGTCAATCGTATCAATCCAGCCTCTTTGCTTCAGATTTTGTTTTACCCTATCTGGATTTTGAAACAGTAGGGTCGAATCACAGTCCGCTCTCTCTAGAATTTCCAGGCATCTTTACTTGAACTTAACCAGGAACAGGCTTTTACCATGATTCAACTCTCCTGCAATTTCCTCAAGAAGCAAGTTCTTAGGAGCATCAAATACTGATCTATACAAAATCAGCCACTTCCATTGAAGCAATGATCTGAGGGACAACAGGTCCAATTGATAATGAAGAGAGACTATTGGAACACAATCCCGCAGTCCTAATGTGTGTTTCCACAACTTGCCTTCCTAATAATCCCACTCGAGGTCCATTGCTATGCTGTTGTAATCAAGACCAATCAGGAGAATCAAAATTACTTTCCCTATTTAGAATTTCACCAAAGGGAGAATAGAGAATTTGCAGAACTGGGATTTGATTTTTTTCATTTGTGCTCCCAATTTTACAACTTTTAACTCCAATGAGTGCACCAAGTTGCCTTTCATTGGGAAGGAGCTGATCGATGCTCCCAAGTATGTCAATTCTGAGACAACCTCAATCGGGAGTTGATCCAGAGTACAGACATATTGCTTAACTATCTTTTTTGGATGTTTAAATCTTATTATCTTGGACTTCACTGGATTGATGGTAAGGTTATTGCTTCGGGCATAATTTTCTAAGGCGAACAAAAGACACTGCAGCCCTACTTGGGAATGATCAAGGACTACAACGTCATCCACGTATGCCAGCTAATTGATTTTTGTTTTTCCTAATATCGGAGATATTAAACCTATTCACTTCAGCGCCTCAGCCAGATCTGACATAAACAAAATAAACAATAGAGGAGCTAGGAGACAGCTTTGACGGACTCCTATCTCTACCCTAATCGGATTTGTCGAAAGGCCGGACCTATAAAGCCTCACCTGCATGGAATTATTGTGATGTAATTCTCTCAATATTGACAAAAGACTAGGAGGCAAACTCCACTCATCTATCAAATTTCTTTCCATAGGAGATTCCTGTCTATCGTGTCAAAAGCTTGGGAGAGGTCTAACCAAGCGCCAAAGAGGGGCGGACCCCCTCCTTGGACAGACAGTGAAATCAGGGCGCTCAGAACCAGCCCATTTAGCGAAGTAGATAGACCCTTACTGAAACCTGATTGCTGCCTTGGGATGATACCCTTCTTTTTTGCCCATTCTTCCAATTCCCCTAACATGAGCCCTGTCAAAATTTTACTGTCTGCATCTAAAAGGGAAATTGGACGTAATTAGCAGCTAGCAATCTGTCCCCCTTTTTGTAGATTGGTATCACTAGGGAGTTTTTCCATGAGTCAGGGAAGCACTTCTGATGGATTATATTATGAAAAAGTTTTTTTAGTTTCCATGCCCATAGGGAGGGGTCCTTTTTTAAGATTGAATTACCCATTCGGTCCCCCCACTCTGAAAGTTGATGATTTCCTTATCAGTATTTCCAGATCTGTGGCTGAAAAGTCCAGGGACCACTCAATCAGTGTGTTTATCTCCCCGATTATGGCATTAGGTGAGTTAAAAAGACTGGCAAAGTGCTCACACCAGACCTGTTCTTGGATAACCGCATCCAATTCTTGATTCCTGCTTACCACACTTCCCCCTGCCATTGCCCAAAAATGTCTTGTGTTTCCCCTCGAGAGAGCAGATAACATTCTCTTTCCATCTTGTTGCCATATGAGCTATCTGTGAGCCCGATACCAATTTCTATAGTCATTCCTGAGAATTCTCAAGCCCTCTTTGAGTTGGACCAAATCTGTACAGGATCTCTTCAGCTTCCGTCTTTGTTGTCTAATGATCCTTGTTCCTTTTCACTATTTCAACATTAAGAGTATGTGGATCCTATGGGGTCTCTGTAAGTTGGAATCAGCAGGAGCAGAGTTAGAAAGAAAAAGAGAGAAATCACTGTGATTACAAATATTCGAAAGTTGTTGATCTGATAATTGATGCACCAGGCCCCTCAACTCACCATTTAAATCACCCTCCCCCTGTCAAACCTCCTAACAACATTTCCAGCTCTATTCGTTTTGAGGTCCTGCTCATAGAACAATACATCCCAAACCCCTTCAAATAGCAAAAGTGCTCTCAGGATTAGATGGTCATCTATATTCCCTTCCCTCACTTGAAAACTTGAACAAGATTCAAAAATACATTGCGAGACAAAAAGATAATCGATGGTTGAAAAGGCAGGGCTTCTATGCCACAATGGGGCATTTGGAATGTCTCCCCTCACGTTACCATTAAACATTTTGAGGCCCCATTCATGCATGAAGTCTGTCCAAATGTTCCCGTTTGAAGTCTTCTGATGGGTTTTTCCTGAAATAGGGTCAATTGTGGGGATACACTGGGAGTTTAAATCACCCGCAATAATAAAATCATCAGAAGGATATTGCTGAAAACATTCTACCAGGCCATCCGAGAGATTAAGCAAAAAATCTGGAAGAGAGATAACATTGGGGTTCGAGTAAACATTTACAATGAGCCAGGTTTTCCCCTTGGTAATCCCTCTCCTTGTCACTCTTACCACAAGGATGCCTTCACTAGCATTCCATACACTCTTTCAGTTCTCAAAGATGTCATTGCTACATGGCACAAGCAAACCCCCTATTGGCTTGCCCCCTTCTGCTCCTCGGACCAGTTGCTGAAAATTGGAGAAACCATCAAACCCAACTGAACCAGTCAACCAAGTATCTTGAAATAATATTAGATCAGATGATTTGAATATTTGTGATTTCCTTGGTTCCTGGGAGAAAGATGTGTATCCTCTGGTGTTCCATGACAGTACGTTAATTTGATTCTTCCCTATAGTCTCTGCTGGGGAACACCCATTTTACGGAAGACCTCAGAGATTACCTCTGGAACCATTTCCCACATATTTGATTAATTAGAAAGAATTCTCTCTTTATTATTAGTTTCTGTCTTCTGCTTTTGGGTGTCTGAAAAGCCTTGATTCGTATTTATTAAAGTTGGACATATCTGGGAGATCCTGAGACCTCTCTGGTCCCATGCCATTGACTCACCCAAGATTAAATCGACACCCAGTCTTGATTTCAGGGTAACCACTGCAGTATTTGTGTTGGGCCCAAAGTAAAACTCACCACATCAATGTCAGCAATTGTGAAATATTTAAGAGCAGGAATCATCTTCATTTCCCGTAAGATTGTGGATTGGGTCAGTGGGATTGCATTTGGGAGATGGGAGATTTTCTCAATAGAAAGACTCTATGGTCTTTTACTTGACTGTCCACATAGGAAAGACTCTGCTATCCTCGTACCTTCTTACTGATATCATACGTACCTTCCAGGGAATTGCTTCCATTATCCCTTACTGAGTTCGCTGTTCCCTGATTAACAACGGGGGTTGTTTGTGATGCCGTTTACGAGGAGATCTCCCTTGCGGCTAGGGAATCAATGACAACTACACCGCCATTGAAGTGTTCCATTGTGCATTCCTACTTCCTGTTTCACCACTCTAGTCTTTTTCCCTTTCTACTTCCTTGTTTCTGTACTTAACCACGCCTCCTTGGTTAGTTCGGCGTGTTGCAACTTCTTGCATGTACGTTCCGTATACCGCTCTGTGCCTTTTTTGCCTTTGTTCTCCTTGTAGCCTTACCGGTCCAGCTCGGTACCATTCTTCCCTATCTTTCTTCGTTTCATTTTTCCGTTGCTGTAACGGCTCGACATTCCGGCGTCCTCCATTACTACCGTAGTTCTCCTACCTTGCTCTCTGTTTCTTCCTGCTAATCTTCCACTAGCTTTGGCTGTTCCGCCCCTCCTTCTTTTGCTTACCTGTCCGGTTCTTCGACCTACCCTTTGGTCTTCCTCCTCTTTCCCTTTCCTCTCCTTGCTACCTTGTTTTTTCCTTTCCTTCTGCTTTCCCAGCACCTGTTGCTGCTCAGCCTTTGCTTCGGGGTTCTGCTTTTCTTCAGCACCCCCCGATCGTGCAGTGTCCTTTTTTGCCGCATCCAGTGCCTTCCCACGTGATCCAGTGGTCACGTGTTTCTTCACTTACCTGGAGCCACTCGATTCTGAAATCAACAGCTTACCTGGTATCAACACTTGTCTGGAAACCTGCTAACCTGCAACAAGACTCTATCACTCAAAGAGAGGTTTTTTTAAGCACCCGCTTTTTTCCTCACTTCGCGGCTTCTTCAGACTGGGGCCCCTAGCACCCCTGTTCCATCAGGGGGACAGGGTGGCTTCTAAGCGCAGAAGGCCATTCCTCTTCACAAAAAGGAAAACATCAAGGAGAAAGGGGCTAAGACACAAACTGTCTACAGAAGAATCAGGTGAGGACGAGTGAGTTCAGGAAAAAGACAATTCTGGTTCTGAGGATTCACAAGATATAGCTGACAACCCTGACATTGTTTCAAGATTTTTATTCAGCGGCCCTCCACCATCTAAACTTGTAGCTGTCCCTTTGATTTCAGCCCCCCCTCCAATGTTCATGCCCTGGGTCCCCACTGGGTTTGCGGAGGGACCACCTTTGACTTTTTTCAGAAAAATAGGAGCAATTTTTAGTGACTAATTGAAAGGCTTAATGTTGCGTTTTGCCAGGAGGAATATAAAAGCAATTTTATTTGGCGGCTCAATTTTATCCGTTTGGATCCCCACCGTTAATTTTTCCACAGGTGTAGCTTTTTCCACCGAATCCTGAGTGTCTTGGCTCTTTAATTTAATAGTCTTCTTCGACTTTTTTCCTTGACCCCTTTCGGGGAGAATTTCCTTCTGCTTAATTTCGTCTTTTTTTCAAACCATATTTTATGTTTTTCAAGAATTGATTAGCCCTTGATATCTTATGGTTATTTTTACTCTTTTCCTTGAGTAGTTGCCAGCGGTGGGACTTCAAGTACAGCTCTTGCTTGCCTTTTTCTTTTCTGTTTCGTTCTTCCATTCACTTTCTTTTTCCTGGATGCAGCATGATCAGAGTCAGCTCATGGTCAACTTGCAAGAGATCATTGTCCAACACTATCGCCAGCCTCAAGAACGCTTTCATTTCCGATGCTGATAGTGGAGTTTCTTGAGGAAAGGATTCTGTATTCATTTTAGAGAAGGCACCTTTCTCTTGGTTCTCAAAGCTTCTATCACTAAGATCAAGTTTATCTGAGTTGATCATTGATATCCTAAGTAAATCTGCACAAACTGCTGTGACCTGATCCATTTTTTTTGCTCTCTGACTTCTTTTTGGATCTCCTTCACAGCTACCCCTGTTGACTCATTAATTGCCGATTTCAGAGCAGTCATAGTGGAATCATTTATCTCCAATTCTTTGGTGACCTCCAATAAGATGCCCGTATGTTGCTGAACTTCCATCTTAAGATTTTCAAAAACTTTTACTAGTGATGTTAGAACAAAGTTTAAGGCCATTATCATCGGCTGAGCCAGCTCCTGGGATTTATTGCCTTGGTCCATGTTAGAAGTTGCTTGAGGACTTCTTATAGGATTAACAGACTTACATACATCAGGATCCTTGGTCGACGATTGCCCTTGATCATCACCAACTGCATTTAACTCTACAAGCCCTTTCGGTGATTCCGCCACTTCTAACTCCAAGAGATCTTCATTTCTTAGTTCACTGAGATCGTCGATTAACTGCAGTTGAGGGTCCCCATAATGAGCTTGAGCTACCTCTTCAATAGATGGAACATTCATCATATAATTCATAGATTGTTCTCAGCTGGTTCGAGATCACCTTTCTCATCATCGTTGCTTTTAGGGTATAATCCAGGTTGCCTTGCCCGAATCGGATGGCTTAACGGGGTTGACTCTGTTCCCTTAAAACTTGATTCAGCTGAGTCGTTTTGGAACCCTGATCCTATAGGTGATTGGTTGTCAGCTGGATAGATGCCGGGGGGAACAAAGATGCCTCCTCCTGTTTTATAAGGTTTGAAAAAACTTGAACCCCTCTTATCAGGACACTCTGAGAACTTTGAGACTACCGTGGTCTTGGAGTGGCAGTCCCGATTGGATTGGGGACCTTGGGTTGAGCTGCGCAGATCATACATTGTGACCCCTATTTCCACCGTCCCCTAGATATGGTGGTGATTCAGAGGTCCAAGTTTTGGAACCTAGAACTGGTGGTAGAGTATTTATCCAGTAAATGCCAAAATCCAAACTTGTGATAAATAGAAAGGTGACAACACACTGCTCCAATGGCAAGTATCAGCAATAGTTATAAACCTCAAAGAGTGGCTCAAAGGACTAAATCCCAGAGTCACCACTTCCTTAAGTTGGCCTTCTAAACCATCACTCCCCAAAACTCTTTTCAGTTAGGGTGTAGTTTGTTAGTAATATGGACAACCCCAGAGCCAATAGTTCACTCCTTTCAGTTAGGAGGTTGTTTATTAGTAATACGGACAACCCCAGAGTCAATAGTTCACTGCGTTCACAGGCAGTAAAACACAGTCTGTGGAGCAGACCGCTACCAAATGTGCAGTTTCTAATCACTTCCCACAAAGTAGACTCTATTGAGTAGAGTGCCCCAGGTATGCCCCAGGTATGTGCCGTATGTGCCATTTGAAATTAGGGCCAGTCAACAATCACACAGTAATCACACACTTAGTACAGCGTTCGTTGGTCCTCGCCTGTGCCTCTGCCTCCTCCTCCTCCTCGCTGCCACAGGCCTTCCTCCAGCCAGGCAGCCACGGCAGGATTTCACAGCCGGATTTTGCACAACGAGAGTAGTAAAAGAGGAGAGGAGAGGGGGGGCTCTCAGGCAGTACCGCTGCTCAGATGCCGCGGAAGGCAGCACCCCACAGCACAGCGGGTGCAACACTGCAAGCACAGAGCTTCTGAGCCGGGTTCAAGGAAAGGACCTCACAGGATCTCACAAGAATCATCAAGCCGCACTGCAAGGCACAAAGCTACGTCAGCCGTCAGCCGCTTCTGACAATCTCTCAAAGTCTCAAAGAAATGCTTCTACCTCCTCCATCTAATTAGATGGAAGCTTCTCTACCTCTCCTTCCCAAACAGAACCCTTCACAATCATCTCCTTAGTATTATCAAGTATCAACCATGTGAAGTTCCTCTACCTTGGAATTCCTGAACGACTCACTAAAAAGCTCCAATATATCCAAAACACTGCAGAAAGTATATTCCTGAGATTAAACAGAAGAGGCCACATCACACCAGCCCTGAGAAGCTTAATCTGGCTCGCAGTAAAAAAAAAAAAAGCATTAACTTCAAAGCCCTCTGCATCGCCCATAAATCACCACACGAACACAGAGACAAATTCCTGCAAGGCAAGATCAACCGCTTTCAACCGGGAAGACACCTAAGATCACGTGATGACATCCAAACCAAATGAAACATTACAAAGGAAATTCATAGGAACCACATTTTCACATCTAATTGTCAATATATGGAACTCAATCCTGAATGAGATAATAATTTCAGTGGACCACCTCACTTTCTGAAAACGACTGAAGACCTGGCTATTCAACTCACTGTGATTAGCACAAAACAGGCATTGCCAGCAATATCACTAAGGACCCAAGACAATCAAATGATAGTATAGATTCCAGAACAAACAATAATACAAATATGGCATACTAACCACTAACCATCCCTGCTCTTCACTTTTCTCCGGAATTCCCCACACATTGACAGTCAGATAGCACAGTGAGCTAAGTGCTCATAACTGATAACTATGCAAAGTCTTCTGTGGCAGATTGGATTCCCGGCAGGGTAACTCAGCCTTTATTTATTTATTTATTTATTTATTTATTTATTTATTTTTCACTTGTTAGGCACTTATACAATTAACACAGCTGTTTAAAAGCGCCCACAGGGTACCAGGGTGGGGACAGAGGAAGGTAGACATCCTCATCCTTCTGAGGTCGATACATTGAGTACCACTCTGTAATTCTGTTATTTCAGTGCTCTGAGACCTATGGGTGTGTAGAGCTATATAAGAAATACATTTTTCTTATCATACCTCACATGAACTAATGGGCCACTCCCACCACACACAAACACACAACCCACACATACACCATTAGAGTCAACTGTCACAAACAAACAACCCAGTGACTGGATGTTGTCTTTCCAGACACAATAACCCCAGTGCGCACAATCTAAACACACTTAGAAAACTGACACACACAGACAAGAGTCTATCTGGGGTCTACAAGCACCAACAGAAGAGCGCAACCTCTATCCTAGCCCCTCTTCTCTCAGTAACCTACTCAACCCACTTTCTTACAGAGCCACGTGAGCACCTGGGGACCATGCAAATGGTAACAGTGCATGGTATAAGTCAACTTAACATAAATAAGGAATTCAAGGTGATATTGGCTCCTAAGGTTATGCCAGTTTTTGATGATGCATTGAACATTGGTTTGCTGCCTCGATCTAGTTGGTAAGTGTGAGTGTCAGTCATACATCCCTCCATTCCCTTTAAATGTGGATACAAACATTGTGTGCAAGATTTTCACTAGTATATTGGGGTAAGGTATATTTAAATTGAAGCATGATTTAGTCCCAAGAGGAAAACCACATTAAATGTGAGTAGATTGTTTCTGTTAGTAGACTAGATGTAGCCAGAGATTTGGTGAGCTAGGGCAGTGTTGAGATGCTGGTAAAGATTTTGCTACAGTAAACGTGCAGTATAGGGGGATGGTGTTAGGGCGATTTGGATTAGGGGCTGTATATGTAGGCTGGTCTGATATGCCATATGAGAGACCAGTGGTGAGAGAAAAAATGAATTGGATTTGATCGGAAAAATGGCCAATAGAACTTGGTTATCCTTACATTTGGAGAATTGAAAAAACCTTAGTAGAAGCGTCAATTAAGGCGGTAGGTTTATAATTCCCGGGATCACTAGGATCCCCTTTTTATAAGTGGGTATAATAATTGACTCAGCCCAATATTTGTGGCGTAAATAGTATCAAAATGGGGTTTTAAACAATAAGCCCATGGCTGTGGAATCAGTTTTTAATATAAATGGAGGGAGCCCATTAAGCCCCGGGGCTCTAGAGGATTTCGGTTGATTAATCGCCCAAATAATGTCCTCCTCTTCCCATGGACAGGTTTCCTCTGAGTTTGTGATAGACAGCCAATCAGAAGAATGCATGCAACCTGTATCGCGGTTGAATTATTTTAATAGAATATCACCCATATGTCTTCTTGAATGAATTGGTCTGAGGTATGTACTTTCTCTGCAGGGTTCTTGTTGATGTATGACTACAATTCCATAGAGTTGGCACCAATAAAAGTCCTCAACATGGCTTGTTGGTCTTTAGTGAAAAGTAACGTTTTCAGGGATTTTACCGAGTATTCTATGGCGCTGACATTCCAGCTTCTAAAGTCTAAGGAACTCATTAGTCGATATTGTTCTTTTCTTCAAAGACCTCAATACCCCATGTGTTAGTGTCTTAGAGGGTGGTATGTGGGAGTTAAAGGAGTGAGGATATGTATTTTTAATGGGCAATTTATTATCAAAAGGAATATGCTCCACAGCTCTCATAAAGTCTTTTGTTAGGTTGAAAATTCCCTCTGTGTAAAAACACATCTAAATCCCACCAGTCCCACCAGTCCCTATCTCCCTGAAAAATGCGATTAGTGAGTTTAGTATAAGATTCATGGTTCCAGCGACATGCTAGTCCCTTTCTATCCACCTCAAACAGAAATGTTGTAAAGCAACCATTACCAGTCAAACTCGGCATGTTGCAAGTTAAGTGGATTAGCAGGGGACCGTTAGTTCTCTCATCACTAAACCCTAGATGACTACTTTGCAGTTTAATGGTAGAGGAAATAAAACAATGATCTATCCATGAATGTAAATGGCAGCAACAACTGTCTATACATGTCTGCACCAGTATGCTGCACACATGTTCATATGGCAGAGATGTTCAACAGTACAAATGAATCCTCTCACCTTAGTTGATGATTTTGAGGTTTGAATACATATAGGTTGGCAATTTCTCCCTATAGAGAGTATGAGGATCAATATATATATATTTTTTTTAAACTACTCCTAAACGTTGGATTAAAGTAGCTCAATCAACCATTGACTATCATGTCATTTAAAAAAAATCCTCTTTCGGGTGACCCACTTTCTTATTAGATTTTTGTGTGTTTTGATTAATTAGTGATATTTTTATTAGTTATCCTTATTAGTATTACTGTTAATTGCCGGCATAGTTGGGTTTTATGTTGTACTTCTATTGAAGCTTTGCAGTGAAGCCTCCTCACTGTGAAATGTGCCTTTAGGCATGCAATACTGTGGTGTACCATGCTGTCCCCACTAATTGTTACATTCACCATGTAGCATTATTTGTGTGTTTTTGTAAACGTTTTGGTGGTAATGGCTTTGAAGTAGCTGTAGAGAACCAATGCAAATCACTTAAGACACATTCTATATATACACTGCTATATGTGAAGGAACCAAGTGCCATGTTTAAACAAATGGATTAAACAATGGAAGCATTTGCAGTGCTGTGCCTACTGCCAGTGTTGACAAGAAAGGAACTGGATGAATTTCAGATAGGAAACAATCACGATAACCTAGAAGTATCTAGGGGTTTGTTTTAACTGGGGGCACTGATAGAGTATCTGAACAGTGCATGTTTAGATCGTTTAAGACCTTGTAATAATCAGTGGAGTTTTGATGTATATTCTGATTTTCATTGATGGGAAGAGTTGCAATAGACAACATGCAATCTCTGTTGGCCTGCCTCCTCCTAGCCCTCCTTCTCTCCTCCCTCCTGCCCATAGCACCGGATGAGGTCACTAAAGTGGTCCACTCTATGAAGGTGTCATGATCTGTCATGATCTCTGCTTCCAAAAGGTCAGGGTTTTCCCAACTCCCTTGGAAGCAGATCCATAACCCAGGTTCCGAGTGCCAACCAGTCCCAATTGGGACCTTTTGGACCCAGTCCTGGCGCCAGTGGCACCAGGCTCATAAATATGCCCAGTCGCAGCGCTGGAAGCGCCGGGCTCATAATGCTTGGGTGGACTTACCTGCAGCAGACCATGCTGCTTACTTGCCTGCCAGTTGAGCCTCTGATCCTCTTCTGTTTGGAACTACTTTTCCTGTTGGGTGGGGCAGGAGCCACTCCCTAGATTCAGAACACTGGAACTCTTCTGGAAAGCAGGAACTCTTTTCTTACCTAGGTGTGGCTGTGGAAGGAGACACCTAAGCACTACAGGAGGCTATTTAAACCACACCCGATGGATGAATCTTGCTTTGCGTTATTCTGCATCCTCTGCAGCAGAACGCTCATCGTGTCTTCTGCATCTGATCCTGGGCCTAAGGAAAAAGGCTTACCATCCTGAATCCAGTCTTCAGCAACACCTATAAAGACAAGAAAGAACAGGTTAGCATTACGGTCTTCAGTGACAGCTCTTCACTTACCTGGTCCATCGGCTGTCACCAACGCCTCACGCTGCATTCCGGCATCTGAAAGACAAAAGCTTACCAACTCTTCGCACGCTCCGGAGGCCTTCGGCGCTGCATCCCGCATCTGAAAGACAAAACAAGGTGCGTTTAAAGACATTGGGGAACTTTAATACTCACGTGCCATTACTCCTTTCCACATCTAACCCAGTGGGTATTCCGGCACCCTGCAGCCGCTCCGAACTTGTACCTGCAAAATAAAAAGACAGTTAGAGCGCATCGTGAAGCAGGCAACAAGCGCTTACTTACGTGCTTCCAGGCGCTTCTATTCATCACACGGGCTCCATCTTCAACTCACTTCAGCCCGTCATCCGCCATCGCCAGAACCCTCCAAAACAAGAAACATCATTACTAAAGACTTTAAAGACATTAGAATTACTCGAAACTTACCGTTCGTGCAGTAAACGACGGACAGCAGTCCTCTGAAGTCAAGAGGCCTGCTCCCCTTATCCAGTGAAGAAACTGGTTACAGCACCCTGCCCCGAGGCAGATGGAGAGCACGGCGTTCACTTACCTAAGGTGAGAGCGTTAACCTTTGGGGTTCTACAGGAGAAGAGAAAGGGAAGAAGAGAGAGACATTCAATAACCCAGTTCCTTAATCCCGTATTTTCTATCTGCAGACATCTTACCCTTCGAGTCAGACATACAGTGCACAGAGGTCCAGCCCAAAGAGCCAGCCGTGTGTTACACATCACCTTTGAAGATACGGTATACGCCCAGTCAAGACCGGCGCCTCTACGGGAATCAGGTGAGCGTTACAGAACGCAAAGCCTACCTCAAAACTCCCGTCCAGGCGCTATGGAAACCTTGGATACCGACCAGCTAGCCCAGTTACTTGGGGAACTAAGGGCAGAAGTGCATGCAGCCCGTCAGGAAACGAACGCTCTAAGAAGGGAACTGATTATTTCCAAGGAGCGAACAGATGATCTCGCTAGACAATTGCTACAGTCACAAGCCGGACAGACCCCGTTACCCGCATCTGGGGGAAATCTTCCTTCTACATCCTCTATGAATCCAGTACAGATCAACCTACCTGGGAATGTACCTCTGGCTCCGCCCGAACGATTTTCTGGTGACCCAAAGAGGTTTGCAGTATTTATCAATCAGTGCCGGTTGCATTTCTTATGCCGGCCAGCAGCCTTTCCAACTGATCAAGCTAAAGTAGCTTTCGTGCTTTCTTACCTTAGTGGCAATGCGGCAGACTGGTCGATCCCTCTAGTAAATCAAGATGATCGGGTCCTCCATGATTTTCAAGCTTTTCAGCTCAGTATGGAAAAACTGTTTGCAAGACATTCACAGGGACAGGCCTTGGACAATGAGCTTCTTTCGTTGCAACAAGGTAATCAAGACCTTTTGGCTTATATTGCGTCTTTCAACAGACTGATAGTGGAAACTCAATGGCCTGAGGACAAAAGGATTACGCTGTTTTATAGAGGTCTACGTGGAGAGCTCAAAGATATGTTAGCCCAAGTAGTGAATCCCCCACAAGATTATTCGGACTATATAGACTTAGTCGTTCAAATAGATCACAGACTGCAGAACAGGAAGGCCGATCATTCCAAGTTTGATGCTCGAGTATTTTCCAAACCGCCAACTCCTTCCAAAGGAGTAGACTCCGGGGAACCCATGCAAATAGGGGGTCTGAAAGGTCCTCTAACACAAAAGGAGCGGGAAAGGAGAAAACAGTTGCAATTATGCCTCTATTGCGGAAACTCAGGGCACTTTCTTCGAGACTGTCCGGTGAAACCTGCCAAGAAGGCAGTAGGAGCTGCAGTTACCAAAGTTACAAACTCTGAGCAGGGAAACGACCTCGCTCGACAAGAATAGAGGTCCTCTTGCCGAGCGTGAAAACCAGTTCCGTGACCTCGCATTTCGTGATACCTATGGTCCTCATTAGCCCTGATAATCCGGATCGATTACATGCAATTGAAGCTTACGTCGACAGCGGTGCCATCGGCAATTATGTGGATCATGAAATGGTTTTGAGGATGAATCTAACTCTTTGTCCCAAGGCTGTAAAGGACGTCATTACTACGGTGGATGGTACGGAGATAGCCTCTGGGCCAGTAACGCATACCACTCAAGAGGTGACGCTAGTAAGTCAAGATGGACACCATGAGAAGATCGTGTTCGATGTGATCAAGGCCCCTCAGTTTCAGATTATTCTAGGAATACCTTGGTTAGAGAAACACAATCCTCTGATCGATTGGCGAGCAAGAACGGTCCAGTTTCCAGAATGTGTCTCTACTTGTCACCCTCCACCTGGTGTTGCACTGGCAGCAATTTCTTCAGAGACTCCCCAGTTACCTCCCAAATACCTAGAATACCAAGATGTTTTCCGGAAGGATCAGGCTAACTCTCTACCTCCTCATAGGTCTTATGACTGCCAGATAGACCTGATACCTGGATCTACTCCTCCTTGTAGTAGAATTTATGCCCTCACCGAGCCTGAGAACCTTCACCTTCGACAATACCTGGATCAATACCTGGCAAATGGGTTTATTCGTCCTTCCAAGTCCCCTGCTTCTTCAGCTTTGTTCTTCGTTCCAAAAAAGGAAGGAGACCTTAGAACTTGTATAGATTATCGCTCCCTGAACCAGATCACCGTTAAGAATAGATATCCGTTACCTTTGATCCCTGAACTCCTGGACCAAGTCAGAAAAGCATGCATATATACAAAGCTGGATCTTAGAGGAGCTTACCACTTGGTACGAGTAAAAGAGGGCGATGAATGGAAGACGGCCTTCCGCACCAAGTATGGGCTATTTGAATATCAGGTCATGCCCTTCGGACTTTGCAATGCCCCGGCCGCCTTTCAATATTTTATGAACGATGTCCTCAGAGAGCTCATAGATGTGTGTGTTGTTGTTTACATTGACGACATCCTCGTTTATTCTTCATCGGAATCTGAACATCGGAAACATGTGAAAATGGTCCTCGAAAGATTGCGTCAACACAAACTTTTCGCTAAGTTGGAAAAATGTGTTTTCAACGTGACTGAAGTTGAATTCTTGGGATTCATATTATCACCTGGCCGAGTGCGTATGGATTCAAAGAAGGTCGATGCAGTTCTCAAATGGCCATCACCATCCTCCGTAAAAGGAGGGCAAAGCATGTTAGGCTTCGCTAACTTTTACCGCAGGTTTATCCCCGAATTCTCTCGAATAGTCCAGCCCATCACTGCCTTGTTAAAGAAAAACAAACGTTTTGAATGGTCTACCGAGGCGGAACAAGCTTTCCAGGATTTGAAGACTAAATTTATCTCTGCACCAATCTTAAAACACCCTCGCCCCGAACTCCCCTACATCGTGGAAACTGATGCTTCAAGCCTTGCCATGGGGGCAGTTCTATCACAAAAGGACCCGGTAACCAATCAGTTGTATCCCGTGGCATTTTGGTCCCGCAAATTCTCGCCTCCTGAAATCAATTACACGATTACTGACAAGGAACTTCTGGCTATCAAGTCTGCCTTTAAGGCTTGGCGGCATTATCTGCTGGGGGCCCGACACACCGTTACTGTGATTACGGATCACCGAAACCTGCAATATTTGAAAACCGCAAAAGCCCAATCCTCTAGACAACTCCGTTGGGCATTATTCTTTGCCGAGTTTGACTTCATAATTACCTATCGACCTGGTACAAAGAACGGTAAAGCTGATGCCCTTTCTCGGATGGGAGTGGAAGAACACTTGATCAACCCTAAACCTGTACCAATCATTCCCGAACAAAGAATTCTGGGTGTAATCGCCACAGAATCCATAGAGGAAGTTAAGGATAAAGCCAGGCAACTTGTAACTCCAGCAGACATACAGAATTGGCATCTGCAGGGAAAGGACTTTGCAGTAAAGGACAACTTATTGTATTTCCAAGAACGATTATACCTCCCCAGCACAGATTTACAGAAAAAAGTAATCTCTTGTTATCACGATTCTTTAATGGAAGGACATCCCGGTATGGCCAAGACCTCAGAAAAGATCAAGCGCTACTTCTGGTGGCCGTCTTGGAAAAAAGATATCAGAGACTTTATAATGTCCTGTGGAGTATGCGCCCAAAACAAGAGTCAAAAGGAAAGACCAGCAGGCCTCTTACGCCCTATTGACATCCCACCTCGCCCTTGGCATACGCTTTCTATGGACTTCATCACTGATCTACCTCCATGCTCTGGATACAATACGATTCTAGTAATCGTGGACTTATTCTCCAAGATGGCGCATTTCATTCCGCTCAAAGGCTTGCCAACAGCAGCAACTCTGGCGCGAGAATTTCTCGAAAACATCGTCCGACTGCACGGTTTTCCTTCGGTTCTAATTTCTGATCGAGGTAGTCAATTTATTTCTCATTTTTGGCGAAGTTGCTGTCGGTCGGCTCAAATTGATGTGAGACTATCGACCAGTCACCACCCTCAGACCGACGGACAAACCGAGAGGACCAATCAAACTCTGGAACAGTATTTACGCTGCATGCTGCAACAAACTGAAAAAACTTGGAAAGACATCCTTTGGATAGCTGAATATGCCTACAATAACTCTGTCCATTCGGGAACTGGGAAAACCCTGTTTTTTCTTTTGTACGGCAGTCACCCTCGAACCTCGGAGTTGGATCCCCTCCAAGATCTTGAAACACCAGCAGTAGACTACCTGCATTCTACAATCACCCAAGCCTTTAAGGAAGCTGTTTCTCACCTTCAAAGGGCTAAAGAACAATACAAGAAAGGAGCAGATAAACATCGGAAGGAAGCCCCTCAATATCAAGTAGGGGATCAAGTCTGGTTATCCACCAAATATCTACCTCTAAAAGGGCCACGCACATTCAACCCAAGATACCTTGGTCCCTATTCCATCACTACCATAGTAAACCCAGTAGCGGTCAAATTGGACTTGCCCCCGCACATGAAGATACATCCGGTCTTCCACGTCTCTCTATTAAAACCCGTGCAACCTCAAACCCGACTAACTAAATCTCCAAAACCTATCCTAGTTGATGGAGAACTCGAGTTTGAAATCAAAAGCATTCTGGACTCCAAGATCTCCAAATCTAAACTATTTTACCTAATTGACTGGAAAGGCTACGGCCCCCAAGAGAGATCCTGGGAACCTGCTGAATATGTCCACGCTCCTCGCCTAATCAAAAGATTTCACCGAACATTTCCTGACAAGCCAAAACCCCCGGAGAAGCCCGGTTTGGGAGGGGCCTTGAGGGGGGGTACTGTCATGATCTCTGCTTCCAAAAGGTCAGGGTTTTCCCAACTCCCTTGGAAGCAGATCCATAACCCAGGTTCCGAGTGCCAACCAGTCCCAATTGGGACCTTTTGGACCCAGTCCTGGCGCCAGTGGCACCAGGCTCATAAATATGCCCAGTCCCAGCGCTGGAAGCGCCGGGCTCATAATGCTTGGGTGGACTTACCTGCAGCAGACCATGCTGCTTACTTGCCTGCCAGTTGAGCCTCTGATCCTCTTCTGTTTGGAACTACTTTTCCTGTTGGGTGGGGCAGGAGCCACTCCCTAGATTCAGAACACTGGAACTCTTCTGGAAAGCAGGAACTCTTTTCTTACCTAGGCGTGGCTGTGGAAGGAGACACCTAAGCACTACAGGAGGCTATTTAAACCACACCCGATGGATGAATCTTGCTTTGCGTTATTCTGCATCCTCTGCAGCAGAACGCTCATCGTGTCTTCTGCATCTGATCCTGGGCCTAAGGAAAAAGGCTTACCATCCTGAATCCAGTCTTCAGCAACACCTATAAAGACAAGAAAGAACAGGTTAGCATTACGGTCTTCAGTGACAGCTCTTCACTTACCTGGTCCATCGGCTGTCACCAACGCCTCGCGCTGCATTCCGGCATCTGAAAGACAAAAGCTTACCAACTCTTCGCACGCTCCGGAGGCCTTCGGCGCTGCATCCCGCATCTGAAAGACAAAACAAGGTGTGTTTAAAGACATTGGGGAACTTTAATACTCACGTGCCATTACTCCTTTCCACATCTAACCCAGTGGGTATTCCGGCACCCTGCAGCCGCTCCGAACTTGTACCTGCAAAATAAAAAGACAGTTAGAGCGCATCGTGAAGCAGGCAACAAGCGCTTACTTACGTGCTTCCAGGCGCTTCTATTCATCACACGGGCTCCATCTTCAACTCACTTCAGCCCGTCATCCGCCATCGCCGGAACCCTGCAAAACAAGAAACATCATTACTAAAGACTTTAAAGACATTAGAATTACTTGAAACTTACAGTTCGTGCAGTAAACGACGGACAGCAGTCCTCTGAAGTCAAGAGGCCTGCTCCCCTTATCCAGTGAAGAAACTGGTTACAGCACCCTGCCCCAAGGCAGATGGAGAGCAGGGCGTTCACTTACCTAAGGTGAGAGCGTTAACCTTTGGGGTTCTACAGGAGAAGAGAAAGGGAAGAAGAGAGAGACATTCAATAACCCAGTTCCTTAATCCCGTATTTTCTATCTGCAGACATCTTACCCTTCGAGTCAGACATACAGTGCACAGAGGTCCAGCCCAAAGAGCCAGCCGTGTGTTACACATCACCTTTGAAGATACGGTATACGCCCAGTCAAGACCGGCGCCTCTACGGGAATCAGGTGAGCGTTACAGAAGGCCTCCCCCAAACACGTGCTCCCCTGCTCCTCCAGAACCATTAAGCAAAGCATATCCTCTCTCGCCCCGGCTTATGCCAACTCCTGTAACCACTCCCTTGCCACTGGCTCTTTCCCTCTTTCCCTCAAGCACCCCCTGGTACACCCTTTCTTTAAAAAGACGTCTGCTGACCCCTCCTTCCCTGCTAACTATTGTCCTATTGCCACAACCTCCTTCCTGGGTAAACTCTTGGAAAAGTTGGACCTCTCCCAACTGACCCTCCAAACTGATCTTGTTGGTTGACTTAATGACCATCAATTTGGATTCAGGGCATCCAGAGGCATGGAAACTGCTCTCCTGAACACCTGTGAAACCATGCTCGCAAATCCCGACTCCTGTTGTTCTCATTCTCCACAATCTCTCCTCTGCCTTTAATACAGTGAACTATTCCATCCTCATAAAATGACTCTTTGACACCCTCTGCATCACTCACCGGGCACTGGATTGGCAGAACTCCTTCATCACTAACTGCCCCTTTCAGCTGCAACTGGGTCCTTTCTCGTCCTCCACCACATTCTCTACCTGTGGCATTCCCCAGGGCTCAGTACTATCGCCATGGCTCTTCAATGTATATCTCACCCCTCTTGCTCACCTGATCTCCTCCTTCTCTCCTCATTTCCAATGTTATGCTGATGACACACAGCTATCTTTCAAACTTCCCCCTACCTTCCCCTCTTCCTCCACTCTCATCCCTGACAATCTGTCCGCTATTCAGGCATGGTGTTCAGCAAATTATGTCTGGCTCAATGCCAGTAAGACAGAGATCCTCCTTAAGCGGACACTGTGCCCTCTTTTCCTACTACCCATTGGCCACCCTCTTTGGGTCCTCTACCCACACCATCCTGTGAGGCCAAAAACCTCAAGGTCATCTTCAACTCTGCCCTCTCCTTCACCCCTCACATTATGGACCTTACCAAGAAGTTTCCACATCCTCAGAGGCATTCGTCCTTTTCTCACCTTGCCCCAGAAGCTCAATGTCCCTAGAGCTCTGGTCATCTCCAGGCTGAACTACTGCAACAACCTCTTTCTCAATCTCTCTCTCCTCCCTTCACCCCTCATCTACTCCAGAATAGGGTTGCAATGCTTATCCTTGGCCTCAAGCCAAGCGACCATATCTCTCCAGCCCTAAAGTCTCTCCTCTGTCTCCCGGTCTCTGCAAGGATCAAATTCAAGACCCTCTGCATCATTCACAAGGCCTTCTGGGGCTTGGGACGATGCTATCTCCAACTTTCCCTCCCTAAATACTCCCCTGCTAGAGCCCTACGCTCCTCTAATTCCAACTCTCTGTCAAACACTTCACCAAGCAGAGAGTGGGGGGCAAGTCTCTCTTCTCGGATGGTGCCGCCCTTTGGAACGGCCTCCCTGCTCCTCCCAGACTTGAGCCAGAACCTCCTTATGGCCTGATCATAAAAAATCTGACTGGATCCCAGGCCCTTCCTCCAAGTCAAATTCAGCTCCCCTACTATCTGCACTGGCCTGATGGCCCTGTTTGGTGGCTCCACATATGACCCTTGAGAGACACCTGCACTAGCACTTAGCCTGAGGTCCCCTTCTTGGCTCCAATTAGCACTTCCCTCCCGGGCCCTCCTCCAGCACTTGTCCACTTGTCTGCTCCCTGTCACATCCCCTTCCCCTGCGTTTTTATTCAATGAACTTGCACGGTCGAATGCCACAAGGCCTAGTAGGAGCACAACTATTCATAACTGTTTTTGCCATTGTTATTATTTCCCCTGTTCCCTTCCCTTTTCCCCTGTTTGCCTCGTGGTGCTTTGAAACATAATTCTGTGGTATAAATTACAAATGCTCAATTAATTAAAAAAAAAATATACACCGACTGGTGTGACATTAAATACATTCAATGAAAGAGGAGAAAAAACAAGAGGAAAACTTACCAATTTTCATTCCTCTTCATCAAATCATTATTTACATATCTGGATAGAAACGATCTATGCTAAATCAGCAAAGGGCTCCATTCTACGGTCACATTCACTCCCCTCTTTACTGTATAGAACATTTTGATCAGATTCTGTTACATTTTCTGGTAGTATTAAATCCGTGTTTTCACATGGAGTAGATTTTACCTGTGATATTACAAACAGAAGATATCCACAGAGTGATGTTTAAATTCAAAATGCTCTGTCAGCGGTTTATCTGGTAAATTGTTTTTAACACGCAATTGGTGCTCCCAAATCCTTTGCTGAATTTATGTTTGTTTTACCTGTATAAAGCAAATTGCAAGAGCATTTCATCCCATATGTAGTATATTTGGTTTTACAGTTTAGAGAATGTATTGAAGTGCCACACTGTGTTATTGATAACAATCTCCTTTATGTGTTTGGTTAACATACATACTGAACTGTGGCCAAAATTAAAGTGCCCTATCACAGGTGGCAACCTCAAAAGAGTTCCGCCAATACCAGTCTTTGGTTTTTTGTCTTTCATGCCTTTCATATTGCGCCTGTACTAGATTTTGTTTAACTTTCTTACTCCTTTTGAAAGCAAAACAAGGTTTTTCTTTTTCTAAATTAAAAACAGGTGTAGCCAAAAAAACAAGTTCTTCCTAATTTCTTTCTGATAAGGTAACTCAATGGGGTGGTATGTGTATTTGTTGTCATAAATACTCTTTACAATTTGTGTTTGCAGCCCTCTACTTACAGTTCCTGACTATTTTCTTAGGATGCCCCTTTGAAGTCTGTTTTTTTGTAGTTTTTCTGCCTCCATTTTCGAAATCAGTCATCCAGGTCCTCAATAACTCCCCATGCTTATGGTCTGACCATCACATTATAACATTTAACATCGAAGCTACCCCGCGAGCCCTAACACCCATAGCCCCAGCCCTCCCCACCCGCAATAAAAAAAATATAACAAGAGAACAACTTCTCCCACTGTTACTCCCCTCTCTTAATGCGGCGACCAACGCCTGCTCTGATCCCACCTCCCTAGCAGACATCTACAACCAAACGATGCTCACGGCTATTGACACCATAGCACCAATTAAAACCAGGAAGGCTAAACCACAAGCACATCTCAACTCTTGGTTCACTCCACAGCTAAGAATCCTCCGCAAAGCCAAACGCTGTGCGGAAAACCGTTGGAAAAGCCACCCTTCTGATGAGCATAAAGACGGCTTCCTTCTCGCCTCCCTCATTTATAAAGACGCCATCATCATTGCTAAAAAAGAATCGCTTAATAATCGTATCATGCAAGCCGACTCTAATTCCAAGGAACTCTTCAGAGTCCTAAAAGAGCTCGAAACCCCAGTCTCCCCGCCAGACACTTGCACGAAAGACAGCAAATGGTGTGCTAACATTCAAGCAGCCCTCCTAAACAAAATCTCTATGCTCCAATCTAAAATAACTGAAAAGCAGGACTGCCTGAGGCGGGACAACCGCTCTTTCTCCCCTACTAGGCCCACCTTCTCCAACTCTGCCAACACCAAACCTTTCACCTTCGCACCGCTCACTGTCACCGAAGTAGAAAACATCATCCTCAGGATGAAACCATCCAGTTGCCAAGGTGACCCGTGCCCAGCTCCCATCATTAAGGACTCCGCCCATGACCTAGCCCCATTCATTACAACCTTCATTAACTCATCCTTCGAAACAGGTATTGTCCCAGACAACCTTAAAGACGCCTGGGTGATCCCGCTACTAAAAAAAACTTCCCTTGACCCAAGCATACCCACAAACTTCAGACCTATTACTACAGTACCATTTCTGCTGAAGATACTGGACCGGGCAGCTTACCTGCAGATCCAAAACTACCTTGAATCAAACAATCTGTTAGGTCTACGACAATCTGGATTTCGGCCCAGACATGGGACCGAAACGGCTCTATTAGACCTAAAAACCCAGATCGAAGTCCTGAAGGACAAGGGCAAATTAGCAATGCTATTACTCCTCGACCTCTCCGCCGCATTTGATTTGGTTAACCACCAGATCCTTTGCAGGCACCTCCACTCTGCTGCCAACTTCTCTCCCTCCACAGCGGCCTGGATCAAATCCTTCCTGAGCAACAGATCTATGAGGGTCTTTGCACCTTCCGCTGCCGCAGCTCCCTCCCCTATTCATTGCGGTGTTCCTCAGGGTTCTTGCGTGTCACCTACTCTTTACAATATCTTTACGAAACCACTCTTTGATGTGCTTGATCATCTGGGTGTCTCCTACACCAACTATGCGGACGACACCCAGATACTCATTCCCATTTCTGGTGACTATCTTGCTGACACCAAGGCCCTCAATGACGTCTACTTGGTCATCCAAGCCTGGATGGCCCAGCACCAGCTATGTCTGAACGACGATAAGACGGAGCTACTTATCCTGGGTACTTCACAACGTCTGAGCAAACTTGAGCCATCCTATCAGTCATTCAACATAGACGGCAACTCCATACAAGTCTCGAAAGACACCAAAACACTAGGCTTTTACCTAGATTCCACCTTATCCTTGTCAAGACAAACTAATGCAGTCAGGTCCACCTCCGCCTACACGTGCAAACTCATTTCAGCCTGCAGACCATTCCTCACCACCCACAATAGCGTCACACTAGCGAGAACACTTATCATGGCAAAAATAGATTACTGCAGTGCTCTATATTTAGGCACCAGCCAAGAAAACCTATCCAAACTCCAAACCACCCAGAACAATGCAATTCGAGCGGCCCTGAACATCCCTCGTAACCACCACATCTCAGAAGCCAGAACTAGCCTTAAGTGGTTACCCGTGAAGCAGAGAATTTCCCTAAAAACGCTTGCCCTCACGCACAAATGCCTAGCCAACAAGGCTCCGATCTATCTCTGCAGTCGGCTTTCGCGCCACTCCACTGCCCGGTCACTAAGAATTGCTCAGACTCACTGCCTTACTATCCCCAGGTTTAAGCTCCAAAAAGCGGGAGGCACTAGCTTCCCTGTCCTAGCCTCCAAACTTTGGAACACCCTCCCTGCTGCCATCAGAGCTGAAGACTCCTTCAACACCTTCAAGAATAAAACCAAATCTTGGCTCTTTGACCAGCAATAGTTGTGTTAGACATCTGTCCTACTTACCCAGCCCACCTGTTCCCTTACATGATTTCCGATCTGCTACCCTCCCAACTACCTCAGGGATACTCCCTATGCGGAGCCTAGGGATACTGTACCCTGTTGTAATATTTGTAATTATAATAATAAATAATAATAATAATTTGGCATTTATATAGCGCTACGAACCCTCAGGTATCTGAGCGCTGCTTATTATTACCCACGGTGTGTGGTGCTCATTTATCGACCTCGGAATTATGAACATTGTATTATGCTGTTTTGTTATACTTTTATTGTAATTTATTTCCCTGTATGTTCTTTTCTTGCAACCTTGTACAAATTGCGCCCTGATGCCCCCGGGCCTGATGGTCTGCGCGTTATAAATAAACAAATACAATACAAATACAAATACAATTTGAACAGTTACTCTTGATCCTCAAGAAGTGCCCGTGGGGCAGATTTTCCTTCATTGCTTTATGGTGCAAAGCACTATTTCTGTCTGTTTGCTTTGTGTAAAGTGCTGTCATACATGTTTCTTTATCCAGCTGTCTAGAAAGGATATGGCATCAATATCATAGTGAATCGTACACCTTAAATTGGGATCCCTACTATTTAGCCATTCGTGGAATTCCAAATGAGCTTTGAACATTCCTCTCCAAATCCTGAGGAAATTGTCAATGAAGCGTCTTCATATGACTAACTTAAATCAAAATGGATTATTGTCAGAAGAAATTTGAAGATCTTCAAAGCAGGCTACAAACAAATTGTTAAATGTGGTGTGAACATTGCACCCATTCTAAGGTTTTTATTTGTACAGGCTCTTCTTAAAAGCGAAGACATTTTCTGTTAAAGTTATTCTAGCACACTCCACAATGAATGAGGTAGGTACCACATCTTATCAGGTTTACCTAGTATCTAGAGCTTCTTCTATCACCTGTAGTCTAGCTTGCTGCAGGATATTTGTGTACATAGATTCCACGCCAAAAGAGACAAGTAAATTCCCTTCTTCAATAGTCATTCCATACACAACATACATTATATCTGTGGTGTCCTTTATGTATGCTGTGGTTTTAAGGACAAATGGTTTGGTGAAATGAACGATGTGCATCGATAGTGGTTCCAGAAGAAACCCAATTGCCGAAACATTGGGTCTCCCTGGAGGTTTTGTTGTATTCTTATGCACCTTTGTTAGAATGTAGAAGATGTGAATCCTCGGGTTAGGTCTACATAAAAATTCCTTCTCGATATTACAGATCCAACATTCACTTTCATCTCCCTCACACAAGATTGCAATTTCTCCTTTTAGGAGAGGTGTAGTATCTTCTTTCAGTTTTTCATAATTGGATGTGTTATTTAGGAGTGTCAGTGTCTCAATTGCATATGCCTGAACATACCATAGGACAATATCCTGCCTGTATCAGCTGGTTTTATCACCATTTGATCATCATGTTTAAGGGCTCGAAGGGCTGCTCTTTCATCAAAAGACAAATTATCTCTGCCTGAGTTTTCACATGTTCCATTCTGTATTACTTGCCTAAGTATCCTATTTTCAAAAGCCATCATTTCTGGGCTAATCATACCCTATGGAGGAGAGAAAGTGGAGGGAAGTCTAAAGCCTGTTTCGTTTTCAGGAGCATCAACAGATTTGTCCTTACGAAAGTGTTTCAGTCTAATGAGTCTGAACAATGTCCTCAACTCTACCTATGTCTCAAAAATGTTTGCTGTTTTACTAGGGACAAATTCAACCCTCTATCAAGAACACTGATTTCATGTGCTGTAAGTGCATGTGATGAAAGATTAAAAATACGTGTCACCATTGTGACTGCTGTGTTTCCTTGTTGTCTGTAACATTGCCTAATCTAAACTACGTAGTGCTCCTGCCTGTAACCTCTTTTGGTCTACCTCGTCTGCCTCTAACCCGAATTAAACTGTTAGGCTTGCATAGATTGCCCAGATGTGAAGGCAGTTTGTTCTTGAACCTCTCTTTCCTGATCACTACCACTACCATTAGAACTGGCACTTGTTTCAGAGAAAGCAATATAACATCTTTTCTTTCCCTCTCCTGTTCCAGGTGTCTGTAAATATGTGCTCCACTGTTGGTTGCTGTTTTGATATAAATCTGGTTGTAGAGAAGGGTAAGTTCTTTCCTCTTTATAATTGGCCAGATCTTTTTTTTATTTCTACACTTAATTTTCCAGATGAAAGTGCCTAAACTTGACAATGGATTAATTTAATTTGTCCGGTTTGGACTTTGCGTCCTCGATGAAACAACTTGTGTTAAACTCATTCTTCAAAGTCAACAAATGCTCCCCCTTCTTTTTCAATTTTTCATCAACTCCGTCGATTATTCAGCTCACACAATCCCTGCTGCATTTATTGCCATCCCTGCTCCCGTTTGATTTAAATTTGTGGTTGTCTATATGTGTTTTAACTGTAGCCCTGCAGTGATGATGCCTGCCCTTAAATATTTAAACATCATTTTAACATTTAGTTCTGGCCTCGTTAATTTCGTTTTCTTTTTCTTTGGCTCAATCAAGTCAAATTGATTCTTCATCATACTGGAACTTATTGACTCAATTTGTATACCTAACTCTGACACATCTCCTAGAAGTCTCTGGAAATGTACCTCAGAGAATGAAACTATGGCCCTCATTACAAGTTTGCCAGTATTTTGTCAGTGATTCTTTGGATCCGGTGGCACCATTTCCAGCAACCGTAAGCACAGAATCACCAGCACATCACAACATTGCAGGAGTGCACATTCCAGCATGCCGTAAATGGTGCGACCGGAATGACAAAAACACTGTCATCGCCTGGTGAAATTGGTAGCACCGCCAGCATCAATGTCACTCATTAATCCATCGGCAACATAAACACCGGGACTGGAAACAACGTCACCGCCAGAACGGGAAGTTAGCTGGTGGCCATTTTGGAAAACACAATCCACTTAAAATCACACAGTTCTTGTAGCCAAATGGATACGCAGGCACTGGCCTTGCACCAGCAGGCATGGCATCTAGGATCCCAGAAAAACGGCAGCAGAAGCTATGCTTTTCAGAGCCGTAACTGACTACCATAACAGACAGCATTTTTGTGCATGCTGCAGAGCTGTTTGTTTGCCACGAACCACCGGTGCAGTACACAGGTCAGAACAAATGCCATCTGGGAGGAACTAGCGCAGCAGGTGTCAGTCGTGAGACCTGGATCCTATACTGTACTCGACTGCCATAAGCATTGGGATGAGCTCCGCCTGAGTGTCCACAACCTGCTGTCATCCCACCCTAAGGAAGGCCCACCTCACCAATTAAACTAATGCCATCAGAGGAGAAATGCAGCAGTGTGCTGCACCTTGAAGGGATCGTAGTATTTGGAGAGGCAGAGGCTGGTGAAGGGACACCTGGAGAGGGCGGTGAGTACAACGTGCCACACCAAATCAATTACAGTGGGCATGCAAATGCAGCATACATCACACAGAGACATGCACACAAGCAATCTGCCTCCATGACACACATGCATGCATGCATCCAAAGCACCCTGACATACCTGGCTCTAGCATGGTTGACCACCTACCTGTAAGACCGACACCCTCAAGTGCAATAGTGCCCTTCCCTCACCTCCACCACACTACTCACCTGTTGTGTCCCTCAGGGCAGCATTCAATCAGCATGGTTCCCCAACAGCTACATTTCCCCTCTGGCCCACTCCACCACCACGATTGCACCAGTGTCATGCTGATGAGACACCATTAAGCTCCAATTTGGAATCCTTCACTTCCTCTCAATCCGCTCTCATACACGAGTGCCTGACTGCTAATCATGCTACGTGCTTTGCTGACGATTCTGCCTGAATGCCAGTAAGACAGAGAAGCCCCTCACTGGGTTGGCTGCACCCTGTTACACACCTACTCTTTGGCCACCCTCCATGGTCCACCTCCCCACACACCCCTGAGACGCTACAAACCTTGGTGTCACGTTTGACTCATCCCACACCTCGCCTCTGCACAACATGGACCATGGCAAGAAGTCCAACTTACAGCACCACCACCTCAGGGGCAACCTGCCTTACCTCAACCACCCGCAGAAGCTCAATGTCACCAGAGCAAGGTTTTCCACTAGGCTTGACAACAGCAACATGCTCTCCCTCAATGTACCCCTTACCTCCCTTCGCACCCTCAATCAGATGCCAGAATAGTCCTGCATGAATCAACTTTGGCCTCACACCCTGGGTCCGCTTCCCTCATGCCCTGGATTCACTCCACTGGCTCCCTCTGACCACAAGAACAAATTCCAAGACCCCATGTCTCATACACAAGGCTGTCTGGGGCCTGGTCCCCCATGAGTCACACTGATGCAAGTCCATCCTTGTCCAACACCACCATCATCCCTTCCAGCACCAACACATTGCAACCCTTCCCTGGACTAGCTGATTCTGGACCACCCCATCCTCTGCACTGTACTTCCCCCCTTTCACCCCTTCCACCTGCCCCTGTGGCTCCCATCAACACGTGCTCAGCCCCTTATGGCACCCACCACCTGCACTACAACCGCTTCCATCCTGGTCCCCTCATGTCTCCCTCACCTTTAAAACATTTAACCCTGCACTTGCACATTGACAATGACACAAGCCCCTGCAACAAACACATCTCCTATTTTGTCCACCCATGTCCACCACCATCTTGCTGGTGGCGACTTGAAACCCTTGAGGATATGCACAATTGAACATTGCAATGTGTGAACTGTAAATACTATGCACAGGCACCATATCACATGCTGGTTTTACTGCATGTTGCAAGGCCATACGAGGCACAGAGGTGACTAACGGCATGCCCATCTCACCCTCACAGTCACATCATCTGACAGTGACCAAGGATTACCAAGTACCTCACGGGCACCCACTCAGAGGAGGAGAACCCCACCATGGAAAACCATTGCAAAGGCAAATCCACTACCAGCCATGCACGGCACAGGACCAGTGAACAGGCGAAACACCCCTGCAGCTAAACATTCTGCCCCTAGACAGGCACAGCCAGCAGCCCCTGCAGCTACACCTGCTGCCCCGACACAGGTACAGCCAGCAGCCACTGCAGCTACACATGCTTCCCCAATGGAGGCACAACCAGAAGCCCCTACAGCTATACCTACTGCCCCAACGGAGGCACAGCAAGCAGCTCCTGATGCACAGCATCGAGCGCCAACAGGACAGGCACCCCCACACCATCCTCCCATTTATTTCAGTGAGTCTACAGATGACGATTCTGGGCAGTAGGCCGGGGGCACAACCAAGGGGAGGAACTAACCTCATTCTGCCCCTCTGACCTCCAGAGCCCAACTCTACCACCCATCCCCAGCATCACAGACATGGATGCACGATTGCAGCACAGCAAGGAATGGCATGAACAGATGGCAGGACTCGTGTGCCAGCACCTGGAGGAGTCCAGGTTGAAGGCAGGAGCAGACCATGTTATTGCTGGATGTCATGCAGGCTACCATTCGGGGCTGTGCATGTGCCCTGGAACTCTAAACCTGCACAATTATCCTCCTCACCCTTACCCTGCAGGTGGCACTGAAGTGCAGGGACTTGCCATTGTCAGACTCACCGTCAACCATCACCACATCTGCCTGCTCTCAACAGAGCAGCCCCAGACGCAGGTCCCTGCGCCTGTCAGGCTCACTAAAGAAAGGCAGGTCCAGTGTCAAGAAGCCACAGAAGTGAGCCAGTGGCAGTCATCAAGTGACACTGATGCTACCTAGGGAGAGTTTTTGGGATGGTGTGTTTGGCAGGGCTAGTCATGGAGGGTTAGTTGGGAGGGTTAGGTGAGGGACCATTTGGGGGTGTTATGGTGGAGGGGCCAGTTGGGGAGAAGAGGTGGGGGTGCTAGTTGTGAAGGAGGAGTTGGGGGTCAGTGGGTGTTAGGCAGAATTATATGCAGTACACTTTGGGAACACCACTCACAATTAGGACTACAAGTGATGGTACAAATTCACCTTTGGTACAAGCCTGTACTACACAGTAGCCGCCAGACTTATCTCAAGAGTAAGTGAGCAGTATCAATAGTTACACAAAGCACAGCAATTACTATGACTCAAACAGACACTGACTCAAGGTTTCTGAGTAAAAGAATATACATTTATTTACGCATCAGTTGTAAAACATTTCACTAAAGTAAAGCAGTTGAAAAATCACACTCTTAATACACTATACCACACCCAATTGATTCTGGACAGGTTAGGCTCAAAATGAAGTGTGAGCAAAATGGCATTCCAGCAATTTAAAAGGGAGGGAAAGACAACGTTAGACAAGAACTGAGAAGCAGCAACAAGTATGTAAGCAGTGCAATCTAGAAAAAGGAACTACAGTGAGGAAATCAAATTAAAGGGGTCTGGCCCAAAGTCAATGGAACAAAGTCTTTGCGCAAGATCACACAGTTCAGGGTAGTTTACGGTTAAGTCTTTTCCAAGAGTTCAGGATGAAGTTGTTCAGCAGAAAAGTTATCTTAAAGAATGGAGAAGGACAAGCCCTCGGATTGGGGGAAAGTTTCACACACCTCCACTGTGGCTGGACGAAACGAACAACCGGATTTGAATAGTACCTTAAATGGAGAAGAAGGCTGTGGCTGAGGCGGACGTTCCTGGCAGGTCCTGCAGGCTCACGGTTCCTGAAGCGACTGTCGGACTGACACGAAGTAGGGAGACTGAAGGGTCCTGCACTGCCCAGGGAATAAACCAGCAGCAGAGCAAAGCAAAGAATAAAAGGTGTGTTCCTTAAAATGCAAGCAGGGTCCGTTCCTCCTGGCTATCCGGTTCACTGTAACTATGTACAGCAAATTCGACCAGAGAAGGGAGGCCAGCTCAAGGGAAGAAGATTCCTTGCAGATCTTCCCTGTCGTTGGAGTATGAAGATTCGGACCTGCAGCAGGGCTTCACCGGAAGGTTCAGTCATGGTAGGGGTCCTCTTTTGTCAGCTCCTCTTCGGTTCTCTCGTTCCAGTGGTGACTCTGCTTTTCCAGCCCCACAGACCTGTTTTTTATGCAGTTTTCCCCCATTCACTCAGCCTGGCTGTCAATCACACAGCATGGTGGCTGTTCCCCCGGGACAGTCTCCACAGCCAATAAGATCAGAGTCCGACATGGGTCTCCAAGGAGACCCTATGCAGGGAGTCCTAAACCCCTCCCTCACATCCTGTCGCCCCCCCAGACATACAGGTGTCTCAGGAGATTTCTGTGTAAAAGCCCGCAATAGGATGGCGAACAAAGGAACCAAACCTGGTAGAGTAAAACACGAGAAATACTTTTACAAAAAGAAATGGCGACTAAACCCAGCTGGAACTGTATAAAAATGTATATGGTCTACTGGGTTTAAGTTCGAGGCTACCAAGATAGCCTAAAACAATACCAAGGCTATTTAAGATAACCGCAATAGGAAAAATAGGGTAGTTACTACTGGCACCAGCCCAGTCTTAATGAAAGGGAGCAAAACAATGCTCCAAGAGAAACAGACAAAAAGGACTAAGTATTAACCCTTTCCAGCACTCTATTTAAGATAGTTTGTACTGGGTCTGTGAGTTTTAAAAGAGACTAATAAAGTCAACGGCAACTTTACATGTTCTGGGAGACAGTAGTCAGTCCCAGAAAATGGAGTCGGAGTTGGGAAGTCAAAAAGACAACCCTGTGTAACTGCACTGAAGGTGCTGTGTAACACACAGTAAAAAGATGACACCTATGGAGTAGGTGAGACTCCATAACACACACAGCAAAACACATGTAAGAGTGGGAAAAAAGGCTCACACTCCTACCAGGTGAAAAAAATAAATCCTGGAAATCCAGCAAAGCTGATGAGGGACTCAGTAGGTAAGGGAAATTAGCCATTCTGGAGAATTCTCCCTAACACTGGGGTGGGTAGTGGGGGGGCTAGTTGGGGAGGGTACGGTGGACCACACATTTCTTTTTGTCTGTTCATGCAATAATATACATGGTTCTGCATATAAATTCATGTCTTGACGTTCAATTTGTGTAGTGGAATTCTTTATGTTTGTGCTGCCTCACATGCAATGTGTGCCATGGGTCGTGTGCAGGTGGTGTGGGCTCAGAAGTAGTTCTGTATGAGTTCCTGGCAGGCTGTACACCCATCCATGTTATCCCTGTGATGGTGCATTTGCATGTCCACAGCTGCAACCACGTTACTGTCATCCTCTTCGTCCACCAGAGTCATGTTCATGTCCCGGGGGCAGGGGAATGTTCTGCTGGATGCACATATTGTGCAACATGGCACAGGACAGGACTATCCTCCACACTTTTACAGGCCTATACATCAGTGCCCCACTGGAGCGGTGAAGGCAACAAAACCATGACTTAAACAGTCCAAAGGTCTGCTCAATTGTCGCCCTTGTTCTGATGTGCGCACCATTGTACTCTGTATCCTGGTGACTCTGTGGATGACTCACAGGAGTCATGAGCCATGGTAGTAAGGGGTGGCCTGAGTCACCTGCATGGAAAAGGACTAAAGGAGGGCTACATTATTGATGTGACAGGGCTATGCATGTATGTTGCGATGTGGATGTGTGACACATGCATCAGGGTTTGTGCGCTTGCAGGCGTCAATCACCTTGATGCGCCCTGTGACACATAATGCTGGTCAGTACATGTGTAGGATCAAACTCCCACAGATGGGTTAGTGGGTGAGGTGGGGCATAGTAAGAATATGCAGTGTTTTGTGACATGGGAGTGATGCATGCTGGTACCTGTAGTGCATTACATGTACTGTCCATCCGTGCCCAGATTTTAATGGTGTGTCCTTCCTTAGACTCATTTAGTACATTCCAGCCATGGCCACTGATTCTTGCATGCAGAATGTGTCCCTGCATTTGTATGGTGCCTGTGGGCCATGCACTGGAGACAGTGAACATCCCCAATGCCCTGGTGCACATGCAAGGTGATGTGTGTGTTGATCCTTTGACTCACCCAATGGCCCTGTCCACTGTCCACCATATAATTCCATGTATCCAAGTCATGTGCTATTGTGCAGGACCATGGAGTCATGTGTTGAACCCAGGAAGTGTGCACAGCAGTGTGTGATCATCAGGTCTGCATCACAGACGACCTACACATTCATAGAGTGGTACAGCTTTCTGTTCCGATACACCTCCTTTGTGGCATGGGCAGCCACTATCTCTATGTGTGTGTAGTCCTCTGCTCCCAATGCAGTAGGCATGCCCGCAAGGGCATGGAAGCAGACCTTGGGGGTGTTCACCTGTGACTGTGTTGTTGGTAGGGCAATGTGCTGGGACACATAATGCAGGAGGCGATCCGGGACCGGCACAAGCACAATTGAAAATGTTGGCTGGGAGATGCCATGCAGCTCCCCGACTCTGTGCTGGAATGTGCCTGTGGCAAGAAAATGCAGCACAGACACCACCTTCAACAGGGGGGGATGGCAGTCTGAATGCCAAATACACTTGGGATGTTGTTCTGGTAGTCATGACAACATGTACATCCTAAAAGAAACATGGCGTCGGAAGCTTGCGTTGAGCAGTGTAACACAGAATTTTTCTGTCTAATACGGTAAAACCCCGCCGGTGGATTGAATGCACACGCTTGGTGTTGTATGAATGATCCAAATATCTATACGTAATTATTAATCCCAGGTTAGCAAAATTAAACGAACTGGCACAACATCGCAATGTCCCTGTAGCACTCCTAACGATAGAAAAACTATGTAATTAGAACTGACATACTTGAACAGTCTAACTGAACAGAAATTTGTATAAATATATAATAATCGGACCTCTAACATGTCATCTATATTTAAGGACAGGTTGTACGAGTATAAATACAATTTCAGCAATAAGTTTGCATCAAACAGAGGCAAGTCCACATTTTCAAAGTATTTCTTTTATTTGTAGCATAGGTGCCCGATTTGTGAAAACAGTGATATTTGCAATTCGCATACCGAGTAACAGCCTTGTCCGCGTACCCTTCACAGGAGGCTTGAACAGGCCATTGCAGTATCGCAAAATGATGCACAACAGTGCAATGGTGAAATTAGGGTCCAGAGGGGTTGAGGGGCAAGGTAGCATGCCTACCTGGAGTACCCGCATGCAGGCAGGGGACACATGCATGTCACTCATGCAATGACATAGTCCCAGTGCTGAGAGGAAGGACAACACAGGCTACATGCAGAAGGGCCAGTGAGCTGGACATGGACCGGAGGGGTATCCGGGTGACTAGCATGTGAGTATGGTGCAAGTGTGGTGATGAGGACAGTCCCTGTCTGCTCAACATGTCCAACATCCTGCACAGCAGGCTTGCATCAGTGAAGCATTGCATGACTTGCACAAGAAAACGGTTCTAGGGCAAATGTTCGAATGCAAAGGATCGAATGACCAAAGGGTGGATTTTTTTGGCCCAATAGTTTGTGGTTTCCCCCCACAACCCCAGTTACTGTAGCAAAAACCACTTTTATTTTTAACTATACGAAAAGCATTAACCATATGTATATGATGTATGAGAAATTTGACCCTTTTGTCTTAGGTCCAATTACCCCGACCCTTTCATCATTCAATCCTTTTGTTGTTGAATCATCCACAGGACATGTAGTGGCAGTCATGCCCAACACATGACACGAGTAAAACAACCATGGCCTCGACAAACAAGCAGTAACACTCACTGGACTGGGCATCAAAGTCCTGCATCTCTCCCACTCCTTCGACCAATTGTGGTGGTATGAACTCTGCTACGAGTGAATCGTGCGGAGTGAGCTCTACCTCCTCAGGTGCCGGCCCACTGCCAGTCACCAGAGTCATGTTGTAATTTGAGGCACGCCTCGCCTTAGCGCTGCGTTTGAAGTCATTCCAATGCTTTTTGCACTCTTGGGCTGTGCGCACCTCATGGCCGAATGCACTCACATCTTCCGCAACTTGATTCCAGTGGGTATCACGATGGGGAGCCGTAGGTTGACAATTCGGCCCCACTAGCATGTCACAGTTGTGGTCCCGCACATAGTCCACAAGGCAGTCGGTTCCTGCTTGCAGAAAGGCTTCCTCCTCAACGTGCAGGAGGCCATAGCTGTGTCTGGGGTCCCAGCCTGTACTGCAGGTGTAACCTTCCTCCTCTTGGACACTGGTCTGGACCCTGGCTGGCAAATGCTGCCCTGATCGGTATGGGCAGTGGCACTGGTGGAATTATCCGAGGGAGTGGCAGGTGGAACATGGAGTGAGGCCCTGACTTGCATCAGTGGCTGCTTGGTGCCCTGGAATGGACCCTGCACAGCAACATCTGCTGGGCCAGGGTCATTGACCGGGACTGTCCTGGTTGGTAGACTCGCAACCGGGGTCTTGTCAGCTGCATCTGCCCCTGCAGTTGCCGACACCCGGCTGGTCAGGCCAGCAGATGGAATTACTGCCCCAGGGACACGTGCCTCGGTCTGGGCAGCCCTGAGTGCACCTACAGTGTGCCTCCTGACCACCTGGAAATCTTCCATGGACTCCCCAAGTGTCAGCGCAGCCTGCGCTGGCAGACCCTGAGCCTGGGTGGTGGTGTCCACAGCTGCACCTGCAGCTACCACTACCCTTGGGCCCGTGGCAGTCGATGAAACAGACTGCCGGGTCACACGGGCGCCAGTGCCAGATGCGAGAATTGCATCTTGTGGAACCGCAGGGGGTGGTGACATGACTGCACCAACATGTGGCACAACAGTGTCCCGAGCTGGTGCACCCCTGCCTCTTCCCCGTCTGCAGCCACGCTGGACACCCTGGAGTCCCCCTACTCCCTGGTCACCCCAGCCACATCCCTGACCACACCCGCCACGAGGAGTACACCCAGTTGAGGCACCCCTCACCTTTGGTGGCCTCCCAACCATGGCACAGATGGAGTAGTGCCGGCACAGATAGAGAAGTGCCAATGGGAGGTGTACACGGCAATTGTCCTGGGCAATTAGGCTGAAGGGGTTGGGATGCAAGATGTTTACAGCACCCCTGCAACTGCAAGGCTGTATGTGACCCCGGTGATGAAGTGACGGGTCACGCATCGCTCAGGCACCCCAAAACTGCTGTAAAACCGTGCATGCAACCCATGCAGCCTACGTGCGTGGAATTAATCTCCCGCAGTACACAGTGGCACCCAGGAACATGAAAAACACATATGCGTGGGACATGCAGGCTACTATGACCGTCAAAACGGGTACGAGATACACAGGGGCACCCGCAGTGGGAAAAATAGCATGTCCGACTCACCATCAGATTAGCGTGATAATGAAAAACACGTGTAGCCAAAACCCCCGCCAAAAGAAGAGATACGTCCTTGATCAGCTGTGAAGTAGTGATGGCGCGCGATACAACACGAAGTAGCAACACACACATCGGTCTCCACGAAAGGCACGTACAATGAACTGCTGGCCCCGCTCACCTTTAACCCGTGCTGAGGGAAACGCCCGCCCCCGTCACGTCACTTACGCGCTTAGGCCCTTTCATCGAATTACACGCATTCCCACACGGACGTGTGGTTTTTTCACATGCTGATCCACTATGCACCCGTGTTGAGGGAAATGCCTGTGCCCAATACGTCACAGACACGCTTACGCGCTAAGGGCATTTCCTCGAATTACGCGCTGACGTGCACTTTTTTCACATGCCAAATCACTCCGTATCAAGCTGGCCACGCAAAAACACACAGAAGACCACGCTCCTGCCCAAAAGGCCATTTTCCTGCCCCCAAGAGCCCTGAGCATGCTCCCACCTGCCATCTGCTGCTGCCTGCCTGCTGCCCACGTGCCCTGCTATTTGGTGCCTGCACGTCAGCCATCTTCAGGGTTCCAGTTGCTGTGTCCACCCCTGCTGCAATAGAAGACTCCCGACTGGGATACCATCACTCCACAGCCCAGCCCGAGATCCCAGTTGCCCACCCACACCCGCCTCGGGGGTCACCATGTCGGGGCAAACACCATCCGAGACCACTGGCGACCCCCAGCAAGAGAGGCAGAGGGCTACCAGCTTCAATGAGATGGAAGTTGGTGTCCTGGTGGAGCATGTCCTGGGGCATTATGATGAGAAGGAAGGACGGGAGAGGATCTGGGAGGACGTTGTGGTTGCCATCAAGGCATAGGGGGTGGCAACCCGCGACATCAAGCACGTCCGGAAGCGCTGGGAGGACTTCAGGTCCAGGACCCTCAAGAAGGTTCGGCACCTTGTGAAAGCAGAGGATGCAGAGGGGTGCCGGGTCGACCTGAGCAACATCCAGATGAGGGTCCTGGAACGCCTAAGCCCAGCGCTCCACGCCCAGATCCTTCGGAGGAAGACCCGTCTGGAGTCGAGCAGTAAGTGGCCATGCATTGTTGTGTGAAACAGGGCGGGCATGTTGCAGTGTGCTGGTAGTCAGCTACTTGCCTGTATGTGTAACATAGGCCATATATGGATGTGTGTGCACCGGGACATCATGGTAATGCATGTCAGACCAGTAATGCGTGAACCACATGGATGGTGCATGTGTTCCAATGAGACATGGCGACCTGCATGCGGAATGCACACATGAATGCATGCCAGTCCCTGTTCTTGGACATGGATGGGGGTGAGGGATGGGTGCTGCTTACATGTACATGTATGGTGTGCATGTCTGTGTGTGTGGGAAGCGTGTATGTGACTTTGAAATGCCATGGATGCATGACACATGTCCGTGACGATGTGTAGATTCACTCATGCAGTATGGTCACCGTTGTATCCACTGTGTCTGTGATGTACGAGCCATGAAGCATGTGAGTTTTAAGGCAACATTTTTGTTAATAGAGGCCTTTGTACATGGATGCTGATGTTGATTGCATGCGCCATGCCTGTTTCTGCATGTGTGTTGCCTGCATTGACCCATGTGTTGTGGAGGGACAGGATGGAAGTGACGTTTGACAGTGCCACTCATGTGTTATTGCTTCCTGTCTAGGGGACTATTGTACAGTACCCTGATGCTTGTGTTTTATGTCTCCCTCTATGCAGCGTCGAGTGAAGAAGAGGGCGTAAACGGCGCTGTGGAGCTAAGCGGCAGGGATGCCTCCACCGGGCAGCAACGCAAGGCCCAGCCACCCTCCCAGGAATTGCCATCATCCGGGAGCGAGGGGACTGGTGCCGCGTCTGCCACTACGGCTGTAGCGGAAGGGCTGGCTTGCAATGGCGGAAGACGGTGCAGAGTCATCCAGGTTGGTGGTCTCCACAGAGAAGGAGGAGCCCGCTACTGAGATGCACATGGGGCCTGGTGGGGGTAGTACCACTGGTGCAAGTGGTGCAGTCCAGGGCCAGGGTCAGGAGGCAGCACAGGTTGCCGCGGAGGGGCCTGTGCATGTCGCTGTCTCTGACCATGTGACTGCACCAACATGCACCAGCTTCCTGGGGGGACCACGCACGCCATCACGAAGAGCTGTGTGGCAACATGGCACAGTTGGGAGGGGCCATGGTCGGTGGGTTCCTACATGTGTCGTGTGCTCTGGCGGACCTCTCCTTCACTGTTGAGACTATGCACCAGTCATTCTCCCTGCCGTCTTTTGGCCCAGATTCCACCAGGGCCCCCTGTGGACCTGGCCTGACCAACCCAGCCAGCTTGGTGGAGATCCCATCCCTGCCACAGTCGGGAGTCGGCAGTCCAGCAGGGGTGGACACCCCAAAAACTGGAGACCAGCACATGGAGGATGTGCAAGCATCATCGGACAGGGCACATGGACAGCAGCAGGCTCTAGGTGGGAGCGATGATGGCTCGGGGCCGTCAACATCAGAGGGGCAGGCATCGGCCAGAGGGCAGGAGGACCCTGGAATGGGAGTGTCTTCCGTGTGTCTGCGGTTGGGCCAGCGGATAGATGCGGAGCGGCAGCGGGCGGAAGAGGCGCGGCTCACCATGGTCAGGGCGGAGTTCTCCATGCGTCGGGCGTTGAGGCGGGCTGAATGCCTTGAGGCAACTTGCAGGGAGTTGGAACAGGCCATGAGTGCATCCCTGCGAGAGCTCGGGCCAGGGCAGAGGCCTGCCTCTGGGACATCGACATGAAGTTCGATGATGCCCTGGCCCACAACATCACAGAGTGAGCCACAGGACTTGCCCGCCGCCATTGTATATAGTTAGATAGTGTTAGATTTCCTTTCTTTTTTTTTTCTTTTGGGACGCTTGGACCCTGGTTTCAATCTGTGTACATAGTTGGAATGTGGCTCTTGGAAGAAAACATTTTTGAACATCACTATGGATGAATGGATTATTTAATGTTGGTTTCCTTGGGATTTGCTTTGGCGGAGAAGGAGTTTTGACTAACTTTATTTTGGATTACTTTGGATTGTGACATAATTATTTCTTTTTTCTTTTTTGCACATGCATTTTTTTCTTGTTTGAAATTATTTTCATGATTTGTTTCCATTGGATTAATTGTGTCCACAATACATTTTGATTTCTTACTTCCATGTGTGGTATTTACTCAGTTGGTTTACTGCATGTCACAATGTGGGTTTACACAATCACTGGCACCCAGTGTGTGCGTGTGACGGACATTTTTGTGTTGATGTCCATAGTTGACTTTTGGTGTGTGACAAGAAATAGGCCTTTCAGTGTGGGGTGGATGGTAAACTTGATTGTGTCTCAAGACTGGGGTGGCATGCTGTGGGATTTTGGTGGACATGAGGCCCATGAATGTGCATCTTGATGACATGTTGGGTGGGGACTTGAGTCGGGTCCTGCTGGCAGGTGCCCGTCAATGCTGCGGGGGTGGGTGTGAAGGGGGACATGAGTCGGGCCTGACCGTCAATGCTGGGGGGCTAAGGGGTGCTGGGGGACATGAGTCGGGGCCTGACCGTCAATGCAGAGGGGGTGGGGTGAAGGGGGACATGAGTCAGGGCCTGCTGGCAGGTGCACGTCAATGGTGGGGGGTGGGGGTGCAGGGGGACATGAGTCAGGGCCTGCTGGCAGGTGCCCGTCAATGCTGGGTGGGTGGGGGTGCAGGGGGACATGAGTCGGGGCTGCCTACAGGACATGACCAGGGGTGCAGGGTAGTTCCCTGTGGTGTGGGCTGGCTGCAGGGGCTGGGGACAGGGCACACCTCGGAGGACCCACACTACCAAATCACGTGTGAAATTACCTGCGCACCCCCGAAATACATGTACCCCGCTCGCACAAGGCCTATCCCGTTTGATTCTCCATGCGCACCCCCGGAATACACGTACCCCGCTGCACAGGGCCAATCGCGTGTAATACTTCCCGCGCACCCCCGAAATACACGTACCTTGCTCGCAAAAGGCCAATCACGTGTTAAACCTCCCGCACACCCCCGAAATACATGTACCCCGCTCACACAAGGCCAATCGTGCGTAAAACTTCCCGCGCACCCCCAAAATACACGTACCCCTCTCACACAACGCCAATCGCGTGTAATACTTCCCGTGTACCCCTGAAATACACGTACCCCGCTCGCAGAAGGCCAATCTCGTGTAAAACTTCCCGTGCACCCCCGAAATACACGTACCCCGCTCGCACAAGGCCAATCGCATGTAAGACTTCCCGCGCACCCCCGAAATACACATACCCCGCTCGCACAAGGCCAATCGCATGTAAAACTTCCTGCGCACCCCCGAAATACATGTACCCCGCTAGCACAGGGCCAATTGCGTGTAAAACTTCCTGCGCACCCCTGAAATACACGTACCCCGCTTGCACAGGGCCAATTGAGTGTTGACCTTCCCGCGCACCCCCGAAATACACGTACCCCGCTCGCACAGGGCCTATCGCGTGTTAAGGCACCCCCGAAATACACGTACCCCACTCGCACAGGGCCTATCGCGTGTAAAACTGCCCGCGCACCCCCAAAATACACGTACCCCGCTCGCACAGGGCCTATCGCGTGTGATTCTCCCCGTGCACCCCCGAAATACACATAGCCCGCTCGCACAATGCTTATCGCGTGTGATTCTCCCCGCGCAGCGTGGTACATGTATTCGGAGGGGTGTACGGGGAGTTTTACAGATGTTTTTGTGGTTGGGGGGCTGTATGCTGGTCCGCTGGCCTGTGCACCATGTACGGGATTTGTGCACTGTTCATGGCGCACGGGGAGGGGTTAGGGGCTAGGGGCGTAACTGGCGCTGCTGCAGGGTCACTGCGCCACTCTGCACCACGGCTGCTTATGGATGTTAAAATCCATGAATACGCTGTGCGCGGAAATGGATTTTGGCGCACGCGGCTGGCGCAGGTTGCCGCACGCGCACACTGTGCGCCAGCTGCATGCATCACTTGTGCACTGGATTCTATGAATTACCCCGTGTAGGTCTTCATATGTATGGTCTGTACTTGTGTGTAGTAAGTCTTGAATGGTTAGCTAGTTATTACATGTTTAACATTACGCAATCACCCCTGGCATCTTGTTACCAACATAAAAAATACAACCCCTTGTAGGGACTTTTCATCAAAATTAATTTCACATGTGTTGTCATCAGTGATGTCATCAATGACATTTGTGATGTCATCTTTGATGTCCTGGGTGTTATTCTTAGCAGTGCATGGTGGTGGTGTGAGTAATGATTGCTTAGCTTAAGATTTCTGAGGTTTTTCGGTTTTACCTGTAACCATAATGTCCCTGTAACAAAGTTTTTCGAATACATTTCATAGTTTTTTATTACTGCAACTTAACCATGATGTCCCTTAATTACATTTTTTCATTGGATTTCATTGAATTTCAAGGTTTTTACTAGTGCAACTTAACCATAAAGTTCCTTTAACAAAGTTTTTCATTGAATTGTATAGATTTTCATTGGTTCAACTTAACCATAACGTCCCTTGAAGAAAAGTTTTTTCATTGAATTTCATAGGTTTTTATTAGTGCAACTTAACAATAAAGTTCCTTTAACAAAGTGTTTTCATTGGATCAAATAGGTTTTTATTGGTGCAACTTAACCATAACGTCTTTTTAACAAAGTTTTTCAGAGACTTCCATGGGTTTTTAACAGTGCATGCTATTTTCCTACAACTTACTAATATCATACTTACCACAATATAGCAACGTTTGGGTCCAATTTACAACATTTCACCTTAAAACTCTGCCATTTCCACCTTCTAGCATCATTTTTAACACTTCTATACTTTTCCCACTGTTTTTGCTTCCGTCGACATCCACGAACAACTGACATCACTGTGGACCTTCCGGACAGTGCCACGTGACCATACATAGACTCAATATTTTTTCCCAATATTTCCATTAGCATTTTGAGAAAGAGAAAACCTGGGGTGCTAAAAAATAGATTTTTCTTCCTACAGCGGGAAGACTTTGGCATCCCGCTGTAGGAAGGAAAATCCTTTTCCAAGATGGGCACCATGGAAAGAGAAGGTGGGGCTCAGTACAAAGTCCCTCTACCCTTTCCATGGCAGCCTGCAGAAGGCGAAGTTAGAACCCCATGACCATATTACCACAAGCACATTTTATTCTGTTTCAAACCTATTCTATCTTCTAATAACTTTATCACATTGCCGGTCCCAGGTGGACATGGCCACTTTAACACTATTTTTCATCCCTCACTGTCAAGGCCAGCAGGCAGATTGTCTGGGTCATGACCTTATACCATGACCCGGACAATTTGGCCACTGCCCATGGCTACAGGCAGTACCTCAGTCACCAAAGGTATATCACAATTTTTTGTACCTACATTATGACACTTGTCAAAAAATAAAACACTGGCACCTTTGCAAAACTATGCTTTCAGGTCCTTGCCCATGCTCCTTACACAAGTTTGCTTGAAATCCGTCCATGCTTTTTTTTCAAAAGTGTGACAATGTATGTGCATACAATAGTCATATAACTTAGCCCCCAACTTGACAAAATCCATTCAGACTTTACACAAATATTCAAGGTTGAGTCTATAATCTTTCAGAAAACTTTTGTCCACATTCATCAAACGGCAACAAAGTTATAAGCCATCTAAAAATGTTGATACCCCTACTAATTTAGCCCCCTCTTGAGAAAATCCCACCAAACTTTACAAAAACATGTATATCTAGATTTGAAATCGTTTTGCAAACTTTTGTGCAAATTCAACAAATGGCACCACATTTATAAGCCTTCACAATATTTTGGTACCCCCTCTAATTTTACCCCCTCTTGGCAGAATCCCACCACACTTTGCAAGAACATGTATCTCTAGATTTAAAATCGTCTTGCAAACCTTAGTGCAGATTCATAAAATGGCACCACATTTATAAGAATTTACATTATGTTGGGACCCCCTTTAATTTTGTCCCCACTTTACCGACCCCCACCAAAGTTTCATAGAGTGGTGCCAAAGTTATAAGCCATCCAAGAACTGCTCCCAAAGATCTGGTGTCCCCAAACTTCACAGGACTGTTTGCGAACATCCGGAACGTTTGCTGGGTTTTACTGTGAAAAACACCATTTTTTGGCTTCTTAGGGCCATACCCCATCCCATCCAAATCACCCCTCACCTCCCCAGTGATGTTTTGATAAGTTTGTCCAGTGTAATGTTGTGTTTTTTTATTATATGTTTTTACCGTGATGTCCGCGGACATCGGTTGAAGACCGTGAATCCAACATGGCGGGCGTTTCCATAAATCTGATGCAAATCACACTTTTCACCATCCAATCAGTGGATGTGTCCGATGTGCGCAGATATCACATCCTCCTCTCAGCCAATTGGATGCCTGTCCAAGGCCCAAACAGGGAAATTTGTCAGTGGACCGAACCCAGATATCACTATTTTTTTGGGACCTACATTTTTTGGTCGTTTTAAAAATAAATACTGGATAGATTCCAACAAAGTTACAAAAGCACACTTTTGGTACCAAGCCACTGCTCCTACCGCAAATTTCAGCGGTTTGGGTAGGCGTGAGCAAAGTTTTTTTCCATTCAGTCAATGGAAAAAATAAATGTGTGTCCCCCCCATAACTTTGCCCCCCTTGATGAAACCTCACCAAATTTGCCAAAAATATTCAGAGCTGGCCATATACTTTTTCTGCAGACTTTGGTGAGGATTCGTCCAGGGGGAGCGAAGATATAAGCTGCCCAAAAAGTGCTCTTCCTATGAGTTTAGCAACTTAACCATAACTACACGGCCGTTTCCGCAGGCCCTGTAATGCATGCACAATGACAATACAAAGTGTCACACATTTGCTAGATGAAAGTGAATGCTAATCTTAGACTACAATGCTGTACATTAAGATTCCTATTATTAATCCTTTAATTAGACATCTGTGCAAGATCTGTGCAAGATCGGAGATGACCTGCTGGAGCACGATGGCAAGAGAATGGTTTGGCTGCTTAAGGCAAACATGTTCTATGTTCACAGATCAATACCAGTATAGGTGCAATCTTCTGTGCCTGACAGGCTCTGGGATTTAAGTAGATGACTGCAAGATCATCAACTGTACCATACTCGATCACTCTTCCACACCTGACTCAACATACTCTTCCTCACCCCACTTACCCACTCTCCCTCAATTCCCACACCCAACTCTAACTCACCCTTTTCTACCTCATCCCACACTTCTTCACTTCATTGTACCCCACCCACACTACTTTACCTAACTCACATTTCCTCACCCCAATATATGTGACCCCATTTACCCCACTCTTCCTCACCCCACTCCACCTCACCTCACAATTCTTCACCCCACCCTGAATCTATCTACTCCCCCCGACATGTACTCATCCATAGTTCCTCAACCCACTCACATGCTCTTCCTCAAATAACTTACACATTTTTCTTCACCCTACTCTGTGTCACCCACTAACCCCACTATACCACACTAAACATACCCACACTTTCTCACCCTGCTCACTCTTTCTCTCCCCAATCCAACTCACCCCACACTCCCTCACTTTACTCTACATCTCCCAATCACCCCACAATGCCACATCACAGTCTAACACACCCTAATCAGCACACATCATCCCAGTGACCAATGTTTCCTCACCCACTCCCCCTTGCCCCAATCATTCAGTCTTCCTCACCCCACTCTACCTTATCCCAAATACCCCACACTACTTCACTACACTGACTCACTCAGACTCACCCACACTCATTCTCATCCCACTTAACCGCAGCATATCCTACCTTAGCTTACACTTCCTCAACCAACTCTACCTCAACACGTTTGAGGCAATTATCAGAGACTACTGGTAAACTAACAGCTGCTCATTACCAAGTCTAAAGAAGTGTCATTGGATGTTAATCCATTGAGATTCATAACTCGATTTAATTCAGATAGCCACAAACTGTTTCATATACTTAACCAACATTGGCACTGGCTACAGCTAGATCCTGACTTAGCATCTTCCATGGCTCCCAATGTGAGTGTTATTTACAGCAAAGCACTGACGCTGAGGAACATGTTATGTCCATCATATATGCAAGAAGAAGGTATGAGCAGTGACTGGTTGTCACAGAGGCGGACTGGTGGTTTTGATAAATGTGGACATTGTTCCATGTACATGTATGCATTGGAAACCGATTTTGTTCAATTTGGTTCAACTGTTAATCACAAGAACACAAGTTTTATAAACTGTAACACTACATTTGCCATTTATTGTATTAAATGTGTCTGTAATGCATACTGCATTGGCAGTACAATTCGGCCATTGAAAGTGTGTATACGAGAACATTTCAGCACCATATTCAGTCAAGAACCCACATTTCTGCTTGCTGTCCACTGGCAGCTCACTCATCAACCCGATGATAAGGATGACATACGATTTGTAAGCCTAATGCACGTCAAAATGCCACGCAGGCGGGTAATCGTGAACTGCTTTCAGGCAACTACAATCCTGCCTGATATGCAAATATAGGACGGTGTACAATGGTTTACACACGGATGAGGAATGTACTGCATTTTTACAGGCCTGCTTTGATGAATGCCGTTCCTCTATGCCATTTCATTTTAGCATTTGTGATACATGCTAAGTAATAGTCCTGCTTTTATTATTGTGAACATGTGTGTCTATTTCCCCACCTATATATAAATGCTGTCAAGGAGTATGACAACTGGCCTTACTTATTGATTCACAGGTGGGCACAGCCAATGTGGCATATAAGGAGACAGGGCATGGTCTTGGTTATATTTTGCTGAGTCGGATTTACGGTTTAGGTAGATGTGCTTAAGAAGGATTAAATTGTTCCAGATGGTTTAAGGAACAGCAGTGATGCATACAGGTTGTCATCAGCCGCAGACTGGCTTCTTAATGCGGTTTCTTAATACCAGGTCGCTCGTATTCACATATATATATATGGTGGTTAAGCACAAAGCATAGAGGCCACACGACAACATGGCACATAACCAATTGCGTGTTATGTATTAACAATGGAAAGGGTAACAACCCCTGATCCAGATAGCAATTGCCAGAATTGCACAATTGAGTGCTGGAAAGTTCATTGAATATGTAGTGTCAATTAGATTATATGGGCGTAGTCCTATCATTACTGGTGTTATGCAGCAGGTTCATGGCAAGCATACACTGTTCCAATATGGCAGTGATGTTAGATATAAGACGGGACGTCTGGCTCTGGTGTGTGTTATCTCTGGTTGCAGGGCTTTTACATGGCCAGGCTCAGTGGTTGTGACTTACAAGTGTGTATCGGCTCACTGGAGGTAAGAAATAAATGATCTTCGTACAGTTATTGTCAGGGAGCTTATGGGCTACCGTCCGTGCTTTTTCTTGTGTCGTGGCAGCTACTACAATGGTTTTCTTCCGCACTGTCGATGTTTAAGTGTCCATGCTATCAGGTGCTCTAGATATTTTAAACACAACGGGCTAGTCAGTATGCTACATGTGTGCATTAATTAGTAGACATCAGTGTGTAACTCTTGCAGGATTTTCTCTGAATTAGGTAAATTCACCCTGAGGGTGTTATTAAGCAGGTTCTATCCTGCAGGTAGGCTGTGCATGTTAATCGATGCTAATCAATGCTAATCATTGCTCAGTATAGTTTAACTTTGACAACATTGTGGCACTATTACAATCTACCAGCCTTGATTTGGATCACTTAAAGTATACTAATTGTACACCACACAAGGTGGCTTTAGCTGTGCTCATTGGAGTTTTGTAGAAAGGCAACAACTTGCATGAGACAGTTATTCAGGTGGTGGGAGAGGCTACATGTGACATGCTGGTTCTACATTAAACATTTGGGGTGAAAGCACGATTGTGAGAATGAAAGTTGGCATTAAGCCAAACTGTTGGTCTATCATCCAACAGTCTGGTAACTAATTGACATTTTGTATTTCTATCATGTCTTTAATGGTATGTCTTGTTTTTTGTCTATATGTTTTTATCTTTGATATCTAGCTGGTTATTTTTGTGATGTTTCTATGCAATTCATTTGGGGGTTCTTCATATGTTTTGCACACATGCACATACATGTATACTTTCTAATGTCATTGTATATGCCTGGATAATATTGTTATGTTTTTCGGTAGCCCCATCTGTGCAATGAGGGGTGCACTTTTGATCAATGCTGTCACAAAATTATTTTAATTTTGCAATACTGGCGTGTCATATAATTTTTTGAATGTATTACGTCAAATTTAGCACAACCCATGTAAAAGACCGGGAGGTCGAAACACGTGTCAGGCTTTGGACTTTGCTATCAAGATTAAAACCTTTTCACACACCAGTTTTTGTCCCCATAGTGCTGTCTGATTGTGTATTTATATTGCAACTCTATCCCAAACCATGCTTTCACATCCCACTTTACATCACCCTAAACACCCTTCCCTAGCCCAATCCATTCAACCTACACTTCCCCACCCACTAGACCTCAACCTCATTTCCTCATCCCCCTCTATCTCACCCCAATCAATCACTCAAGCTGAACTTGTGTAAGAGCGCGATACAAATAAAACATCATATCATAACCTGCCATACTCTACCTCACCTCACAATTCTTCAACCACTCAATCTCACCCACTCATCCCACACGTCCTCGTCCATTCTTCCTCACTGTACTCATCCACTTTTTTTACCCCACATTTTCTCAACAATTACCCCTCGTCTACAACACACAACTTAACAACAAATCCTCAACCCACTCTACCACACATTTCTAAAACCCACTACAATGTCCCACTCACACCAGTCTTCCTGACCTCATTCTATATCACCTGACTCTAAATCAACCCAATGACACACTTGTCCTCGCTCCAGTCTACATTACTATATCACACTCCACAATTCCTCACCCCACTCTAAGTCACTTTCCTCACCCCTTCTTCCACAGCACACTCTTCCTAACCTCACAATTGTTCACCCCAATCTACTTCTTCTCACTTGCCCCACATATCCTCACCCATTCATGTGATTTGCAGTCAGTATTTTATAATGGATCCCAAATGCTAATGAGAGATGTGTTCCATTAGAATAATTCCGTATATGCCTGCATGAAATTCTCATGCAAGTGTAAAACAAAATGCTCTCCTGAGACAGAGGAGGAAGGCAAACAGGGAATGCCATCCCTGCTTTGTTACAATAATATGCGTCAGAGCGACTGTAAAATGAAGTGGAGCATAACAAAAACACTGCTATTATGCTTTCCATTTATGCTCCTCTTCATTCGAAAATGAGCCCCCTAACTAATGCCAGTTACCCGACTCTACCTCCCCCACTCTGACCTCCTCACCCACTATTCCTCACCCCATTCACCCACTGTTCTCCCAATTGCCCCATTCTAACTCACCTAATCACAGAACCCGTCCTCTCTTTCTGAAAGATTCCCATCATCTGTTGAAAAGCTCAGCAGCTTCTCTATATATAGCTAGGAGAATCTGCCTGCCCATGCTCATTTATCTGATTCTCGTTAGAGCTTGGGAATTTTGGTGGATCCTGAATACGTTAAAAATGTGTGTGATTCAGGATTCTGATTAATCAATCTACTCAGGCTTACTGGGCAGACAACTCTAGGGAATACTCATGGTTCTTTCATAGATGTAAGCACTGACCTGGTCTTGTTTGCAGAGTAATACTGAGGTAAGTGCTAACAGCCCAACAGGTCCTCGAGACTCCGAAATGTACCGGAGTCTGGAGGAACCTCCGGGATGTCAGCTAGGGTAAAACCTTTGTGGGGAATGAAAAAAACATTGGTGAGTGGATGTTTAAGGTAGCAGGTTGCTTCTGAACGGAGATGGAAGAGTGACCGGACCGCAATGGAAGTCAAGGCAGGAATCCTTCTTGGAGCGATGCAGAGAAAATGGGGAAGGGATTGTACCGGAGAAAGGAAGGAAGCAGAACAAGAAAGAAGAAACGGAAAGGAAAGGAAATTCCGAGCAAGGGGAGAAAAATTGGAGAATTCCAAGCCAAAAAGGAAAGAGAAAACTGCGAGTGAACTGAACAGCACAGGCTTCGAATCCAGGGAAGGAAAACAAGAAGGAAATTGATCAAAAGACCCTCAATGCTAAGAGAAAAAAGAAGCGAAACACCTGCTTACCATTCCAGAGCTCCTTATGAGTCGGGACTGCCTTTGGCTCCGCTGTCACACCCAGTGTTTGCAGTCCGCCATCTTGCGGGAAGACTATACCGTGCAGCGAAAAACCAACTGGAGTGTTTGCACGCACCACCTTGGGTGAAGTAAGGCACAGCACGAACTGTGCTTTTTCCAATGTTGCTATAAAGACCAGGCAGAAAAGGGGGTTTCCTGACAGGTTCTGACTTATTAACTGTCTCTTGTTTCTTCTGACGTCACCCAGAACCTCCCCACAGTCCCACATTTCCGTTGCCAGACTTCTCTATGCTCCTTTGGGTTCTGCTCAGCATTTGACTTTTTCATAGTCCAGTCACTTATTACCCAGACATGGGTTTGTGTGGTGGCACGCTTTCCATGTGCACTCATCTTCTCTGAATGCAAAGAGTATGCCCCCGCAATTATGCAATCTCAGTCAATCAATGTTATCACCTTCCTGCCAGGTGTCTCTCCTTCTATGGATTTTTACTGCTAAGGATTCTCATGAAATAGCTCATTCTGCAGGCCTTCACCTTTCTTCCCAGTTCCTGTGGTAGAACCTTACTGTGGCTGCACAAGCATTACAGTGTTTATCCTTGCAGTGTGCTCTGTGACTTTGGCAGAACTTCTGCTGGGGAGCTGCCTGCGGGTAGGATACCTAATTCCAGGTCAAAGTCTCCTGTTTTCTCATTAAATGCACAAGTAGACCATCTGTTTCCTTCAATGTGGACCCTCGATTGTTTCTTCCAACTCTTCTTATGTACCTGGACATTGGGAGTCTTTGTACGCTGACCCTGTATTGGCAGTAAATACAGTGAAGTGAGGTACATTCTTCCTGAGCATATCAGATTTCGCATAGCATGTCTAAGGTGCGTAAAGGTCTAGCGAATCCCAGAGGGTGACTTATAGTCTTGTAAAAAGGCGTTTTTTGTGAGGTTATTTCTGCCATTGTTAATTCATTTGTGTCTCCTCGTGTAAACGCTCTTCTGCCATGTTTTGGACATTTTAAGAATAATCTCTCCCATATTAATAGTTTAGCCTGGAATATGATGTTAACACGAGTTCGTACTGAACCCCCACCACTGTGCTGGTGTAATGTCCCAGAGTCTTGGTTGGACAGTGACATATTGTGCCCCCAACAGAGGACACCAAACTTTAGTCTGTGGCGGGGGAAAAAGGCTGTATAGATGATGCCAATTAACAGACAAACAATTGGTAAGGAACAATCATGGAAGGGTGCATTGTTGTGTTATTAGGGGTGCATGTGTCGAATGGATGAAAGAGAATGCAGATCAAGAAAAGTGGGCATAAGCACTCTCCCCATACTACTGTGCATTTTTTCATGAAGGCATTTTTCCAGTGCACTGCTGAATACTACCCTAATTAGTCAGTGCATGGTTGTGTAGTTTTATCACATTGCACTCAGGGGCACTTGTGGATGGAGCTCCCATTCAGTTTCACACACCTTGAAGTATGATGTTGTAACTTGTGGTAGGCTTAGGATATTTAGGGATGGCTTTATACATTGAAATGCATATCAAGAAAGTAGGGACATCCTAGGCCAGGAGGACAACTCAGGGGCAACACGTTTGTCTGTAGGCAATACAAGGCATAGCAACACAGGTTTGAATCCCGGTCTCGTGCTTACAAACTAGTTTCTGGTATTAAGCACGTTATAAATAACAATTATATTTATAATAATTTAGTGTGTGACAGGGACTTAGAGTGAGATGTTTGCTTGATTTTGCTTGTGTGTTGATGTGAGGCATATTCAGTGATTTGATGTGATTGGAGAGAGTGGACAACACAAGTGACATGACCATGCATTTGGGAGGAAAGTAACACAAAATTCAGTGTCCATCCCTTGAAGTCAGCAAACAAGATAAGTTTAATTGTGTGACAACTGGGTGGAGGAGTTGGTGGAGCTGGTAAAAAAAACGAAGTGCAGTTTGTGGGTGAGTCACACTCACCAGATTTTGCTGGAAGAGAGCAGCAGAGATTTAGTAGGGGGGTGGGTGAAAAGAACAGGCATGGTACACCTCTTGAATCGAGTGAATGAGGCATAAGACATCAGTTGACATGAGTTGATACCTCGGAGGCAGGCAACCATGAATAAAGCATGTGGGAGAGTCCTGCTGGTCTGATTTGCTTGGATGGTGCCACAAAGATTCAGGAGGCATGTGACACAGCATGCAGTGCCCATCTTGAAATGAGTGGAAATACCAAATGCCGTCAGTTGACACCTGGGAGGAGGAGTGGCAGGAAACTCTTAGAGCATCTTATGAGAGAATCAAGCTTGCAAGGGTTTACTGAGAGGGAATGGCAGACATCTGGGGAGGAAGGTGACACACATTTGGACACATTTGTAACAACATATCAGAACTTGAATGAGTGAGAGGCAGGGGAAGATGTGCTGTGTGTAGTCCACTCCGGCAGCAGCACTTGCTTTGTTCCGTGGTGAGTGAAGAATAACAAGTGTTCAATTGAAGGTATAATTCAATTGATGTTCAATTCCTGCCCCATCACAAATTACTTTAGGGTATATGTACCAGTAAAGTACAATGCATGGGAATACCACCATGACAATGCATATCCACTGAGATAGTAGGTTGCACTTTCAGATATGACCACTATTTCAGGGGAAGGAGGGGGGTTGTGCAAATCATATCTAACAAAGATCATGGAAGAACAACAGATGGAGGACTTGAACAGTGGGAGGATATTGAAAGTCTTGATTCCGTATCTCCCATCCACTTTATACAGACAAAGACTAAGCTCCATCAGAGTCTAGATGGGAACAAGGAGGATGAGGAGAAAGACCGCACAAATACATAGACTGTAGTATCAATAGAAGCTTGCCTCCCCACCTATATAGAGTCTATTTGATAAGTAGAATTTCTGTTGAGGAAAGCAGATCACATCATAAAGTGGCATCCAGAACACCACCAACACCACTACAAACAGCACCATCATGCCTACTTGTATCCAGCCTATGTGCTATGCCAAGACAAAAGCCTAACGTTTGGCAGTACTTTACAGAGAGTAAACAGCAAGAGAATCTGACAACACTCACACTCTGATGGAAAGGGTGTCAGCCAGGGGAAGGCAGTGACCAACTTTGATCTCACATTAATGCTGCTCCATATGTGGTGGAACCATGAACAGACAATGGAAAAAGTCAAAAGATCTAATGTGCATCTGTCCACATACAGTGAGACAAGCAGCATATTTCCACAAGTGTAAATAACACTACCGCTCTGTCTGTGCTTGGGGGTAGAAAATTAATGCTACCCCCCTGTACCTCAGTTGTGCTCAGCACTTATCCCCGTTTCATCAGGACAGTGTTATGGATGTGTTTGAGCATGGCCCAAATATAGCCCAAGCTCCATGACAATCAGCACCTGTTCAACGCTAGCAAGACTAAAATGTTGGCAATATATCACTTGCCCTACTCTTTTGTGTAAAACCCTGAATTCCGGCTTATTTTGGTAAAAGAACATCACTTAATGGGAGGTTCCTGGCTAACACGTTTTCACTAGCAAAGCACTACCATAATTGTACAACATTGTTATGGCAGCAACTGGGCAGGAACAAGAGCAGTAGGTGGGATACAATATCCACTTCACTATGAAAATGTGCAGCAGTGGTCATAGCATTTTCTGCATGGCTCTCACAGATCACTGAATGGCCTTTACTTCTTGGAAGAGCCAAGAGAGGTGCCCCAGAGTACCAAAGGAGGCAGCGGGTTTATGGAATAATGCACAGGGCAACGTGCTGCATGTGAATTGGCAGCACTACCTCCCTCTGGCATAGTGATTATGTACATAAACAGGAAATTAAGTCTGAGAAAAGAACACAATTTTACCTTAATAAGAGATAACGAGACTTGTTTGTTCTCTGTAAAATTACATAAAGGAATTCCACCTTTGAAGTCGGTTGTGAATATATGAGATAGGGGAGGAGTAATACAATGCAGTTTCTGTCGAGCGATTGTAGAAAATAATGAAAATAATCAAAATGTTCTTCTGTCCATCTTATGCTTTCGTGTGCTTATAAAAAAGAACATATTAGAACAGTTCGGCCAGCAATGAGGTTCTGTTACTACTCCCAATCTGTACTGTCAGGATGAGGGACATCTCAATATTTGAAAAATAAATGGAGAATTAGAACAAGAATAATCTCAAGTAATGTCCCGGGAGGAGAGCTCAGTGGCAATGTGCTTGCCTTGGAAGCAAGACGACATGAAGCAACACAGGTTTGATCTCTGGGTCCGTGCTTAGGAACCTCTGGATATTTAAGCGCGTTACAAATATGCAACTAAGACAACCACAACAACAGCAGAATCTGTGATAGCGCCTCGATGCCCCTGGGCTGTGTGAGCGCTTTAAAAAAATGCAAAATAAATAATGTGCTGATAAGTTAGAACACCTTTTGGAATTCAATTTCAATGACTTTGAATTGGAATCTAATGTTTCATTCTTTCTGCATGTAACTTCTGGCTATAATATATTTAAATATTTGATAGTCAACGTTTAATTAGTTTCAGTCTACTTTATGATTGGGTTCTTATGTATGATGAAATCATTGTATCCGATTTTATGGTATTTTAGGACATGGAATCGCATTGGCTAAGGCCTCATATTATGCATTCAATCTTTGTTGCAGCAGACAATTAATCAGATGTGTTGTTCTGCCTTATAAAGGTGCAATAAATCTGCATGTTTTCTACTTTTTGCATGTCCTTCACATCGTATGCACACATTTTATCAGTAATTGCGAGTCTGTGAAAGAGTCACTCCAGCTAAACAGATAATCTCCCATTTCAGCTGGGCTTACCATGCAAAAAACGCACTTCACCAATTGTAATTTTGCCACATGCTTCACGGCACAACCTGAGGACCTCAGTTTCCATCACTTTAAATCCTACATTTCTCAATTTGGACAGGCATAAAGAGCAGTGAAAGTCCATAATATATTACTGCAACACTCAAAGAAGAGCTCTAAACTGTGCCTTTTTAGCACTGTATCAGAGGCAGCTTCTGTCTAATGTTTGATTTTTGCTACAACTTTCTGAGTAGACCACCAAGTGGGTTAGTTTTCACAAACCATCCCTCAGTGAGGTTCTCCTCTGGAGTCCCTGTTTGAGCTCAACCTGACCAACATGATAAGCGACGTTCCTTGGCAGGTAATGTTGATGTGGCATAGCTGGTGAGGGGATTGCTTTCAACAATTTGCTGTGATTTTCCAGTAGTTGGATATGAAGGTAACAACAAGAAGGAACGATTGCGCAAATGTGCACGGATGAGTGCCTGCATTAACAACTGGAGATACAACTCAGCTATAAGGAAGAACACCAGGCAGCTCAAACCTGTCAAAGTACGCCATGCATGTCAAGCTCAGGAATTATGGCATTAAAGGGCAGTACACTGATGACACTTGTTGGAAGCTTTGTGCAGCCCAAGGGGAGATTTGTGGTTCATTCTTCTTAGTGACGTACACATCTTTAATATAGATGGGTCATCTACAGGAATAGACAGTGGACCATCAGCCACAGAGATTCTTGATGCCTGTCTACCACACATTTCACAAATGGAAAAGGATGATGACCAATTACAGTATTGGTACAGCAAGCGGTCCAGCTGGCCAGTGGCACTTGTGTGATTTGCTGAAGAATCTCTAATGGGCCCCCTACCAGTGCAAAGTCTCAGAGAGTTTTAAGTGCAGTCCAGGCTATTGTCTCCAACTGCATTAGAAGCTTTGCAGAAGTGTATGTTGAACACTTGAGTTTTATAGACATGAGGAGTCAATTAATTGTGGAAGATTATGGATTGACATCTGCCCATAGCCAACACACAGCTCAGATGATGTCACTGATTGGTTATTCAGCAAATGTCATACACTTAAAAGGGGTGCAGGGTTGGTTTGTAGTATATGTGGATGTTGTAGTGAATAAGGGTTTCTGACAAGTTGCTAAATGACACGTCATTGACTATTCTGCGATTAATGTTTTCAAATCTTTGTAATGCCTTGTGCTTACACCATGTTTGGAAGGTTCTCATGTTTCACCACAGTGTACAGTAGCACAGTAAGGTTTTTATATTCTACCACAAGGTGCATCCACCCAATAAGGTTCCCAGGCTTTTTGACAGGGTTCGGCCACCCACTAAAGTTCTCTGGCACCTTCTAAGATTCAAAGGTTCATTTACAGGGTGCAGCTAGCCAACATGGTTTTAATTTTCTCCCACAGAGAAAAGCCACACACAGTTGTTCTTGGGCGCTCCGATGTGGCTCAGCCACTCACTATCGATCTCATATGGCAAAGTCACCAGCTTAAGTTTGATGGCTGTTTTACAGGGTGCAGCCAAGCACAAAGGTTCTCAGGCTTCTTGACAGGGTGTGGCCATACACTTAGGTTCTCGGGTTCTGTCACATGGCCCAGGTACCAAGCAATGTTCTTAATCTCTCCTACAGAGTTTTTTTCTAAAGTCCCCCAGCTCTCCCACAGACCATTGCAACTGTCACAAGAGTGGTATCGCCCCGGGAGGCCAGTCCCAGGCCCAGGATGCCTCATTCCTTCCTGTCTGCTTAATTCCTAACATGTGTGAATCATGGTGGATATCCATGTCTCCTCTGGATAACAGATTGCCCAAATACGGCATAAGGTACCAGCATGCCACATTATGTTGTCCAGCGAGTTCCGGCCCTTAGCTTGCTGGGATGACACCTGCAAAAGGGTCCTGCCGTTGGCCACATGTCCCCATGCCAGTTGCAATGATTGTGCAGTAAGTACAGGTGAACGGGAATGGGCATGGTCTACCTGATGCTGCTGCTGTGCCTTACCAATGCCTTGGGCATGGCATGACCTTTTCCCTCCTCTACACCACTGCTGAAAGGGGCCATGTTGGCTGCATGGTTACTAGCCACGTCCGTGGAGACTGAATTTTCATGCTACTGATACACTTTCCTGTGCCACTGGTGTATGTGTCTTTCCAAGGGCACTGCTCTTGTGTCGAAATAGAAAGTATATTGTGCCTCCTATTGTAATAAATATATTTAATATTGGCCTACGCCAAGCTGCTCGAAAGTCGCTTGCGAAAGAAATCTGTGTTGCAAGGTCCTGACCTTAAATCTATGTAGGCCGCCATTTTGGGTCAAACCGCCATTTTAGGATTCGTTGTGTAAAAGTCACCCTGTGAGCTAAAATGGTGGACGATGTCATTGCAAAATACAACATGGCCGTCTTGACCTCTGTACATAGCTAATGTGGAATTTGCCTGCAGGCCACTTGTTGAGGTCATGAACTGAGACCTCGTCCTTCGTTGACCTATGTGTAAAGGGATTACTCGTGCAATGAAAACTAATCCACGAGCATATGTCGAGACAATCTATTTGAATACTGAACAAAGAACATCTGTCTTATTACATTGTATTAATGTTTAAGAAGGCCTGCATGGAAAACTTTAGAATACACAGCTATTGCATACACTAGTTGTTACATGTATTAAAAGCAAACCAGTTATATGCGGTTATTTGAGACTTGGCACGAACCCTAGATCGGTGATATATTAAAAGGAATATTAACCCAAAGTGGGGCTGGGCATCGCGCGGACAAAATGTATAAAAAGCGAATGCATTCTAATGTACAGCATCTCTCACTGAACACACTGAACCACGCTGGAGTTTGTTTTGTTGTACTGAGGGCCGATAGCTATCTGACTTTGCACTGTTTTTGTAATTGAATTCAGTATAGAATAAAGTACTTTGTATGTTTCTTTGTAACCCGTGTTCGGTGTATTTCCTTTAGGGGTACTCAGCCTCGATATATGGACCCTCAAGATTGATGCCAGATTTTTGAACGTTGACACACGCTATCCGACCGGGATCGGACGGTGTGACATAAAGGGGCACCTGGATGAGACGCGACACCTCAGCAGCGCTGCATGACCCGATCCCTGGACGATTAGCTTGTGGTCTGAGACGGCATCTTGATGAGGGTCCACTTATCGAGGCGGGCAGATTTGCTGAAATCACCATACACGAAGTAAGATTAGTTAGGTAAGATTCTTAGAAGTACCGATCGGTCCTCCTTAGGTTTGGTCAGGTGAGTCGGACCCGATTCTTAATTTAACCCTGACAATTTGAATTTTGGCACATTGTATCTGCAGACACAATTATTGACCAGATAACACCAAGAATCTGACATATGCCTTGGGAAATTTTCTACCTGCTTTAGGTCATTATTCCACAGTGATAGACAATCTTTGGAATTTAGCCGTCCCGCACCAAAGGAGGGGTCGCCGGCATGTACTATGTACTGTAAGTACGGCATTGGAAGTATAGTATTTAATGATATTTGGCACAGACAAACCAGACATGTCTCTGAACTTCAGTGGCCAATCAATGGTAGTTTTGAGATCCCTCACATTGAATATTTGGAGTCGGTCTTGTTAAAGAAAAAGGCTATACCTGCAGCATTTGATGATTTGCAGAATTGGAAAAAAGAAGTGTTGCAACAACTTAAAGGTAGAGAAAAACATGCACGTGGTCATAAAACGAACGCTGAAAAAGCATTGTTATAAGACCAAAACAAACAGTCTGAGGTGACTAAAAATATGGTAAGGGCTTTCTCACTTGGAATTCAGAAAATCTATCCTTCTAAAGATCTTCATATTGACAAAATATTAAATGAACGAAGGCCTGGTGCCTCTGCGCCACCTCTGTATGTTCCACTTCCCACTGCTGTACCTCTTCCTGCTGTTATTCCTGCTCTTCCTACTCAACCTGTTGTTCCTACTCCTCTGGTTTTTGTCCCTCCACCTGCTCCTCTGCCTCTTTTTATCGCACCAGTTATAGTACCTCCATCGAATTTGCCTGCTCCCTCTCTTCCAATGGTCCTGAGCCGCTTGTAATCGATTGAGGTACGGGAACAAAAGTTGTCACTCGCAATACTGTGCCGCCGGAGAAGAAACATGAGTTAATTGCATGGGCTAAGCATTGTATGGAGAAGGATGATCAGGCTAGTGTTTTTGCCACACTTTATAATACGGATAATTTTCCTGAGAAAAATGTTTTTATTGAAGGTTTAGGGATTCAGTTATGTATAATGTGTGGAGGATTAAATAATGCAGATGTTCCGCAAGGGTTAAGGGATCTAAATACTCTAGCACTTTCCAGAGACACTGTGGAGAAGATAAATGAGCATGTCGAGAGGTTATTTGGGTATAGAAAGGAGTTAGAAAAGATACAGAATGAGGATGATGAAGAGGAGAATATGTATGTACAGAAACGGTTCATTCCGTGTCGTAAACCGATATTGGAGGAAATGCAAATTTGTAAGAAGGATGCGATTAGATGAATTTCAGACGTATCGATAACTCCAGTTGAGGTATATGACACATATAGTCAATATTCGTTGGAAATGCAGAGGAAAGTGATGCAGGGAATGGTAGAGTACCTGCAGGATGAGTGTGTAAAAAGGAAGATTAGTTGTCCCACAGAGTTATTGAGCATTTATAAGAGAGCTTTTTCACTTGACACTTCTTTGACTGCTTTAGCGCTCGACTTGGCTCTGTTGCTTAGTAAGCGTTCGGAGATGCCTACATCTCAGTTGCCTATGAGAGAGGTTTACTTCTAGCTGCTGACTCTGAGGGTGCCTGTAAGGAGAGCACTGTGTTATTACTTATTCATCTAGCTAAGCATGGTCACAAAGCTTCGCTTAAGAAATTTCAATATTGTTGTCAGGAGGTCGCCTATCTAGGCTATCTCCTGTCAAAGGATGGAAGAAGATTGACAACTGAAAGAATAAAACACATTTCTGGCATGTCTGTCCCAAATACACAGAAGGAAGTTAGAGCCTTGATAGTTATGGCTTCTTACTGTAGGTTGTGAATCCCGAATTTCTCACAGTGATCAAACCAATGGTGGCTTTGACAAAGAAGGGCATTTCTTCGCCATTGCCATGGAACGCGGTACACCAGCAGACATTTGACTTGCTTAAGACTGCATTATGCTCTGCACCAGTTTTGGGCACACCAAACTATGAAAAGGCCTTTGTGTTGTTTGTGAATGAATGTGATGGATGTGCTTTGGCTGTATTAACCCAGGAACATGGAGGGAAGAATAGGCCGTGTGGTTACTATTCTTCCGCCCTTGATCCTGTAGCATGCACTTTTCCAAGATGTTTGCACGCTGTCGCTGCTGCTGCCACATCTGTAAAACAGAGTGAGGGAATGGTCCTAGGCCATGATCTAACCCTGATGGTGCCTCACTCTGTAGATATTCTATTGAACCGAACTCAAACGCAACACCTCACTTCTGCACGATTGACAAGATATGAATCGATCTTGTTCGCTCCTCACATTCAAATTAAGAGGTGTTGTGTCCTTAATCCGGCTGAGCTCCCAACTTTTCCGCAAGATACTACTTGCGGCGACGAAGAGTCACATGATTGTTTGTATACGACCGAACAAGAAACAAAGGGCAGAATTGATTTGAAAGATACTCCTTTGGATAATCCGCAAGAAGAGCTGTTTTGTGACGGCTCCTGCTTTAAACTTCCGGATGGTACATCCACAGCCGCTTATGCAATAACTACATTGAGCACGGTTGTGGAAACTAAGAGAATTATGCATAATTCTGCGCAGGCCGCAGAGATTATAACATTGACCCGAGCTTGTGAACTTTCCGAAGGGCTTGCAGTAAATATATATACTGATAGTCAGTATGCCTTTGGGGTGGTTCACAACTTTGGGAGACTTTGGTCAGAAAGAGGGTTCCTAACCTCGCATGGCACCAAGATTCAACATGGCTCCCTAATAGTGCAACTACTCTCAGCGCTTGTGCTCCCTACTCAGTTAGCAGTTATGAAATGTGCAGCACATCAAAAGATTGTGGATGATATTAGAAAAGGGAAGGCTTTCGCTGATCAGATAGCTAGACAAACTGCCACAGATCTTTTCACGGAAATGTATGTTTTTAGGGAGACAGTAGATGCCTATGTAAAAGACACAACGGTATTATCAAGAACAAGCTCGCTAAGACGTGTGTCGGCACCAAACTAAAATGGCCAGATGCCTTACCGATTGTGTTACTAGCCATGCGTACAACCCCTCAAACTAAGACTGGGCTCTCTCCATTTGAGGTCGTAATGGGGAGACCTGCCAATATCTGGAATCTTCCAAAATGCCAAAATTTAAAGAATGTTGAAAATGTACTACTTTCAGATTATTGTAGCCAATTGACTAAAACCCTATATTTGATTTACCACCAGGTACGAGAAGCTTTACCTGTGTGATACGAGGGCCCGGGCCACGGCATACGACCTGGGAGCTGGGTGCTCGTCAAATCATTTGAGCGCACCTCCTGCCCCGTGCCCCGCTGGCGTGGCCCATTCCAGGTCCTGTTGGTCACCCAGACAGCGGTGCTGGTAGCTGGACGAAAGAACTGGATCCACGCGTCACACATCAAGAAACCTTCTCGCCCTGTGCCACACGCTACAGAAGAAACAGAACCCCTCGCTGATACTGCAACCAATGATCCCAAAGCAGTAAGCAGCACTGAGAGTGTGTCAGAGAATATCTCTGAGCCCAGGAGTCTTGGGGAAGCTGCCATTTTGTCTCCACACTCTCCGCAAATTTTGCACCCGGAACGGCTGTTTCAAATTCCGCCTCTTCATTTTCCTCTGACACGTTACTTCCAGCAGGAAGTGACGACATATTGTTTCTGGATCAATCAGTACCAGGGAAAGTACAATACAACTTGCGACCACGTAGATAGACTTACAGCACCGTTCGGCTGTGCATTCGGAGAAGGAAAAGAGGTATCAAGGGCTTGCTTTTGCTCAAATTTGAGAAAGGGGATTCTGTTGGCTAGGGTTGTGGAAGGACTAAGAAATCGCATGACCGGGGGGTCACCAGCAATGAACATTGGGGTTTCCATACGAAGACTACAATGCCTGCTACCGCCGCCGCTCGTATTGGACTTGTAAGTAATGGGGTGACCAACTGGGACAATGGACAAAATGCCTGGGCCCCGAAAACGTATTGCTGTATTCTTGTAATGATATTTGGGGTTTTTATAGTCGCTGCCCTAGGATTATGGTACCTAGGGGAAACTCATTCTTTAGAACTTTTGTTGCCTACTGAAAGTGCACCCGTTGTTCCTACTCCCTTTGTACATTTGCATACTTTGACTCCTAGAGATTCCCAGCACAGACAAAGGTACCATAATAACACTCTACTACATATCATGAATGCTACACATGCCATTTTTAATAAATCCAATTGCTGGGTCTGCTCACATTTACCACAACACGGGGATAAGGGGCTAGGTTGGTATATACATCCCTTACCGTTGACAACTGCCTGCTATGCTTCTCTTAGAGCACTGTTCTTTGGCCGATGGAATGATAGCATCTCAGGGAACTTTGATGGCACCAATTTGAATAGTTTTGAGAAACATGTTTTGACTCCCCTGGGATGCTCGCTTTTTGCAAATAGGAGTAAACCGAATGTTGCTTCTATTAGGCCTTCTGACAAACTGTCTCATCCTTTCCAATCTTTGATTTCCATTAAAATGGCTCTGATAGGCAATAAGGATGCCGAGCCTCCTTCTTACACTGTTAACCATAGCCCCGATTCAGTTTCCTTTTGCATACAGAGGAATGGAACTCAGTCAATGGGAACATTTTTAGGTTGTGCCAATGTTGCAAATTTGACTGTAGAAAACAGACCTTTGTATGTAGGCGAACCTGTCTACTTTGTCTGCGGTAATGTAGCATTCCCATGGTTACCCAGGGATTGGCAGGGAACCTGTTATTTAGGGATCCTGTTACCTGGGGTGTTTATAGCTAGTACAAAAGAAGTTTCGAAGGCTCGTCCACGGCGGGATGAGAATGGTGACACCCCGGCACAAGTATTGGCATATATAGCAAAATCAGTTGTGCCATTTTGGGGACAGATAGCGAACTCAGAAGATATTAGAAAACTAGTGAGAGTACTGGAGAGAACCATCAACCGGACCACGGACATACTATATAATATGACGTTAGAACAAAAGGCGATAAGATTAGTAGCACTTCAAAATCGAATGGCATTAGATGTCATTCTAGCTGAGCGTGGTGGAGAATGCAAATTAGTGGGGACCGCTTGCTGTGTTTTCGTACCAGATTCCTCCCCAACTATCTTCCAGGCAATACAAAATCTGCATGTTCTTAGTTCCGAAGTGCATGTTCCCGAGGGAAACTGGGATCTAAGCGCTTGGTTCTGGGACTTCTTGCGGTCTTGGGGTTGGAAGGTGCTTTCGGTCTTATTGATTATTTTGGGAATACTGTTGTTTCTTTGTTGTTGTATTCAGTGTCTGCCTGGTATGTGCTTGATACTAGGGGGATGTTGCGCACAAGCGATGGGTTCGATAGGACATTAAGTGTATGCCCCAGATAAGACTGAAAAGAATATGTATTGAAGGATATTTTAGCAAAAGACCTAATGGCAATAAATATTCCTGATAGTGATTCAGGGTACATGGACAATGATGCATGGAGTTATTTGAAAGGAGATCCAAAGTCGTTTTTAGCACTTGGCATAGGCCAAAAGGAGGGTTTGTCGAAATAGAAAGTATATTGTGCCTCCTATTGTAATAAATATATTTAATATTGGCCTACGCCAAGCTGCTCGAAAGTCGCTTGCGAAAGAAATCTGTGTTGCAAGGTCCTGACCTTAAATCTCTGTAGGCCGCCATTTTAGATCAAACCGCCATTTTAGGATTTGGTGTGTAAAAGTCACCCTGTGAGCTAGAATGGTGGACAATGTCATTGCAAAATACAACGTGGCTGTCTTGACCTCTGTACATAGCTAATGTGTAATTTGCCTGCAGGCCACTTGTTGAGGTCATGAACTGAGACCTCGTCCTTCGTTGTCCTATGTGTAAAGGGATTACTCGTGCAATGAAAACTAATCAACGAGCATATGTCGAGACAATCTACTTGAATACTGAACAAAGAACATCTGTCTTATTACATTGTATTAATGTTTAAGAAGGCCTGCATGGAAAACTTTAGAATACACAGCTATTGCATACACTAGTTGTTACATGTATTAAAAGCAAACCAGTTATATGCGGTTATTTGAGACTTGGCACAAACCCTAGATCGGTGATATATTAAAAGGAATATTAACCCGAAGTGGGGCTGGGCATCGCGCCCACAAAATGTACAAAAAGCGAATGCATTCTAATGTACAGCGTCTCTCACTGAACACACTGAACCACGCTGGAGTTTGTTGTGTTGTACTGAGGGCTGATAGCTATCTGACTTTGCACTGTTTTTGTAATTGAATTCAGTATAGAATAAAGTACTTTGTATGTTCCTTTGTAACCCGTGTTCGGTGTATTTCCTTTTGGGGTACTCAGCCTCGATATTCTTTTTCTGTTTTCACATTTGTTCCTTCACTCCTGAATTTATTTGGCTCTTTTCCAATTGCCCTACACTGTTCAAAATACCTTTGACTCCTGCCCTCTAACTGTTTTTGCCTGGTGACAGGGGAAAATAGTCCCACACCCATGACCCTTTGGGCTGTATAGGGGGATTTCAGTCATTTCTCCCTTGGTGTTCATGTGACAGTCTCACCCCCAACAACAAAGCAGGAGCAGGATGAGGAACCTCATCCATCGCCCCCTCCTTTAACTGCTCCTACTCCATTCTTTGGGATAGGCTGACCATCGTCTGCAACGTATCTGCAGTCTGGACCGCCTCCTGAGCCTTCTCCTGATGGACATACTGAACATCCTCTGCACCATCCTCATCCAGCTTTTTAGAGACCACTTACTCCTGAATGTAACACAGCCAGGCAGGAGCCATCCCAAACTCCATCTATAGTGTGATTGCCACATCCTCCCTTTCCTCCCACATGAGGGAAGCCTGCTTGCTCATCCAAGGCTGTTGTGAGGGAGTGTACCTGAGCCACTGCCTCTTCTACTTCTGTGGTTGTATCCACATGAAGCCCTGTCCCCTTTGCCTTCATGCTACTTGGCAATGCCTTTGCCTCATCCGATGGCCCTACCTCTTCTCCAACTCCTGAGGCTGCCCTAATCCCTCAGCCACTGGCTCGCTCAGAAGATTGGCAATGCTGAGTGGCCCAAGCCCCCTAACTGGTTTCTTCAAAAAGCATGATGTTCCCCCCTCAACCATCATGAAGGAATCTTCCTCCTCTTCTGGGCCTCTTAAAGAATTTTGGGGTCTGCGGAACAGATGTATTTGCCCCCACCCCCACACCAATGCGATCACATCCCATGAATCAAAATGTGTGTTGGTACTCCTTGGCAGTGTCCTTATCCCCTTCAGACTTGCTTTAATCAGAATAATAAACAAGTGACATTTCAAGTTCAACATTAGCAGTCCATGATGATGGTCCTGGAAAAATGATATCACACATTGACAAAACCAACACTTTTGACTTTTATGTAGGAATAAGATAGACAGATACCACACGCTGATATAATGGTATCACCTGGCCATACAATGACAACCACTGTAAAATGTTGGGATTACCTGGCCATAGCATAGCTGTTACAGGAAAATGCGCATCTATATACTGTACACAAGGCACAACTGTTGCTTTTGCCAATGCTTGTTTTTTACAGGCCTTCAATGCAAAGGCATGCATTCGGCTCATTAATCAAGTGGCTGATGGCACAATTGTTAAGACATGTTTATTGTACTAGTAATACATTTAAAACTGAAACAGAGCCATTAACTCACAGAAGCTGTCTTAGAAATAACAGTTCAAAGTGTAATGTTACAGCTTGATATTCTATATTAAAGAGATGGAAAGTGGTCTTACAACAATGTGGGCCTCACTGTGCATGGCTCTGTAATAAAGGAGGTCAAGGTGTGTTAGTCGGGTACCGGAAGACAGATGTAGAAATATTTGGTGTCAATGGATGCAGGTCAGAAATACCTGTTACCTGTATGGTAATATGCACATCTCTATGTTGTTTGTGGTTGGTACCAACAAAGCAATTAGCCATATGTGAAGTCCCCAGATTGTGTAGTGGGATATTTAACAGCATGGTTGTTGAAAGGTGGATAGGGTCTGAATCTGTTAAGTACACTGGACCTAGGAGGTCATCTGTAAGAGTGTGGGAGTTGTAAGGATGCAAGATTTTAGTAGTGAGGAGTTAGTTGAGGGGTGAGGGGACAAAGCAGCGGATGAGGGTGTTGTCACTTCCTGCCTCTTGGTGGCAGATTTCACTGAGATTACTGGTACGGACCAGTGGCACGCAGGAGAGGTCCCATGTGTCAGATTGGTTTCCAAGAAGGATGTGTTTTAGGTGGAGAGGGGCTGGTAGTGTGTGAGAATGGCCAAATGGATTACCATGGTCAAGGGCAGTGAATGGTTGGGAAATTACACAAACAACACCGACAGGCTGTGCATCCCATTCACAGCCCATCTTCCTTCTTGCTGTACTCCAATGCAATAGTTTTGGCTTATAGGTGGTGTCTTTGCACCACATAATAGACAGAAATAAAATTAGGAACGGTTCAGAGTCTTTAGTTTTAGATGCAGGACATAGATTAGTATTTGCATGAAAAAGTTACATTTTCAGAATGGAAACGTGTTCAAGCATGCAGACAGATTGGAAGTCATGATAAAGTACACATATCATTGCATAGAAGAGATAGTGGATATAAATTATAAGCTACCACAAATGTGCATCTAGGCTAACATGGGCCGCATTACGAGGTTGGCAGTACAACCCGCCACTAGCTGGGAGGTTGCTGCCTACACCGTAACAGCGTTTCTGCCGTCTGGCATCCCTGTGCTACAGGGATATATTCCCATAGGATTCCATGGGAATGGGAAAACTGAAGTACCGGCACCATAAGTAACGATGCCAGTGTTTCAGTGAAAAGTATGCAGGGAGGGGCCTGAACTCCCAGCAGGTCAGGCCCTCTCGAGTTCTGTGCCCCTACCGGCAAATTCACAGTTTGGCAGTCTAGAAAGCGTGTGGTACGTTGATTCCAGCACCGTAATTTATGGACCGCCAAGCTTGTAATGAGGACCTATACTGAAATTAGAAGACAGCCATGGTTTTCAAGTTGTTTTGTTATTAGTCAGCAAAGAAGCAAATTACGTTGTAGTGTACAATATATCAAGGCCACTATTATATTCATGAAACAACACTATAATTAAACAATACGTGATGTTATTTGTAGAGCATACCCTGAGACCAAGATCAATTTTAGTGGCTGATAACTTGACATTTTTGAGAATGTCAATGTTGAAACTTTAAGCACCACAATATTAAATTAAAAGTGCCCAGGATCATACATATTGGTAATGAGATCAAGCTGAGATTTGTGCAATTCGGCAATTTCTCACTTGACACATCGTTTCCCAGTTGTTATCATAGATCAAGGTATAATTATGTGAATGTCTGACTTTCATGAACTAAAATAATACCCTGTTTTGTAGAACTGACTTGGAAAGCACACAAATTATATAAAAACCTGACTTGACAATATCTAAAAACAGAACTTTATAGAGCATTTTATGCAAAAGGGGGATGATTACAATATATGTTGTTCATCATCATGGTAAGTATCAATTCCTGTTAGCCTAAAAGATTTAATCAGGTTATTTTTAATTGTATTTAAACACATTCAACACAAAGACTTGTGGCCTGCTATTTACGATGTGCAGATGTACGTTTGAAATTGTATAAGTAAGCAAGCAATTTCTTGTGCTAAATAGACACACCTGAAAATATTCTCACCAGAGGTTGGTGATATTTGGTCAGCTGTATTCTGAAATGGCCCATATAAAAGACAAAGATCATGCAAAGGGCTAAACAATGTCACCAGTATGTGATAAGGCAAGCCTTTTCAGAGATGTCAGCAGAATACTATACAATGAAATGAGATGTACTCACATCAGAAATGTGCAGGTCACCTTATTCTAAAAGGTGACCTGTGCTTTTCAGGTTGGCTGATCAGTACTGCAAACATGCACTGCCTAGTCCCCTTAAATACATACATTAATGCTGGAGTGTGCTCCGGACACTAATGTGTTAACGGATCCAGGCACCCACATGGGTGTTTGGAGGAAATTTCAGAATGACAGGCTCTCCTGTCTCTGAGACAATTAAAAAATATGCTTTTCTATACTTCTAAAGAAAATGCATGAAAGTTTCAGAAGTGAACGTATAGTGCATGGGCTTTTCCCCTGTGCCTAGGCCAAACAGGCACGATGGAAGATCATTCATCTTTTCGCATTTGAACGTGCATGGCATTTGTGGATTGGGGACGTGCATTGAAGTGTACAGATTCAGAGGACCTTTGTGGATTTCAGTGCAACATTTGTTGGCGCAAGTGGTGAAATGCGTTAGCACTTTTCAACACTTGCACCAACAAAGGTTTTGAGAATGTTGCCCACTGTGCGTTTTGCAGTGAATGCAGAAAGCTGTACAGGATGAATTGATCAGAACAGGATGTAGTTGTGAGCAACATTTTTGTAGCCGGTTCAGAGCTTCAGCAGAGAACCACGAAACATCCTGGCATGTTTTGTAAATAATGGGCACTGACTTCTTTGAAGCAGGCAGCCATGTGGGTCCCACATAGGCGGGGGTCTGAGGCACAATCCCCTTTTGCCCTACCATTAATGCGTCTCTGCTCCTGTTTTGATGAGGAATGCAGCTCCTCCTCCTTCACCCGCTATCTTCTTGCCCTTACTCTGCCATTATCACAAGTGCCCAATGACAACTAACTAAATGGTGACACTGATAGCTGTGGCCAAAACCCAAGAACCCAAAAGTGTCTATTCAAATTAGGCCCGAGAGAAGCAGAGAGAAGAACACAACCCCAAGTGACCTACCAAGTGAAGAAACAACCCCCCTCCTAAAGCTACTACTAAAACTAAAACACTACCCTGCTACAGTGCTATATCAAACATCTACTACTAGTACTACTATTACAATGTTGAAACAAAACAGGCTTGACAAACACAGAGGGAGGAAACTGGGAAAGTGTAAACATGTGTTTTTATTTTTTTTTGTTTTTCGGGGTAACGTATACATGTAGGATATGTTTTTGACTGCGTCAAATTTGATTAGAGAACACAAAAGTATAAAAGCACTAGAAAAAAAGGGAAAGTGGTTATTTTGTTTTTTATGGGGAAACTAACGCAACACACCATCACAAACTGAACAAACATTGAGACAAAGTGTGATAAAAATGTAGTTCAAACACACAATAAATACTAGGAAACTATACAAAAGCTCAATGAGAAACAAATACAACTCCTCCAAACTCCTCAAACCTCTACTCCAAAGCTCCAAAATCCCACCAGAGACCCACCAAGAGTGAGCCTGCCCTGGCCAACACCTTTCCTCACAGTCCCACAAAACTCCTAGGTATACACGCATTTCATCGATGTACTTTTCATCGTGGGACTTTTCATCGCCAACATTTTCATCGACCAAACTCGTTTTTTAAAAAAATATTTTTTGGTGGGTGTTTTGTTGGGCTCGGGGTATGATTATTTAATTAAGGGGAGGGGTCTCGGGGGGGAACCCCCCATAAATAAAAAAAAAATAAAAATAAAGTTTTGGTCGATGAAAAAGTGGCGATGAAAAGTCCCACGATGAAAAGTACTTTGATGAAATCACGTAGAACCAACTCCTAGAGGAACAGAAAGTGATCTCAGCCTCATCTAGTGGTACTATCCTCCGATTTCAAATATGTGAGCTCTGATTGGCTGAAAAAAGTCAAATGAACTAAAGGAACTCACAATAGAAGGCTCTGTTTGGCTAAAAGAACTCGGCAAATAAATCTGTCATTCCTCACTAGAACCATTTTGCAATTCTTGATTAGTTATCAACTCATTGCAATGTTATGTTATTGTTAAGGAAACTTCTATAGCACACAGTCGCCCAAAGGTATCTTGGCGTTAGAGGGTGGAAACAAACCATAATCAGGTCAGCTAGAACAGGTAGGTTTTGACGGCCTTCCCAAAAGCTAGATGCTTGGACAGTTCTTTTTAAAATATCTAATGGGAGCTCATTCCAAAGCAGGGTTGTTGCTATGGAAAAGGCGCGGCTACCTATCCGCACGTGCTGGAAGGAAGGTACGCAGAGCCGACCAGCCGAGGCGGAGCGCAAACAAAGCCCGGGACAATAGCGAATAAACGTAAGGAATTCTGCGCCCTGGTCATGCAACGCACGATGCACGATACACAGCACCTTAAACCTGATAAGTTGGGTGACCGGGAGCCAGTGAAGAGAACGGAGAACCAGTGAGATATGGGCCCTGTAGGGTGTGCTAGTTGCAACACGCGCCGCTAGATTTTGTAATCGCTGCAGAAGAGACATGGAAACATGTTGTGAGTTTTTCTGCAAAGTAATCGGTACAGAAAAAACAAAACTATCCCATTCATGTGTTATTAATTTATGATTGCGTAATTTTGAGATTCTTTCATCATAATTTATTCCAAAATTGCCAAATGCAGGACTGGGCAGTCAGGGCACCCAACACAGATCACCCGATGCACATTCCTTTACTTGGTGTACTCCTTAACTCTGCTTTCATTGTGGGCATTGATACAAGAAGACATTAATCAATAGGCTCTGAAGCAGATGTGAGAAACCTTGTAAGTAACATATAAAATAACCAACCATACAGTGCTTCTTTCGCAACTGTTGTCAAATAAATGCCATCAGATATGTTACAGTTCTTGTCAATGCATGACGATCAGGTGGAGGCCTCTAAGCAATAACAGTGTACACAGCCTAGTTGCATGTTGAAGTAACATTACAGAGTGTCATGGTTTAGTTGCTTAATTGTGGGGCTATGCACCAGGCATCCATGCAGTTTGTGTGAGTAAACTGAGGCCAGTTGTAGGTCAGAACGAACATTTGAAATTCACACTACCTTTGATTTTAAGGGATGAGTTATCTTGACAATATTCCTTTATTTTGCTGATTGAATTCTCTCATCCTCTAACCCTCACCCCAATTTCTGCTCCCTTTCCTTTCTTCACCATTTTCTATTTTTTATGTGCTGACCTTTTCCCTATCCAAATCCATCCACAAGGTTGGAAACAATGTCAGAAAAATAGGTGTTTTTCTAAATAAAAACCTTTTTGTATTGCACTTCAAGCTCATTACAGCAGCTGACAACTGTGTGCCCTGAATCCTATTTGCTGATGGCGTGTTGAAATATGTTGGCCTGATTTTCTCTACAACCCCAACCTTTACTCCGTCCATAACATATCTATATCTTCTCTTACCTTAAAATTATTGTAAAGCTTTGGGCACTGTTCATGCCATCTAAAACTCACGTAATACAAGTTGGTGCTCCCTTTTAAGCCTGGGCGAATTTTCTTTAAAGTGATACATGGTCTTACACAAATCACTAATGCCGTTTGGGTCAGTTGCGGGTTCCTGCAGGTTTTTCGTCCAGCCCGAATCTTCCCAAAGAGCAATACACGTTTTAGGAGGATCTGGAAGGTTTAGGTGACTGTTGGAAAAGAAAAAAACATACACCATGCAACTTATCAGACTTCTGGAGGGGGGAGAATGGTTAGCAAAACTAAGGGCTCAGGAGATGCTGGGTTGGGGTTTAGCAAGAGGAGATATAGACCTCTGCATCTGTGAATGATATCCAAGTAAGGCAGCACATTAAACGCTGCACTAAAATATAATAGTAGATTGATACACCTATGTGTAAACTGCATCGTCAAATCTGGGTTAGAAGAATTCATCCTTTCATCCTTTTGAAGTTGATCAGATTAGTAAAGTTGAAGTGTGGACTTGTAAAATGCATGTCAGACCAGAAGAGTCAGTCGCATGCCATACATGCCTGGATCTACTTTTCATCATTCGGAGGTCAACACATTGGGCCTCATTACACGTTGCGCGCTAAAAATCGCAAATTACCGGCATGGCGCCCTTAATGTGTCCGCCCTTGCATGAGAGCGCTAATAGCGTACCATTACGAGTACGCGGACACGAGCATCGCGCCATGCCGGTAATGCCCTAACTGCCATGCCGCTAAACTCCCCCAATAGTCCCTTACCGGCTTCGACGACAGTGCAGATAGCGCCTCCGCCTTGACGCAGCATGCAAATAGCGGTCACCGCTAATAGCGGTGACCGTTAAATTGCGGAACTGGAAACAGCGTCATCGCACAGGAACGGGAAAGAGCACGGCGGCCATCTTGGAAAATATCTGGAACACCCTTACCATGCCCAAGGCTCTCAAAAAACAACTGACCACCAGCGGAAAGAAAAGTTTTCGACTGAGGAGCTACTAATGCTGACACAGACCCTATCTGAAAATGCTGCAGTGGTCTTCGCAAACGACATGCGGCGGGAGACACTCCTCCAAAAAAAAGCAATCTGGGAGGAGGTGGCACTGAAAGTAAGTACTGTGGGCACCAGCACCCGCACTGTACGTGAGTGCCGGAAAAGATGGGATGACCTTAGACTCCGGGTCAGAATGATCTTGTCAGAAAATCACAACATTGCCACAGCCGGTGGATCGGGGTCGCCAATCAAACTAAAAGAATGGGAGGAGACATGTGCCAACCTCATAGGAGTTGAATGCATCGAGGGAGTCGGGAGGATGGAGCATGGCGTGGCAGGCACTTCGGATGGAGGTAAGTGTAGCAATGAAAACATGCAATGTGAATCTACTGGTCCCCGCAAATGTCAGCCCAGAATCACCTCATGGATGGCCAAACAGCCACACATGCATCCCACCCTGCCCATGTCAGTGCCAGACCCAAACACACACACACATGCACACATCAACAGAACCAAGTGCCACACACAACACTGCATGGATGAGCCACTGAACTGACACATCACCTGCATCCTTCACAATGAAGTCCAAATGCCCACAACTGCATTGATGATGTATCCTGCATTAAGTACATCGAACCGTAACCAATGCCATCCCCCTTCTTGTCCCCGACAGGGTCACATACAGACAGTGGCGATGGTGGGAATGCATCCCAGGCACCCCCTGCGCAGAAGAAAAGAAGGTCACAGCCCACAGAGGACACCCCCACAACATCCAGGGGAAAAGGCACAAGGCTGCATTTGCAGAGTCTCAAACATCGGTCGAGCGCCACTGCCAAGGCCACACCAAAGCCAACTGCCCCACCTCCGGAGGTCCACTCACCACCACCGATCACAGCCACCGTGGGACCACCATCATCTGCAGCCAGTTCGGCAGGAGAGGCGGCAGCCACTGCTCCATTATCTGATGTGGAGGTCCCAACAGAATTCGACCTGGGCATGCACACTCCAAGCCCCCCTGGAATCTCCAGCCATCACCACCACACACACCTGGCTCCAACTTCACTGGTGATGAGACCATGGGAGCTTTCAGTAGCCCTCCGGTGCTTTCATCTGTTCACCTGCCTGCACCACAATGCACACCAGCCACACCACCAGAGCCCGACACTACCCTTGACCTGGCCAGCATCAGCCAGCAGCAACAGGGTCTCACTGTGCTGGTTGGGCAGCACGTGGAGGAGGCTGGCCGTCTCAGGGAGGAGATTGCAGAGACATCCACGCAGTCCAGGGAGGGGATGGAGGCATGCGCAGACAGGCTGTGTGGGGAGCTCATCTGAGTTCGTGAGGTCCTCACGCGTATTGCGGATGCTATGGACCGGCAATTCCCACCACCACCACCACCTGGACAGTCTGCCCCTCGTCGTCTGCCAGTTTGCGGCAGTCAAGCCCATCCCAACGGTCCGCATGCACCACCAGGCGCAGCTCTAGGCAGCCTCTTAATGCTGGTTTTGGCAATGACCAATAGGGAGTTAATGTTCATGCTTCCGCGTGCATGCCTGGACGCATACATTGTGGAAGACACATGAGGGACTGTTGTGGAGGGTGGGGGGAAGGGTGTGATGGGACTGTTGTGGGGGGTGGGGGGGAAGGGTGTGATGGGACTGTTGTGGGGGGTACGGGGGAAGGGTGTGATGGGACTGTTGTGGGGGGCGGGGGGGAAGGGTGTGATGGGACTGTTATGGGAGGTGGGGGGAAGGGTGTGATGGGACTGTTGTGGGGGGTGGGGGGGAACGGTGGTGGGATGTTTGGGGGCATTCACATTTTCCTGTTTAAGTTCATTATTACACTGGTGTTTGAGCAAAACACAGGCCTGGACTCCTTCATTGTGTATGTGTACTTTATTGACGCCAGGTTCCATTGTGAGCACACGAACAGATACCAGTGCATTACTAGCCATATCCAGGTGACAGTACGAGAACATGTTACTCAGAATATTTGGTGGATCAGATGCTGTCTCACAGCACGTCCCTCCTGGCCATCCCCTCTTGCATGACCTGCATCCCCTTCACCTCCATCCTCATCACCATCATCATCCTCATCAGGTGCCTCCATTTCAACGTCAGGGGGCAGTGGCACATTCCGTCTGATACACATATTGTGCAGCATGACACATGCCATGGTGATCTTGGCCACCTTGTCATGGCCATACAGGAGAGCGCCACTAGACCTGCTAATGCACCTAAACCGTGACTTCAAAAGTCCAAAAGTCTGCTCGATCACGATGCGGGTACGGGTGTGTGCACGATTGTATTCCTCTTTGTGCCTGTTCTGTGGGTTCCGTACAGGTGTGAGGAGCCACCTCTTCAGGGGATAGCCGGCATCACCTATATGGGGGAAGGAATGGGGTCCTGTTACTGTTCACCTCAAGTGTGGCCTGTTCATTTCACAAACATTTACTTGGCATTGAGATTCAAGTACACAATCAACAGCATACATGCAAATGGTCTGTGTAACTGCAATGTGCAAAGGTGGGCTCAGCCCTGCAAGTAGACATGCCCCATTAATGCCTCCACCAGTAATTGACATGTCCTGTGTGAGGCCAGGTCTTAAGTGTCCCTTTGCCCAGGCAGATTTGGTACCACACTGGTGGTTTACTGCCCTTCCAACATTGACGTTGCCATGCTGAGAGGCATCACTTCAGTGGTGCTATGGGTTTGTGGTGCATTGCTATGGCTGGGGGGTCTCCCTTAGCATCCATTGAAGGGCACATTGCATTATTGATGTTGTGCTGGACGAATTCAGCATGACTATGTTGACGGCATGGATGACATTTGTGTATTTTGTGGCGTGGAATGTTGTGCAGTGTGGATGTCGTTTGATGTTTGATGTTTCAAAACTTGGATAGTCATCTGTGTTGTGTAGCATATACTTGCTTGTCCGTTCATCTCAAGTACGTTGCGGCCCTCCCAGATGGACATTGGCTTACATCTGTATGTGCATTTGGACGACAGACTACAGGCTACACCCAGTTGGAGTATCTATCTCCCCCCCCCCAAGCACACCCAGTCGGAGTATCTATCCCCCCCCCAAGCACACTGCCATGTGCTTGGCCTGCTACTCACCAAGTAGCCATGAACGTTGTCCCGTTTGTCGCTCCATGTAGCGGGGCATAGTTGAGTTCTGCAGGACCATGGAATCATGGGTTGATCCGGGAAATCTCGCACAGCGATGTGTGATTATCTTGTTGGCGTCACATACCATTTGGACATTGATGGAGTGGAATTGCTTCCTGTTTCGGTACACTACTTAATTGTGATGTGGGACGACCAATTCCACATGTGTACAGTCGATGGCCCCGATGCAACTTGGGATGCCTGCCAGTGAATAGAAACCGACTTTGGTGTTTGCAATCTCCTGGGAAGTCCGTGGCATGTGTATGTGTTCGGGTGCATGCTTCTGGAGGGCATCGAGTACCTGGTTCAGTGTGCGTGAGAATACTGGTTGGGAGATGCCATGCATCTGCCCCACTGTATGCTGGTAGGGGCATGTGGCCAGGAAGTGGAGCATCGTCACCACCTTCAGTAGAGGGGGGGTAGCAGTTCTGATGTCTATGAGGCTCACAATGTCGTGGTGTATCATGTCCACGATGCTGGTGATGGTATCCCGGTCCAGACAGTACAGGGTGTGTATCTGCTCAGGTGTTAGGTTCAATGGAAATGGACTGGCTCTGATCCTGGGAATTGGTGGGTGCCTCTGTGGTATGATTAGGTGCCGTGGTGGTTTTTGCTGTGCCTGTCTTGCCCTCCTCCTTCTCCTGCGTCTCCTCTGTGCTACCTGTTGTTGTTGCAGCTGCGCTGCAATCAGGTCCGCCAGGCCATGTAATGCTGCTAGTATTGGAACCATCTTGATGTGGGAAGTGGTGTGGGAAGGGGTATGTGGTGTGCTCCTTTTGAGCAGCCACAGTCTCCATTGCCTCCACCTGTGCTGATTGTGGCCACCTGTGGCAGGTGGTAACACTGCACAGTTCTTTTAACGGGTGGTTCGCGATGGCGGTATTAGCGTTATGCCGGTAAGGGGTTTTGGGTGCTTTTCCATGCCGCTATTGGCACGTTCGCCTGGCTTGTGATGATGTGCTAATAGCGGCATGGTGTAAATTACGGATGCGAGGGTCATGCGCCCGCGGGCTGGCCGCTATTAGTGGCGCCGTACTTAGCGGTGCCGCAAATAGCGGTGAGCAAGGTCATAATTTGGATGGAGATTTAGCGTTACCGGTATACCATTACCGGTAACGTTAAATCCCTACCGCCTACTGTGTAATGAGGCCCATTATATATTATATTGAGGTTTATGCTATTACAATATAGGTGATTTATTACAGACCTGGACCTCTGAAAAGCCTGTAGGGCTGGGAAAGAGTATATTATAAATTAGTGGTGCATGAAGGTTCATCCAGCTGGGGTTGCTTCAGTGAGGACTACTAAGGTTGTGATTTTAATAATTGGTCCATGGCTCCAGGTTAATGACCTCAGCAAAGTCAGAAGGTCTGAGGCAAAGTCAGTCACATGCCACACATTCATGGTGTGCACTCTGACATTCCTGGAATACCATTTAGTCAAGTATGATTGCAATGTTACGAGCTCTGTACCTGGGAAAAACACGCACTTACCTGCCTCTGTCCATCACTTCCTCTGCATCCATTCTAGCACGTCACCCATCATGGTCACATCCCAAGCATAGCTGGCCGTACTGCCTACCTGCACTTAAAAATGTCCATTGTTGGTTGTCCTTAATCTATGAATGTCCACTTATGTATGTTCCGCAGTGACTGTTCCATTTACTCCCCTCCACAAACTGTTCAGAATGTTCCTGAAACTAACCCAATTGTAAGACGCTGACTGCTTTCCTTCAAATCTGATTTCATATCCATTGTACATTATTTTGTGATCAAAAGAGCATTGTTCCTCCTGTATATAAATACATAAATACATAAACTAATATATCTACACTAAGAAGCCTATTCTCAAACTCTTTGTTGGCACAACTGATGAGATGAGCTATTGCATCTCATCGCTTGCACCCAAAAAAGGTGCGTCTTACTCACAAAGTTATTTTGAATATGTGCAATATAGATGCAAATATGCAGATTGCCTTTTTTGTATCCCCTCTACAAATTTGGCCATATAAGAGTCAATTTCTTCACATTTTAATATGTATCTTGAATACAGAATGGAATGCACAGTGAAATGTGCAAAAAACAAACACATTCCTCTGTCCTTCTATAAGTGTGACCTAGTAGTGGCATGATCAACTGCTGTCCCATTGACATTACTATCCTTAAAGCAGTGACAACAGTGTTTTTCTTAATTTTTTTTATACATTTCAAAATGGCATTCAACATTCAAGTGGGTGCAGTGAGGGCTACATTTGCTCCCGACACTAATATATGTATATGTATGGGGCAGTCAATCATTTGTGCTGCAGCACAACCCATTGGAAATGTGCCATCCACTTTTGTGAATAAAGTGACCTGCACATTTCCAAAAATAATGCAAAAAAGAAACAAATACATCTGGTGTATATAATTTATTAACATTACTATTTGCGAATTTGGCACCACGTGTTGTTTTATTCTATGATTACAATTGTTTGTCAGCTGCAAACAAAAAGTGTATTTTGGTTTCTGTATTAAGGAAACATCAAGTTACAAACCATTATCACCTTAATACAAGTTGGACGGTGCGGGTTAAATGTGGTAGTATTACCATATAATTCCGCATAACCACACCACTATAATATAGGTTTACCAGAAAGTTGCAAAATGTAGCTCGTGGTATGAGCTGGAGGTAAATCTGTCAGCTTTCTGTCAAGTTTCAGTGCAACAATGCCCATTGAGTCCTATGGCCCAAAAAAAAATTGGTATTTACACTGCCACTTGTAATCCGGCGGTAATACCTCCGGACCAGGTTGTGGTAATGATAATACAGTTTGGTGGTATTTAGGCAGAGTTACCACCCGGATACCACCAAATTCGTAATGAGGCCTATTATGGCCTCATTACAAGTTTGGTGGTTCAGGAAAAAAACTGGTGGTATTTCCGTTACCACCACTTTGTTGGCAGTATTGGAATTACTGCCTTTTTTCCCACACTGCCAAACTAAAAGTTTTGCCATAAAGTGGAGGATTTTTTCCGGCATAATGCTGGAGATAAATCTGACACTTTAAGGCCAAATATCAGCCGGACTACTGTAGCAGAATTACTGCTCGCTGTGGGCTCCAAAAATGGGGATTAAAACTTCTCTTCTACTTCTTGTAAACAAGCAGTAAAGCCACGGGACAAAGTGCATTTGGCAGTACATTTAGCAGATTTACTGCAGAATTACCACCAAACTTGTAATGAGGCATGTTAGGAAATGTTCTAACCCTCTGACCTATTCCATGAACTTTATTCTTTGTTTTCTTTGAAACCTGTGCTGGCAGGAACATGGCTGCCCTCTTCAACGAATGGGTACAGCAACCTTTTATCAGCATGAATTGTCATGAGATTAAACTGATTCTGTCCCCCAAAACTCAGCTGAGCCTGAATAAATGGAATACAGTGAAAATTCAGGTGATACTTGGATCATCCAAATGCATTCGTCCAGGCTTACTTAACATTCAATGTATAGCTGAATAGCAGGGGATGCACAGATTCCAAGTCACCAGCTAACATCACTTAGGGATCTTTCCCCACAGGAGTGTCTACCCTCTTTCAGAGCAATACCCAGAGTGCATTATTCCAAGTGCAATCACTGTACGGACGAGCTAAGCATGATGTGAGAATCCCAAATGCTGACATGCATCTCTCCTGTCCCAGAGTTGTCATGCTGCCACAGCTGCTTTGCTGACCTGCCTCTAGGAGAAACAATGGGCCTCATTACGAGATTTGCGGTAAAAACACAGTTATTACCGGCAAGGCAGTACTAGCGCGTCCATGTTCGTTCGATGCCGCAAATAGCGGCTGATTACGAGAGCGCATGCATGTGCGTACCTCCATGCCGGTAATGGCTGCACCGCCATGCCTTTAAAGACCCTCCAAACCCCCTATAGCGGCATCACAAAACCTGCTGATACCGCCTCTGCCTATGAGCAACCCCTAAATAATGGCCCCGGCAATGCCATCATGTTAATACCGGGTCCTTAATCCCGGACCCGGAAGTAATGCCATTGCACCGGAACAGGAAATGCGCCGTCAGCCATCTTAAAAAGCTACCAGGAAATCCGCCCCACGCCTGCGCAAGAAGAGGTTTTCTGATGACGAGCTAAACATGTTGGCCGACACGTTAGTTGGCCACGCTGATGAAGTGTTCGCAACAGACCTAAGGCGTCCAGCCCAACTGCGCAAGAAGGAAATTTGGGAGGAGGTGGCAAAGAAGGTCACTGCGGTTGGCACCACCATCCTCACTGTGAAGGACGTGAAGAAAAGGTGGGATGACCTACGTCTCCGCGTCCGAAACATCATGTTGACCAACTGCAAGGAAGGCCTGGCAACAGGCAGCGGGGACCACCCTCCCACAAAACTGACAAGGTGGGAGGAAACTCGCAGCAGCATGATTAGCATGGAGTCAATCGAGGGATTTGGAGACGTGGAGTTGGGAGTGCCGTCATTGGCAGATGGAGGTGAGTGTCCCCACAAACCACAGATAACCAAAGCATGACGTAGCCCAACTAATGTGATAGTGAAGTAAGGCAACGCATGGCCCATCATACACACATTAACCTATCTATGTCCAGATGGTGGCCCAAACACTGGCACATCGATATGCATGCTGCATGCCAATCCCATAACCAATAGACACACAACACACAGCAAAACATCACATGTCACACAGCACGCAAACTGCAATACAACAGTAGGCCACACAGCACACGCCAGTGCTAAAATGTGAGTACCCGACGTATGGCAATATGGCCCCCCCCTATTGCAAGCACCCTGGCCACCACACCTACAAGTATGCAATGCATCAAATGGGAACAACTGAACAACTCTAATGTATGCATCATGCATGTACCACCATCACTGATGCCCTGCCTCTCTTGGTCCCCCACAGGCATGGATGCTGACAGTGAAAGCCAGGAGGCTGCTGCACAGGCCACGACACCTGCCAAGGAATCCAGGCCCAGCCAAGAAGGCACCAGACCATCAACCTCTAGGGCAATATCAATGCCCAGACTGCCACACAGAGCAGAACCACCAATACAGGGCAGGCCACAGGAGAGACAAACACCATCTGAGACACCACCTGTTGACACAGCTGCACTGGACTTGTCCACTATTGTGGAAGCAGAGGCGGATGGGACACAGTCTGCTGCCACCAGCTCAATCGGGGAGGTAGCTGTCTCAGTCCCCCATAGTGATGCAGAGGCAGAGGGCCATGGTGAAGGCCAATCAGACATGGACGACAACCTCCATGGGGATGGCGCACATACGCCAAGCCCCCGCCCACCCACTAGCACACCACATGGCACCTCAGTCAACACCCATCAACACCAGTCTGGAGGACTGGGGAGTCCACATCTTTGGTCCCCATCAGAGGACAGCCCTGCATTGGGCCCCCCTGCAAGTGCCCCATCCACCTCCACAGCCACCTGTGACATGGAGGCCCGTATGACAAGGATGGAGGCCCGCCAGGATCAGATGATTGAGCTGGTCAAGTAGTACGTCACGGAGGGAGAATTGACCCGCCGCGAAATCTGTGAGACCAATGCTGCAGACGTTGTGGCCATGAACAAAAACACAATTCTGATACATGAGTGTCTAGCAGCAGTGACCCAGGTCCTGGGCAGGATTGCTGATCACTTGCAGCATCAGCGTCCTGCATCGATAGATGCACAAGCAGGCATGTCGACTTCATTCAGCACACCTGCCAGCTCGGCTCAAACCAGCCCTGTGTGGTTGACCAGGCGCAGCGCATGCCACACTGATATGCAGCCCTCAGAACATAAGAGAGGCCGCCACTAGCAGGGCCACCCTGCATGTGCTGACTGCAGTTTGATGTAAAAACAGTATAGCACATCATGTGTGAGATGTCAATGGAGGAGGTGGTATGGGGTGTTGGGTGTGTTTGGGGGAGGGGCTATGGGGTGTTGGGGGTGTTGGGGGGATGGTGTGTGTGAGGTGGAGGGTTCATTCACAATGATGTTGAATTTTCAATACACCCGTTGTGTGTAAACTCATATCATGATTGGACATTGGTCATTTTGTGTGTGTTTATTCAATTCATGACAGTGCACAGTGCCCAACTCCCCACGCACCCTGTGTCCATATGGACTCTATCCCAGTGCCAGTGTAGTACAAACACAGAACCATCAGAATCCCAGTGTTTCAGAAGAAATCGTCAATCACTGATTGGCCCAGATCACGGCCATCTTGTGCATCGTGACCTGGCAGGGGTGTTGCTTCTCCTCCCTCATCATCTTCATCCTCATCCGGTGCATGCAGGTCAATGTCAGGTGGCAGTGGTATGTTTCTCCGGATGCACATGTTGTGCAGCATGGCACAGACCATGGTGATCTTTCCCACCTTCTCAGACCCGTAAAGGAGTGCTCCACCAGACCTGCTGAGGCAGCGGAACCGTGCCTTCAACAGGCCAAAGGTCTGCTTGATCACAACAAGGGTACGGGTATGAGACTGATTGTAGTCCTCTTCGTGCCTGTTCTGCGGGTTACGGACAGGGGTAAGAAGCCACGGCTTCAAGGGATAGCCAGCATCACCTGCATTGGAGCACAATGAGGTATGTGTGAGTCCATTTCTGACATGACACCTGTACTTATCACTCTCATGCCTGCAGCTATTTGGTGTTGACATGAACATGTCCCTGGATGTCTGCACACATGTTTATTTGTCACAATGTGTAGTGTACTATGGTCTGCAGGTGTGGATTGCGTTATCCAGATGATGCAGGGTGTTCAATTGCATGCTGTTGCAGATGTACTGTGGATGCCTACCGCTGTATTTGCACTCATAAAGGTGATGTATAGTACTCGGTATGTATTTCTACTAGCAGCATTGGCACAAGTTTTATCATGATTTGTCATTCATCGGTTGGTATTTCCATCGTGGCATGCAGCATGACTGTGGTGGATGGCCAGTGACAATCAGTGTATTCCCTTGGTGGGATTTATTTGTGGGCACTCATGGGTGCATATCCTGTGTTGTGCTTTGCTGCAGTCATATTCGTTACACATACTCACTGCATGTTGCTGAATTGTGTTGCAGAGGGTACGCTCAGATGATGTGCAATCGACGCGTTGAGGGATGTGGCCTGCATGAAAGTCTGGCATATTGGCATTGGTGTGCAGCATTGATCTTTTGTTTGACATTGAGGTGTCATGTTCAGGTTGGGATATTTTGGGCCACATTGTGTTTTGCTGTATGGGCATTGTGCAGTCACTACCCCAAATCACTCAGGTGGAGTATGCATCCCCCCCAATCTCGCCCAGGTGGAGTATGCATCCCCCCTCAATCTCACCCAGATGGAGTATGCATACCCTCCCAATCTCACCCAGGTGGAGTATGCATCCCCCCAATCTCACCCAGGTGGAGTATGCATCACCCCCCAATCTCACCCAGGTGGAGTATGCCTCCCCCCTAATCTCACCCAGATGGAGTATGCACCCCCCCATTACACTGCCATGGACCTGTCAGGTGACTTACCGAGCAGCCAGGCACGTCGTCCAGCATGTTGCTCCATGTAGCGGGGTAGCAAGGAGTTCCGCAGCACCATTGCATCATGAGTAGATCCGCAAAATCGGGCACAACAATGTGTGATCATCTTGCTGGAGTCACATACCATCTGCACATTGATGGAGTGGTATAGCTTACGATTGCGGTACACAACCTCCATGGCATGAGGGACCACCAATTCAACATGGGAGCAGTCGAGGGCACCGGTGCAACTGGGCATGCCTGCCAGTGCATGGAAGCCAACTTTAGTGTCAAAGAGCTCATGGGCAGTCCGTGGTAGGCATATATAGTTGCTTGCGTGCTTCAGGAGGGCATCCAGCACTTGGTTCAGCATGCGTGAAAAGAAAGGTTGTGATATGCCATGCAGCTGCCCCACTGTGTGCTGGTAGGTGCCTGTGGCCAGGAAGTGGAGCAGAGACACTACCTTCAGTAGAGGGGAGATGGCAGTGCGTATTTCAATCATGCTGACAATGTCGTTGTGTAACATGTCCACAATCGTGGTGGTGGTGTCCCGGTCCAGGCGGTACATGGTGTTGATCTGCACAGGGGTTAGGTTGTAAGGACTGGTTCTGATGCGAGGGATTGGTGGCTGCCTACGTGGTACCATTGGCTGCACTGGTGGAACTTGCTGGGCCTGTCTCACCCTCCTTCTCCTCATGCGTCTCCTCTGTAGTGCCTGTTGTTGTTGTTGTTGCTGGACTAGCAATGCAGGCATGTCCTCCAGCCCCAAGATTGCAACAGCAAGTGGGATCATTTTGGTGTGGGAGGGGGTGTGGTGTGTGAGTGTGCTCCTTTTGTGCTGGGATAGACTCCATTGCCTCCATCTGTGGTGATTGTGTGCACCTGTGGCATTTGGGAACACAGCAGATTGCCATGTACGGGTGATCTGCGATGCCTGTAATACAGGCATCGTGGTGACACTATTTACCGCCTTCGGGATGCCGGTAGGTGCATGCCTGCGTGACTTGTGATGTCCTCCTGTTAGCGGCATCCCCGTATTGCCACCACAAAGGGCGCGTGTACGTGTGCATGCCGGTACAGAGGGGCACAGTTCAGGCGGTGGCGGTATTGCCGGGTTGTCGACTCGTATATTACCATACTGCCTTCATTTTTGCCTTACCGCAAATCTCGTAATGAGGCCCAATGTCTCTGTCTCTCCCAGTGTCAAAATCATCCCCTGCTGACAGGTTCCACGTTTTTGGCATTGGTTGGCCCAGTCAATAGAGGGGTTTAACTTGAATGGGGGTTACATATGCAACTGCCACCTGGTACCAGTTCCAAGGAGGGAACCATCTCCCCACAAATGTACCTTTAATTTTGCTAACATACGTGTGCATTGCAAGTTTAGTAACTTTACTTTGGTTGAAAGCATATTAGATTATAACTTTGGTCCCGTGCCATTGTATTTTCGATTGGTAGATTGCTACTTTATATTTACTTTTCCCAAGCATTGACTCACACCATTCTTTTTTAAATCATATCTTTGAACTTGAACATTGCTGCAGAAACTACTGCCTGTCTACCATGTCTTCATCTCAAAGTCTGCATGATCTGTGTCTTCCTTAACAGGGGTGTCATATCAGTGTTTTTTAGTGTGATTGCCTTTGTAGTTTATTTAAAGAATCCTATGATTAAAAACTTTTACAAACCCTTGATTGGACATTCCCTTTTAGTAGCACTGTATTATTGATGTTGAATTGCTTCGTTGCGCAGACACATCGCTCTTGAAGAATACAGCTTCAGCCCATGCTATTTTAAAAAATGACGAAATAAGCATGTTATGCCTGTTTCACCTTTATAACTTGGAAATTTGCTGGATTAGTAGTAGTGGTGGCTGAGTGGGAGTTTTGGAACCACTACTCATCCATGTACTCTTGCAGAGCAGTTGTAATGTTGTCACTCAAATGCACTGCAGGTGCCACAGCTGCATTTTGGGCAAATTGTGCTGCTTGTGCACGCATTGCATACATGTATATATGATACTCATTAGGCTTTGGCATGCAGACCTCCACTTAACCCACATTTACATATGGACAACGAATGTGGCTGGAGGAGTGACCATGTGCGGGCAATGTAAATGAGAGGCACACATACAAGTGCAGTTAAAGCACACACAAGTAAAAACTAAATCTCTCCTCGTTTTCTCCTTGTACACAATGTGCGAGTATTTTACAAATTTTCTCTGAACGTGTTTGGCTTCTCCACTATTTGACACTGTGCTATACATTAGTATAGTGTAACTTGTATTCACTGTCCCTTCTACAATAAACACATTACCTGCAAGAGACGAGTTCCCGGAGATGTGTTTCTTCTTTGAGAACAACGATGCTCTTTTGGGCACAATTTGCAACAGGTCAAAATTGCTCACAGCCTGTTAATGATTCTTGGTGGATCACCAAAGGCGCTCAATGTGTGTGCTGGCCCAGCAGCAACATTCGATAGCCATAGTATGTAGCAACAAACGCATTAATTTGTGAATAGACCGCACAAAGAAGACTTAAAAAAATAACATCTTTTTTAGCTCAAATAACTGCAGCCATTCGTCTAAGCTTCAGATAGCTGCTGCCAACTACCCCTGTTGCTCTTTTGACCTGTTTTAGTTAAATAATGGAGAGTTAAATTAGTTTGCTGAAATGTGTCGACAGCAGGTTCGCGAAGCAGCAGCATGACAGTGGGCAAAATGAATTGCCAGCTGGACAGACAGACGAACTGAACTAAATTGGCTGCAAGGGTATTCAGAGAACAGCATCTCATTAAAAACACTCTGTTATGGACTGGATTAGTCCCAGCAGAAGGCTTGCCCGTTGCCGTGAATGATGGAACAACCTCATTAGCATGGACGCGGGGTAGCAAGCATGGCTCTGGCAGATCCCCACAGGATTTCTTGAGAAAAGCTGGACCAAATAAGTACGTCTGTCCCTTCTGGATGACAATTCTCGCATCAACTGTGGAGTCTGAGTGCCTCGATAAAATGAGCCATTCAAAGGTAAGAAACAGCTTAATCATTACATCAGGCAAACTGTGACTGATAGCATTGAATGAACGCAGTTCATATTAATATTGCTTTCTGCGTGATGTTTTAAACTCAGTTCGCCTCACAGTTTAACCACTTATCTGCTTCTGGATTTCACTCTCAATATTGCAGTCATTAGGCCTCATTATATGTTTGTCGGTCTGGAAATAATGTGTCGGTAATTCTGTTTACCGGCATGTTTCTGTACCAGCAAACTACAAGTTTGCCAGTGGGGTAGCCTGACTTACCTCCAGCCAGGAGCTGGAAGTCAGTTACCCCACTGGCAAAAAAGAACTGGTATTATTGGCATCAGTATTACCAGCACTTGTAATACTGGCAATCCCCCATGGAATGATGATTCATATTACGAGCGGGATACCGGTAAACACATAATGAGTGTAATTCTATTGATATTTCCAGATGTGAACATGTAAACATCAGTTACTCTGTTAAATGCCGAATATACCCAATGGAAACATCATAAACCCCAGAAAACACATTCAGGCAAATATCTAATCGACAATTCGAGGTCCAGGCAAGGCGTTTTGGGCAAGTTAGGCTTGTGGTTTATACAAGGCATACACCGCAGAAGTTCATGTAGGCAGGGGCAAAGGTGTGTTATAGTGATTGAGGGCAAGGTAGACTATTAAAATTGGATTTAGATGAGGGAGAGGTAGAAACATTCAATTGGATTTAGTTGAATGAAAGTTAGAACATTAAATAAGATTTAGTTATGAGAGGTGGAAAACTGAGAGTATTAGCCGTTGTTCCTGAATGAAAGGAAGGAGAACATCCCAGCGCTCACATTGCATGATAGACATGCATGTGACATTTCTTGTCTCTAACCATTAGGGGCAGGAACCTAATAGAATTCGTGCAGCCGGGCTGGAGATGATTACATGAAGTAAGACTAACAGAGTTTGCCATCTTTTTGTGACTTGCAGAGAATACAAGCAGAGACAAAATTATTGAAGTGGTTGGCGGCAGGTAATTCCATTCAGTGGCAGTCTCTGATTGCTCAAAAGAGAATCTCAGAGCTAGCACGAGGTGCCAAACAACAGGATGTTACCACTGTTTTAATTTTACAAGAAAGAAGTTAACCAAAATGACTAAATGATTCCATCAAGCATACCACAGTGCAAAGGGCAAGCAGTTGATAGTGTGGGAGTGAAAGCAGACCAATTTCCTACTAACAAATGTTTTTGGGCTGCTCACCTCATGAAGACTGAGCATTTTCTACACAATTTTGCCAAAGAGGCTCACTGCTTTCTTAAAGTTATGATGGCTGCTATTTATTCTTTCAGAGGTCTTGAATTTGGTGAATCAAGTGGAATCAAGTGATCGTTTAGTGTCACTGGACATAGTGGCCTTATACACCAACATTCCTCAGGATGAAGTTCTCAACATTAATAAGGGACAATTGGACAATCGACCAGCTCTGCATACAGTTCCCTCCGGATTAATATTAGAGCTGTTACACATAGCCCTATGCAGTAATTTATTTGAATTTGACAATGGCCTTTTTTTCAAAAACATGGACTAGCATCATTTGTGCCAATATTTATATGGCTGACTTTGAGGCACTGTTTATTTTGAATAATAACCCTTTTGTACAGCAAGTGGTACATTGCAGGAGATATATTGATGATGTTTTTTTTCAGTTGGCGCAGCCAGGCCAAAGATCTTGTTGAATTTGTGAGCTGGTTAAACCTGCATAACCCAAATTAGTTTTGTTCAAGTCATTCTCACAAAAATTTAAACATTGGCCATCATGAAGGCAGGATTTATACCAGTCTATTTTCTAAAGAGACTGACAGGAACACTCTGCTGTTGTACACCAGTCAGCATCAACAATCACTTAAGGATAACTTACTGTATGGGCAATTTTTATGGATCAGACGTAATCCTACCCATGTTAATGACTATGCACAGCATTCTCAATCATTAGTGGATAGACTTAAATCTCAAAGTTATCAGCGTAAGTCGGATACACATGCGGCCAGCAGAGCACGTTTTACCAACAGAGTTTTCCTCCTGAAACCCCAAGTTAGAACTTGTGAACAGCAACACATTGTGTGCCTGATAACGTTTTCCAGACATACATCTGAAATCAAACAATTCATTAAAAAACACTGGAATTTAGTCACAAGTACTGGTTGTACTGCCAGTCCAGCGTTGTTTGTTTTAACACAGGGTCTCAATCTATGTGATAGTTTGGTCCAGTCCAGATGTTGCTCAAGAACACCCAGATGTTGCTCAAGATGTTGAGGCAAAACACATAACAAGCAGCATGGGGGCATGCTGTGGCCCTTGTGAAAGGAGATCATCTATGTGGTAACTGAAATGTCTGTCAATTTACATTGTGGGATGTATTAACCCACTTATGCTCTGCCCTGCCGCATCCCTGTGTGCTGAAGGTGCCAGAATCATCAAAATGGCTGCAAAACTCTTGTGCGTGCCAAAACCTATGGAAATCACGCTTTACAAAACAAAAAGATGGCTGCCAAATCTACCATGCATGTTGTCAGTGGTGGAACGGAGAGCGCACTCCTGAAACAGGTCACTGGGCTTCACAACACGTAAAATTGGAGCCTGCATGAAAAGCAGTGCTTTGCTGAAAGAAATCCAAAATCTTGTTTAAATCTTTTTCTGGGTTGCTGAAACTGCAGAATGCCGGTACAAAACAGCATCAGACATCCAATATCCCTGTGGGTGCTCCAATTCACTTAGTTTAAGACATCATTATGAATAGACAATGTTCTGAAAAGGTGAATTTGTCATCAAAACATTCACAGCAAAAATGTGCCTGCCTGTGAAATCTGTCAAAATCTGAGCGCAGTACCAGCGGCCGCCTGTATGACAGCTGTCAGTAGATTGTATGATAGAATTTAAACTTGTACAACTGAAATCTAATGTCTGAAAACTAAGTGACCTGTTATTGAGAGTAACTTAGGTTGTAACTATTTAAATCCCATGGTTTAGAATCTGGAATAAGTGTTCTAGCTGCTTGTTTTGAAATTACAAGTTTGTTTTAAACCAATAAAAAAATGTAACAGAATGACATTGAATTTAAGCCTGCTTAAAGCAATTTAACCAGATCAACAGCTTCGCCCACGGAGGCCAGGCATCTCCCTTCTGCTCACTCCACCAGGAAATCACACCTCTGTGATGATTAGATTGGGGAGGAAAATTTGGTCTGCCAGTGGAAGAAGACAATGGACTTCCTCCAGTCAAAGGAAGGCTAAGTGTGAAGAGTCGTAAAATGGCCCAGGCCTCTGGAGGAAATGGGAGGAGACTGCATCTAACTGCAGAGAGCCAGAAGGAGGCAGAGACAAACAGCCATTTGGGGCTGGACATTCACAAAGAAACATTTTGTTAAATACATATAACTTACCACTTAAAATTGTTTAAATTACAAAAATCACATATTTGTGTATCTAAATTCTGACTGTATATTTTAAGAGGCAGCAAAACCATGTGACATGTTCTAGAAGGAAACGGTGGAAAAGGTGGTTTTACACCAAATGTATTTGTGCCAGAAGTATGAAACGTTATACCCTATGCCCATGTTCAACGCGCATATATGTACACATTTTCGGGATAAACTGGACATTGTGTGCCAGACAAAAAGGGCAAAATTCTGTCAAAAGCAGACACAAGATCCCACAGCGACGAGACTTGGAGGAGTATCTTCTGCACAAAATATGTAATCTATATATGTTATTGTTATAAAGATTGCACACATGTAAATATGTATTGTACCAAAAGTAGATTTTATGTTCAAGGGACAAGGGGAGGATTCTCTGACTCATAAACTCACACCATCATGGTGACACCCTTTTTTCTCCTCCAATCAAGGGAGAGAAGAGATTCTAGCCAATCGCTTGCCTAAGGGGGCATGCTTAGGATAAACCAGCACACACCCCCTTTAGCATAAGCATAAATAGAGATAGCTGAGGACTTAGAAAGACACACAGATTCACCCACTAACCGATTGCTGGCAGAGCACCCTGCGAGAGAACCATCCATTTTCCTTGTTCCAGACTCCACAAACTTGGCAAGCAGAAAGGCCCATTCCATTAGTTCAAACATTTTCAACTAGGCCTTTAATTTCCCGAACCAGAAAGAATCCCACAAAGCTAAAGGGAACAAAACAAACAACCGGGCTGTGCTGTAACTGCTTGCCTGCTAAATAATTATCTTCAGAACCAAGGAGGGCAGATTAAACCCAATCCTGTGCCGTGCTGTGCCGTGCTGTGCCGATCCTGTCCAGTCTTGTCGTGTGGTGACCAGAGCGCCTTGCTGATTGTAGACTCAGTCCAGTCCGGTGTGCCCAGCTGTCTGTCCTGGCCAGAATACCTGACCAGAAATCTTGACGGACCAGAATCCCTGACGGTTCCGTTCAAAACATATATAGTGAGTATCTATAGATAGGACTGTGTCACTAGCATATGTACTGTCCATAGTAATCCCTGTCTTAAACCCATCCTCTCTTGTCTTTAGAACCTGATAGAGTTAGGAGTATTTGTGAATTGTCAGAGCGTTTCTTGCACTAAGTTTATCTCATTTGTTTTCTAAAATCATAAATCAATAGTGTTGTGAATAAATAAATTGAATCCCAGAAAGAAATTGATTATCCACCACATGACGGGTCCCTGGCTAGGATTGATGGAGATTCATGTGTGGCATTCCCTTTTTCTATAGTCATAACCTAGTGTAAACGAAATCCCATTTGTCTTTGAAAAGTGCATCCCTGTTTTCCCATTCTTGCACCTATTTCAGAAAAACGACCTCCACTAAAATGTCCATAACTTCCTCAATTTGTATGCTAGAAACAAAATTCCAACTTCTGCTTGTAGCTATAAACTGCAGCTTTCCATAGAACCACAATCCATATAGTTCTCCCACGATTGCGATTACCGCATGTGGAAAAGTTTGCCGCAAATTTTTATTTTGGCAAAATATTACACGTGTGAAACAGCTATTAATTGCACCTGACCTCAGTTTTAAGTTTTAACATTGCTTATTAGTATCAAATCATTGCTAGTGTTTGTCAGCAACTATCTAAAGTGGCTCCCATTCGAATTTTAACGATTTCAGCAATTTAAACCATATTTAGGGTTTTACCCAATCCATTCTCAGATAACTTTAAAAAAATTTGACAGTATGCCAATCAATTCAGTTTCTCTATTGTGTTTGCAGGGGGGAAATTGGGATTGACATTTTGTTTGAATTCTGCATTCCTGAATATCTGCTCTCTCTCCTCCTATCTCTTTACATTGTCTATTGGGGGGTTGAGGGGTGTGCAGGGGGAAATAGTAACCATACTGCTATTTGATCTGAACACACAAAAAAAGGATAATTTCTGTGCTGAATTGTTTGGCTCGCCATTACTCCTTCTGATTAAAGAGACTGCTTAGTGTTACATCACCCCATTGGTGATCATTGTATACCTATTAAACATAGTGTGATTATAATGTAACTACATAAATAAATATTTTAACTTTACAAACCAGCCTGATTCTTGGTTCAGTGTGACCGGGGGGGTTCCAAGAGAGGGGCGTGATATGAGTGGTACATCGTTCAGAATAAAATAACTTTTAGACACAAAATAAATAAGGATTTCAATTTTGCATTACACGCTAGGCGTTGACTTAGGTGAAGTGCCGGATTGAAATCATTTACAGATTGGGGGCTCGTCACGAGATCTCTGAATTAGACATACCACTTGTGACAGTCTAATACAGTGTGCTAACTGACGGGGTACATACACCCTGTTGGGCTACCACACTGTGCTACACTGTAAAAACACACCCTTTAATGGAAACACTCTAAGGAGTTTGCCTGTTTTTCAAAAATAAAATAACTCCTGTAAGTCAGAAGGAAATTAATATTTCTGGAATGGCGACCCCAGTAGAAATTAATATGGAAAAAGAACACCTACTGCACCCGCTGCACACATTATTTGTCAGGGGTGAATGGACAGAGCAGGATGAGAAGGTCTGGCTGCAGGAAATCAAAAAACAAGCCACTGCCACAGGATCAGACAAATGGGAGGACCAGGGTCCATTACACATGGCACTTAGTGAATTGTATATGGCCCCAAGGGAAAAAGAAGAGCAATGTAAAAATGCCAAAATAGCGGCATAACTGTACCTCCACATTGGAGAAATATAGGAACAATATGCCGAAAACCTATATCTGGAAAAAAGGCAAGTACAATCACTAGAAAAAACAAAAAAAACAAACTTATTTGGACTCTGCAGAGCAAAAGCTACACAAGAGCCAAGAATCAGAGAATGAAACCAGGCAGTACCTGATAAAAGTAAAAGGAGATCTGGATATCTTGCAGAAGGAGGGAACAAGACACCAAATTACTGGCACTGCAAAAAGAGTGTCAGGAAAGATTGGACTCTCTACTAGAGTGCCAACAAAAGCTGGAACAGAAATTCCTTTATAATAGGGCCTGCGTAGGGCAGATAACCGCTCTGGAAAATCAGATTGATGAGATAAAAGAAGAAAATAATAAATTAATTCTTAAAGACCTTGAATCTCAAACCAAATTTGATGAAGAGCGCCATAAAGCTGGAGCAATCATAAAACAAAGGGACGACCTGGCTGTACAGAGGGGTACTCTAATTCAGGAAAGGGACACCTTAGGCAAGGAAGGCAGTTATTTAAAAACCAAGATGGAAGAAAATCAGGGACTGGGTGAGCTCAAAAGGGACTCCGAAAAACGTTTAGAACATGCCAGGAGGGTGGAAGATGCTCTAGCAAAGAATGACCAGGCCAGTAAGGTGACCCTCCTGCAGCAAAAATTGGCCCAATATTCTCAAATTAGACAGGAAGCACAGAGAGACAATGAGGCACTCTGTGAGAAAGTTGATAGGCTCCATAGACAGGTAGCTATGCAGAAACAACTAATAGAGACCAGTAAGGCCTTGATAGAAGAACAAAAGGCTCAGATTCTTGCATGGCAACAGTGAGCAGGGGCTGAGAGAGATGAGATCTGCTGGGAGAAGGAAACACCTGAGCATAACTTCAGGAACCCTGGCACCAGAGACTGTCATCTCTTCAGTTCCATGGACTTGCCAACTCCATGCCCACTGGCTCACATGAGCCAAGGACCATGGGGATAGTAGACTTCAACCCAGGGGGAACTATGGGGCAAATAAGTCAGCGCCTCCCAGAAATGTATGGGCGGGAATCTGTGTATGGGTTTCTAAGCGCTAGGGCCATCTTCTCTGATCAGGGACACTCCTCTGAGGGGAGAATAAGAGAAATGGATCCTCAGAAATATCACTTATCCAGAGATCATACGGTAACATTTAGTGGGGAATTCCATGAGGGCAGGCCCACTAAGAGTATATCAAAAACTTCTTTACAGCTAGGACAGTGGGGGGGTACTCAGCCAATCCTGGGAGCAAGGAAGAGTCAGAAGACTATTCTGAGCGCCACAGGGCTCAAGAAACTAGGCCCCAACATTCTGCCAGCCATTCCCAAGCTCGCAGAATCCAGGAGAGCCTAGAAAACCAGACAGCCACCTCTGGTAGCAGTGCCTCTGAGTCAGAGGATGAGTGGACCAGGGTGACCCGAACTAAAAAAGCCAACAAAGTCAAGAGGGCCTTTCTCAAGGATCCCCTGAAACAAATAAAAGCCATTAGGAGCATCATCATGCCCTATCACAAGAATGCAAAATATTCGGTTTGGGAGCACCTTGAGTTAAAAGAACAGATGATGGAAACTTTCCATTTGAAGGACAGCCAAAGCTGTATTCAATATGTAAAGTGGACATTTTCTCCCGAGTACTCCAGCTTCTTTGCGGGGCTGGAGGATCAGAATCATTCCAGATGGTCCACCTAAAGGGCGGACATCCTGAATCATTTTTCCATTCACAGGAACACTCAAGAAGCTCGCAAGGCAGCCTACAACTCACAATGTGGGGAAGATCAGGCCCCACAGGAATTTGTTCAGGAATTAAAACGCGCCTTTGTGCAGACCACTAGAAGGGTGCGCACTGACAGTAAAGAATTTGAAAACACCTTCTTTCATGCTCTCCCTAAGTATATTATGACCCAGCTAGTGAGGGACTTTCCTGAGAAAAGATCACTAGACTGCGTCATTGAACAAGCCACGTGCATTTATGAGGTGCAGAAGCCATTGGAAAATAAAAATAGTGGAAAAAGCCCCAAAACAACCAACACCCCTGCTGCTGCTAAAGTGGCCGAGATGAAGGTTGCCCCCATTTTAGATCTGGAGATGGGGGGGGCTAAAAACCTTCCCGCACAGAATCCAAACAACCCCAAAGGCCCTCGGTCCAATCAAAAACAGGCAGCCAGGGAGGTAACCCCACAAATGGGACTCCTAACTCCCCTGACTACGTCAGCCCACACTACAAGGGAAATAGACCCATCCTGGGTTATGTGTGGACTCCTCCAGCCCAAGTGGGGGGGATCCAACCAGACAGCAGGAAACCCAGGGAAAGTTCCTCCTCACTTTCCTCAGGAGGGCAGTAATCCCCCAAATGCCGGACCAAATTTCTTTCCCAGATACCCGCCAAATTTCAACCCCCAAAACAACCCATCCTTCTTTCCCCACTTTCCTGAGCCCAGACAGCCCAATCCGGGAGAGGGGAGGCCAAGTGTGGCGGGGTACCCAAACTTCCCTAACCCAGGGTATTTTGTGAGAAGGGATAGCTACCCTTCCCGGGATCAACCCAGGGGGGACTTGAGGACCCCGTACCAGCCAGAGCGGGTGTCACAACTAGAGCGCCAGGTCCAGAACATGGCACAGGATCTGGGTCGCATGATAAGGGCTCAACAGAACCCTCAGATGAGCATGGCCACTCAGAACGCCTCAAATCCAGGATCTGGTGCTCCAGAGCAATGATGGGGGAAGAACCCCAACAACCCACCGGTTCCCAGGGAGGAGGCACAAGGGGAAAGGGGGTGCAAAGCCTTGGAGGAAGCTTCCCTCCCCCCTTGTGAAAATCTCCTGGAAACCCAGGAACCGCAACAAAGATCTCCTGCCCCCGAAAGTCTGCCACCCAAGGAGCAGATGGCGGGTAGGAGAAATAAAGAGCCCAAAAAGACCCATTTTGAGGAGGAGGTACAATTCTTCCAGTTTGAAGGAGAGGGATCCTCAGAGGATTCTGGGAAAGGGATCTTCTCCTTCAGGTATGTGGGAACTCCTCCCAATGAAAAATTTGTCCCAAAGGATCCAAATCCAGACTGGGTAGATGTGGGGACCGAGTTGAAACCACCCATCATCAGTACTCAGAATGACCAGCACAAAAATCCCCTGGTTCAAACCCAGCCTGGTGACTGCCTCCAAAAAGGGGGGGAGCCCAGAATCAGAACCAGGGGAACCCAAAACTTCTCTCATATCTAGCTGTCATCTTTTTCTTGCAGATTCCCAAGAGCCCAAACAGAATCCTGCACAAATCACCTCTCTGTCATTGTCCAAAGCAAAGAGACTAACCCACCAGCTGGCCAAAAATGTGCATTACCTCTGCCCCCTTGAGGAAAAGGAGGGAAGATTCTATGCCCCGGTCCAAATACAGGGACAATGTAAAATTTTGGCACTGGTGGAAACTCATTCCCAAGCTATCCTCTGTCAAAAAGGGGCTTTGATCAAGTGAATTTGGGAAGGGGGAGAAATACCAAATTCCTCTCACCCCTCTTCCTGGACAACTTCAGAACTTCAACGGGAAGGAAATTCCCATCGAGGGGACAGCGGATTTAGACATTAAAATTGGGCAACACGATTCCAAGATGGTCTGAATCCCACTCCCACCGGGCTGCTTAAAAAAAAAAAGCACTTCTCTGAGCAGTTTCCGAGAAAGCCTGCATGAGAAAGCCAGCCGATTACACCCAGAGGCAGCCGGCGGAGAAGTAAGGGGAGATTGCCCCTGTGGAGCCACCGGAGGAGATGCCGCAGCAACGAGATGTGGGTGTCCCTCCCCCTCTGAGGACCACGGTGGAAGCCTGCCAAGCAGTGAGGCGAAGCGGTGGGGGACAGAGGGGGAGACGTGGACGGGGAGCCCAGAAGCAAGGAACTTGCGGATTGCCTCCTGAGGGAGGTGGCCAGAACACTCTTGGGCCTGTGGAAACCCCGCGGCCGCCACAGAACACTGCTGTTAGGGATGGGAGGCCGCATGGGTACTGCAAGGGAAAACGCAGAGGCTGCAGGCATGGGCAACCCCCCCGGAGGAGTGAACGGCATCACGCCGTGCGGAGGAAAGACCA